>NC_135804.1:15008059-15314284 GCF_964213995.1 Mustelus asterias | reverse complement strand
CAAACCCTCTCCGAATATGCAGGTTGGAATATTAAATATGATGATGGTGAGGCTGAGAGCTTCATTGACATTCGGCTCTTTGACTTTAATTCTGATTGGTCTCATTTCTGAAACTGCAGGGAACACAACAGCTTCACTGAGGTGAGGACTTGGTGGATCCCTGAGATAAATGCCTTCACAGGGGGTCAGTTAGCTCAGTTGATGAGAGTGTGCTAATACCAATAGCATGGACTCAGTCTCCTTACCAGCTGAGGCTGTTCCTGGGGCCACTCTCTTCTACTTGCCGCACTGTGATACCGTGGCATCATAGAGCCATGGAAACTAGAAGTAGGAGTAGGCCGATCGACCCTACGAGTCTGCTCCACCATTCATTTTGATAACATTCCCCCATAGCCCATGATTGGCAACCCTCTGACACTACATGAAGAGAGAGAGGAGTGACTTCACACCTAACCCCCAATCCAGCTGCTTGCCCAGAGAGACACTGCAATTGGACAATCATCCACATTAACCTTAAACACCAACCCCACCCACTTCCCCGAGGCCAGTTGTAACTTTATCACCAGGCCCCTTATCGCGTGAACACCAGGCTTCTGGTCACCCCATTGCCACTACTCTGATAACTCCTCAACCCCCCCAATGCACCCAACAGCTCATACCCCCACACCTTCACTCACCACCCCCAACCCCAGGCCTGTGACATGCCCAAAATGTCCAAATGCCCCCTTCAGAGGCCTCTAATTCAAGCCTACAATCCCCCCACTACTGGACATATGTCCTCCCCATTTAATACCTCTCCTCAGGCCCTAACACCCTCTCCTCCCCTACCAATCAAGCCTCCACTGGCCAGCCCAGTCCCCCCTTTCTAACCCTGATCGACCCTCATCCCACCTCCCACTCATCCTCTCCACAAAATAGTCTTAACAACACCTGCAGCTTTCACTGATTGCCTCCCCACCTGATTGGAGGCCCAGCCTGTGGAGTTACATTAACAAACCCGTAAAGTAAAGTTTATTTATTAGTCACAAGTAAGGCTAACATTAATACTGCAATTAAGTTACTGTGACATTCCCCTAGTCAACACACTCCAGCACCTGTTCGGGTCAATGCACCTAACCAGCATGTCTTTCAGACTGTGGGAGGAAATCGGAGCACCCAGAGGAAACCCACGCAGACACGAGGAGCATGTGCAGACTCCACACAGACAGTGACCTAAGCCGGGAATCGAACCCGGGTCCCTGGCGCTGTGAGGTGGCAGTGCTAGCCACTGAGCCAACGTGGGTCAGGTACATAGAAATTCCCCGCATGGTCTCTAATTTTAAGGATTCTGCTTGTTCTTTTACCCAATAATGGGGCTAAATCTTCAGCCAACATTGGGGGAATTGAGGTAAAATGCAATTATTTGTAATCCAGCATTAGGTTTTTTGCCTCTTTCCTCTTAATCATTTCTTTCTCCCTCCCTTTGAGCTACCCCTGCTCTGCAGGGGCACAGAGGCAACCAAACTCACAGAATGAGTGAATCATGGGTTGATTACAGCACGGACATTTGTCTAAAATGAAAGAAAAATACTGCAGATGCTGGAATCTAAAATGAAGAACAGAAAATGCTGGAAAATCTCAGCAGGTCTGACAGCATCTGTGGAGAGAGACTAGAGCCAATGTTTCAAGTCTGGATGACCCTTCATCAGCGCTGGCGATATGTTGCATCTGTTTTGTTCACTGCAAGAGCAATTCACTTGGTTTCATTCTCCTGTCCTAAGGCATGGTGCCCAGAATTGGACACAATACTCCAATGATGTTGACCCAGTGTGCTATAATTGTTCGCTGTAATTTCCTTGTTTTTTATGCCCAACGTCCCCCATTTATAAACCCAGGATCCAGCCTGCTTTATTAACTGCCTTCTCAAGCTGTGCTGGCACCTTTAATGATCTGTGCACATATATCCCCAGGTTCCTCTGCTCCTGCACCCGCTTTAGAATTGGAACTCTTTCGTTTATAATGCCTCTTCTCATTCTTCTGACCAAAATGTATCACCTCACACTTCTTTGCATTAAAGTTTGTGGGTCATGTGCCTACCCATTCATTCTGCCACTGTTTATGTTCTCTTGAAACCTATCACTATTCTCCTCATGGTTCGCAGTACTTTCAAGTTTTGTGTCATCTACAAATTTTACAATTGTCTCCCAGATACCCAAGTCTAGGTTACTAGTCTAGCCAGGAAAAGCAATTATTAGAGTACTGTCTTCTGGAGAACCCCATTATAGATCTACCTTCTCTCCACAAAATAACGATTCATCGTGAGTCTCTGCTTTCTGTTACTTAACTAACTTTGTATCACTGCTCCCATTGTCCCTTCTTATTCCCTGGGCTTCAACTTTGTTGTCAAGTCTATTATGTGGCACTTTATCAAATGTCTTTTGGGAGTCCATGTACAACACATTAATTACAATACCATAATGAATCCTTTCTGTTAGCTTATCGAAAAGTCCAATCAAGTTAGTTAAACATGATTTCCTTTAACAGATCTGTGCTGGATTTCTTTAATTAATCCACACTTGCCCAAGTGACTGTTAGTTTTGGCCAGAATTATAATTTCTAAGAGCTTTCCCAACATTGAGGTGAAACTGACTGGCATGTCGCCACTGGCCTTATCCTCACTCACAACTTTTTTTTGAACAAGGGTGTAATATTTACAATCCTCCAGTCTTCTGACATCATTCCTGTACCTGAGGAGGATTGGAAGATCATGCCTGGTAATTCTGCAATTTCCACCCTTAATTCCTTCATTATCTTCAGATACATCTCCTTCAGTCTGAGTGACTTCACAACTGTAGGTACAGCCAGTCTATCAAACACATCCTGTTTATTCATTTTGAGCCCATCCAGTATCTAAACTATCTCCTCTTTAATGAGTACTTGGTCACCATCTTTTTCCATGATACAGACAGATGTAAGGTACTCATTTAGTAACTCAGCTATGGCATCTTCCCCCATGCATAAATGCCCATTTTGGTCTCCATTCAGCCACATTCTTCCTTTTACCACCTTTTTATTATTTATGTGCTTATAGAAGTCTTTTGGATTCCCTTTTGTGTTAACTGCCAGTCTCTATTCACACTTTCTTTGCTTCTCTGACTTATTTTTTCACTTCTCCTCTGAAGTGCCTATAGTCAGCCTGGTTCTCACTCGCATTATCAATCTGAATTTTGTCGTATGTTGTCTATTTCTGCTTCATTTTACTTGCTATCTCTTTTGTCATCCTGAGAGTTCTGACTTGGTCTGTCCCGCCTTTTCCCTTTGCAGGAAGTACATTGAGTGTGCATGAACTACCTCCTCTTTCAATGTTCCATTACAATTTTGTCTACCAATCTTTAATTCCAATTCACCTGGATCAAATCCATTCTCAACTCTTGAAATTGTCACTCACTCAATTATTTATTTTTACTTTTTATTGCTCCTTGTTCTTTTCTGTAGCCAACATAAACCTTATAATACGATGACCACTATCCCCTTAATGTTCCCCTCATGGCACTTGATTCACTTGACCCCACTCATTCCCCAGAACCAGATCAAGTAATGCCTCCTTACTTATTGGACCAGAAACATTAACTTGAACCCCCCCACCCCACACTCTTTACACTATTACTATCCCATAGGGTGCCACGGTGCACAGTGGTTAGCACTGCTGCCTCACAGAGCCAGAGACCCAGGCTCGATTCTCGGCCTTGGGTCACTGTCTGTGTGGAGTCTGCACGTTCTCCCCGTGTCTGTACAGGTTTCCTCCAGGTGCTTTGGTTTCCTCCCACAGTCTGAAAGACATGCTGGTTAGGTGCATTGATGATGCTAAATTCTCCCTCAGTGTATCCGAACAGGTGCCAGTGGTGACTAGGGGATTTCCATGGTAGCTTTATTGCAATGTTAATGTAAGTCTACTTGTGACAATAAATAAATAAGCCTTAATAACTGTCTATAATAAGATAGCCAAAGCACCTCCATTGTCTATAATCCTTGGACCTTGTCTGTCCACTCACAGGTTTCCGCCATTACCACCAAAATGGGCTTCCAACATGTGGATCACAGTAGCATGGCCATAGACTTAACATCGCCCTCTGGGAAACATAGCTCACCTTCATCCTCTTACCCTCTCAGATCTCAGAAGACTAACAACTGCCGATGTGGTGGGTCTTGCAAACCTTACTGTTCATCCAACCATGAATGACACACCAACATGTGTCTCTAATGTAGAAAAAAAATGACTCACCAAACCAATTCTTTGAAGTATTCATTTTCTCAGGAAATCTTCGGCAAAGATAGCACATAAGTGGTTAATCGGATTCTCTCTATAGATTTGCGTCCGCTAACAGCTGAAGAAAGGCACACTAAAATAATCTGTCTAGAAACTATAGCTTATGAATACCAGAAGTCAGGCTAAAAGCTTGGCTGCAACAACAATGTAAATTTTTCCTTGTCAGGCAATAGAAAGCAGGACTGAAGGCACAGCTGTCAGGCTTTTTGGCCTCTTCCTCCAATTAAACAGTGGAAAATTAGATAGCTTTATAAATTCATCACTCCTGCCACTGGTTGTCATCAGTGCCCCACAACAGATCTTCAAATTACCACCCACCTCTTAGCTTTACTTTTTTTGTTACTTTTTTTTATTTGTATTTTGCTTCTTTCCTGAAGCATTCTTTTTTCCATTCCCCCCCCCCACCTCTTGATTACTGTTGACACTGTAGCCTTTGGTTTGCCTGAAGAGGAACAGCGTCTTTGAACAGCGCTAAACTTATAAACAAAAGTATAATCATGGTTTATAGCAATGCCCACATGTGCACATGCAATGTGTGTGTCCATCCAATTGTGTGTACTCGTTCATGTGAACCTTAATTGACTGGACAGTGACCAAACAACTTTGAGCTGCACCCACGTGGGAATGTGCTGCTCTTGCAGCTACTGTTCTCAAATCATGATAAGAACCAAAATATGGCGTAACACGACCATGTAAATGGCAACAGTAGAGATTATGGTCAGTGACCTGGGGCAGCATTTACTGCCCCCCACCCAACCCACCCCTGCGGCATTTTTTCCAGCACCCAATGTCCATGGTGTTTCACATGGCTTGCTCATCTCACTGCCGGGGAACCTATGGGGGGGGGGAGGGGTTTAACCTTCAGCGAGACCAAAGAGGAAGGAGGGCCGGAAGGAAGAGCTGGAAAATCCCATCCCTTATTTTTAAATGCTGAGTGCCCATCTCACCATATTCCTTTCCTCAGTATGGGGGAGTTAATCTATTTAAAATTGGTAGCACAATTAAATGTAAAGCTCTCCCTCCTCTACCTAACACCGTGTCTCAGTGCTAACAGATGCAGCAATTCCTTCCTTATCATCCATTCTTCATGAAAAAGTTAATTTTATACTCCGATCTTTGCCTTTTCCCTTCTTTCTTGACAGTCATGATCAACTGGTTCATTTTCCATGGCAACACCTCTACCATTCAAATAGAGTCCAAAGTCCAAAGATGTGCGGGTTAGGTGGATTGGCCATGCTAAATTGCTCCTTAGTGTCAGGGGGACTAGCTAGGGTAAATGCATGGGGATAGGACCTGGGTGGGATTGTGGTCGGTGCAGACTCGATGGGCCGAATGGCCTCCTTCTGTACTGTAGCATTCTATGATTTTATGAATCAGATTCCAATTGCCAACCAATCAGCACTCTCTTCTCATACAGTATAAATTTGTTGTTTCCCCTCACATTGATATTCTTGCGAATTGTCCTGATGAGTGCAAAGCAAAAAGCTTTGACAAAAATGTTTTTTCCAAAAATGTATTATGAAATTAATAACTAAGTATAAGATATATAAGATAATGTCACTAATATATGTGATATGAAATTCACGAGAAACACCTTTACTCAGGAAGTGATGAGAACTCGTTACCGCATAGGGTGGTTAAGGCAAGCAACCACTCTATGTGGATGTATGAATACATTGAAGCAGAAGCTGGATAAACCCATGAGGGAGAAAGGAAAGAAGGTAATGGTCATTGGATTCGTTAATCTAAGGTGGGACGAAGCTCAAATTTAATTCAGTAACTGGGAAGTCACTGATAATTTGGGAAGGCAGTGGCATAGTAGTATTGTTGCTGGACTAGTAATCCAGAGGCCCAGGGGAATGGTCTGGGGACCCGGGTTTGAATCCCACCGTGGGAGATGGTGAAATTTGAATTCAGTAAAAAAAATCTGGAATTACAAGTCAAACGATGACAATGAAACCATTGTCAATTACTATAAAAACTCATCTGATTCACTAATGTCCTTTAGGGAAGGAAATCTGCCATCCTTACCTGGTCTGGCCTACATGTGACTCCAGAGCAATGTGGTTGACCATTAAATGCCCTCATGGATGGGTAATAAATGCTGGCCCAGCCAGCGATGCCCATATCCCATGAGCAAATAAAAAATATCCCCAACAATATGCTCAGATATTTAATGCTTTTTATTCAGCAATTTGTACTGTCGAAGATTTAAACCGATTGGAGACCATGAACTTCACTCCTAATGGTCTTCAACAAAGGCTATTCAGATGTAAAATTATATCTCCTGGGATAGACAGGATACCTTATTATGTTCTGAAAACAGGGGGAGTTCAATTGCATCTGTTTTGTCGAGTCCTGAATTGCAGTTTGGAAAATGGAGAAACAGCAAAAGAATGGAAAGTTGTTCTTGTTGTACTTATTTGTAAAAAGGAGAGCAGAAAGGACACCGAGAATTATCGGCTGGCTAGTTTGACTTGCCACATTGGAAAAATTAATGGATACTTGAGTTGTAGAGAACGCCTGGACATTTTTGAAGGAGCGTGTTCTTATTGGGGGCAACCAGTTTGTGTTTTGTGTGCCTCACAGTTACTTGAATTTTTAGCAGATGTGACTGCTATAATTGAGAGAGACCAATGGTGTGATGTACCTTATGTGGATTATTCAAAAGCCTTTAATTCAGTGCCACATGTGTGGTTGCAGCACAGTAGCCTGGTGGTTGGCACTGCTGCCTCACAACACCAGGGACCTGGGTTTGATTCCTGGCTTGGGTTACTGTCTGTGTGGAGTTGCACGCACTCCACATGTCGGCATGGGTTTCCTCCAGATGCTCCGGTTTCCTCCCACAGTCCGAAGACATGCTGGCTAGGTGTATTGGCCTGAACAGGCGCTGGACTGTGGCAACTAAGGAGGATTTCACAGTAACTTTGTTGCAGTGTTAATGTAAGCCTTACTTTTGACTAATAAATAAACTTTACTTTATTGAATAAGTTATCTGCATTGGGGATTAAAGGTAAACTTTACCAGTGGGTGAAATCATTTTTGAATCAAGGTGGCACGGTGGCACAGTGGTTAGCACTGCTGTTTGACAGCGCCAGGGACCCAGGTTGAATTCCAGCCTCGGGTCACAGTCTGTGTGGAGTTTGCATGTTCTCCCCGTGTCTGTGTGGGCTTCCTCTGGAAGCTCCAGTTTCCTCCCACAGTCCAAAGATGTGCAGGTTAGGTCGATTGGCCATGCTCAATTGTCCATTAATGTCAGGGGGACAAGCAGTGTAAATACATGGGGTTACGGGGATAAGGTCTGGGTGGGATTGTTGTTGGTGCAGGCTCGATGGGCCAAATGGCCTCCTTCTGCACTGTAGTGATTCTATGATTCTATTGTTGTACTGTGTGGAAGTGGTTACTGTTAATGGGCAATTGTCAACTCCAACACATATGGGACTGAATTTTCCAGACGTTCACACCAGCAGGATTCTCTGGTCTAGCGATTTGGCTGTACACCAAATACTCTGTCCTCGCTTGCAGTGGTAGTAGGTTGTGAATGACCATAAAATTCCGACCATGATTTCAGCAGTCCCTCAAGGAAATGCCTTCGGGCCCTTTTTATTTCTGGCTTATATTCGTGACATTGATGGTCGGATTCAGTGTAGAATAATTTTGAAATATACAGATGACATTCAAATTTATTTGGAAGTTAAGAAAAATAATCCATGGTTCCCGAACGCACTTATCCAGAGTGAACTCTCTACTATGGTGCAGTGGTCCAAGGGAATGGCAACTTATCTTTAATGTGAGTAAGTCTCTAATTCTCCATTTCAGCCACAATAATCCTAATTCACAGCACTCTACCGATGGCCAGCCTTTATTACTTTCAACCATTGAAAAGTATTTGGGTATGACTGTTACAAGTAATCTGAAGTTTACTAATCATGTGGCTCAGGTTGTACAGCGGGCAGAAAGTATTTTACGAGCGCTGAATTGATCCTTTTTGAGTGGGAATGTCAGCGCTATCTTAAACTCTATAAGCAGCTGGTACGCCCACATCTGGAGTTTGCATCCACAGTTTGGAATCCAGACTTTCAGAGAGATATACAACTTATGGAGAGAGTGCAAAAACGTGTTACCAAGAAAATGGAATGTATGAGGGGAATACCTTATGAGGAGCGTTTATGAATTCTTGGATTCCAATCTTTGGAGAAGAGAAGACTGATTTTTGATTTAGTTGAAGTTTATATTGATACACGACCTTACTACCGCTAAGCCTGAAAAGTTCTTTACTCGCAATTGTAGTATTTTGCATGGTCATCAGTATAAACCACTGAAATTTGGTTCACGTTTTATATTCACTTCTTTTTTCGCACAGAATTGTTGATACTTGGAATGCTTTGCCTGATTGTCTTGTGAATGCTGAAAATGTAGTGACTTTTAGAAGACTTGTTAAAAACAAAATGTGATATTTATGGGTGAGATTTTCCAGCCGTGCTTGCTCCAAAACTGGAAAATCCTGTCCGAGGTCAACGGACCTTTGCATGATCCGTGTCCCACTGTTATGATTCCTGTGGCGGGCGAGACGGGAAAATTCTGCCATTGTATGTATTATCTGATGCTCTTGTTTTTAATACTGTGCCTATGTGCCTCAGACTGTATGGCAACAAGGATAAATAAATGGAACATCCAGGAAAAGGAGCCCACTTGATTGGCACCCCAGCCACAAACATCCAAACCCTCAATCACCGATGTACAGTAGCAGCAGTGGGTACCATCTACTAGATGCACTGCAGGAACTCACCAAGGGTCCTTTGACAGCACCTTCCAAACCCACAACCACTAAAATGACAAGGGAAAACCACCACCTGGAGTCCCCCTCCAAGCTACATAGTATCCCGACCTGGAAATATATTGCCGCTTCCTCACTGTGGCTGGATCAAAATACTGGAACTGCCTCCTTAACAACACGATGGGTGTAGTTACACCACATGGACTGCAGCGGTTCAAGAAGGCAGCTCACTATCACCTTCCCAAGAGCAATTAGGGATATGCAATAAATACTGGCCTAGCCAGGGATGCCCACATCCCATGAATAAATTTTATAAATGACATGACCAATGGTTTCACCCTGATGGGCTAAATGATGTTTCTGTGCTGTGAATTATAAATAACATGCTTTTATTTCTGGCAAATATTTTTTTAATTCTGGAAAAGTTACATTCTAATTAATTGTGCAAAATAATGATTAATATCTAGGTGAAGCTGTTCTATTACAAATTAAATAAACTGTGAATAGAAAGAGGAAAAATGAATGGCACAAGAAACTGATATAATTTTGATGGGGAGTTATTTAATTGCAAGGACAATTGAAATAACAGGATAACAAACTGACTTGCAGTGCAACAGAATTACTGCTTGATGGTCTTGAGAATGTGTCAATGTATCACTTGTCTTGTCTTGTAGGCATAGTCTGAATAGCAGAGGACACACTTTTTTTGGAAATACATTTCATCCTTTTGCATTACATAAGACCATAAGACCGTAAGACATAGAAGTAGAATTAGGCCACTCGGCCCATCGAGTCTGCTCTGCCATTCAATCATGGCTGATATTTTTCTCATCCTCATTCTTTTGCCTTTTCCCCATAACCCCTGAGCCCCTTATTAATCAAGAACCTATCTATCTCTGTCTTAAAGACACTCAATGACCTGGCCTCCACAGCCTTCTGCGGCAAAGGGCTCCACAGATTCACCATTCTCCGGCTGAAGAAATTCCTCCTCATCTCTGTTTTAAAGAATCGTCCCTTTAGTCTGAGGTTGTGCCCTTTGGTTCTGGTTTTTCCTACTAGTGGAAACATCCTCTCCATGTCCACTTGATTCACGCCTCGCAGTATCCTGTAAGTTTCAATAAGATCCTCCCTTATCCTTCTAAACTCCAACGAGAACAGACCCAGAGTCCTCAACCATTCCTCATACGACAAGCTCTTCATTCCAGGGATCATTCTTGTGAACCTCCTCTGGACCCTTTCCAGCACATTCTTCTTTAGGTACGGGGCCCAGAACTGCTCACATTACTCCAAATGGGGTCTGACCAGAGCATTATACAACCTCAGAAGTACATCCCTGCCCTTGTATTCTAGCCCTCTCGACATGAATGCTAACATTGCATTTGCCTTCCTAACTGCCAACTGAACCCGCACGTTAACCTTAAGAGAATTTTGAACAAGGAGTCCCAAGTCCCTTAGTGCTTCTGATTTCCCAGACATTTAGAAAATAGTCTATGCCTCCATTCCTCCTTCCAAAGTGCATAACCTCACACTTTCCCACATTTGTATTCCATCTTCGTACTCTGATGGGTACAAAGCACATATACCACGGGACACTGAAATCGCTACATTGGTCATTCAAACTGATGCACTTGAATCAAATTGTGAATCGACAATGAGTTGATGTGTTCTATAGGGTGGATTTCACATAATTGTGCTTCACCGCCTTTCTTTCCTCACTGATGGTGTGTCACAGCTATTAGGGTAAAGAAAATATTGACGCTATCTACATTTGATGTGTGTCTAATATTTCCACCAAAGCTACCATCTTCAAACAGGACAAGCAGTGAGAAAATTCTCAGATGTTAGTTTAAATTAAATTACAGATCTCGACAGCCTGTTACACAGATGTAAAAATATACTCATCATTCGTCATCAGCTTAAATACTCTTTTTTGTGAAGTTGCTTTATTCAGATGTATCGATTTCAAAATTATTAATTGAAACATTTTGGGGGGTCTTTTTAATTGGGGAATAGTGAAAAAATGTCTATTTGATCCAATTTTATTAACAGGTAGGTGATTGTGCTGTAAAACTGAGAGTAAATCACGTGTGGGAATTATTTTATTAAATTCAGTCAATTTTAAAATGATTACCTTGATGGTGGCTGATAAAATTTGTTAGCACTGCTGCCTCACTGCGCTAGGGACCTGGGTTCGATTCCCGGCTTGGGTCACTGTCTTGTGTGGAGTTTGCACATTTTCCCGTGTCTGCGTGGGTTCCCTTTGGGTGCTCAGGTTTCCTCCCACAGTCCAAAGGTGTGCAGGTTTGGTGGATTGGCCATGCGAAATTGCCCCTTAGTTTCAGGGGGACTAGCTAGGGTAAATACATGGGGTTATGGGGATAGGGCCTGGGTGGGATTGTGGTCAGTGCAGACTCGATGAGCCAAATGGCCTCCTTCTGCACTGTAGAATTCTATGATTCTTAGTGGCTCAAATCAGAATAAATCAATTCCTACTTGTGCAAAATTCAAACAAATGCTGATACTTCAAATCTTGGCCCTTGCTCTGTATGAATGACTTCTAACCCTGAATATGAAGACAGGGCTGTTTTTATTTTCATGTCCCAAGCTTCTCAGACTGGGTCTTTAGCTTGACAAGCAGGATTACTTTCTGCATCAATTTCCTAACTTTCACTTTGGAAGCCAGGCTCAAAATAGCAGCAATAACAGACTGACTGTTCCCAACTTGTCTTATTCACCTGCTTATTCATTAACTATTTTTTCATTAACTCCCATACGGTGCATAGTTAGTAATGGTTCAGGCTGTCAGCCTACTTGTAAGGCCGGACATTGATAACTTTTTTTTTGTCTATCCTGGCACGTTTTGTATAACAGGGGTACTTTGTGATTTAATATAGGCTAACTTCTGTTAAACCTTTGCTTTTATTGATTCTGTAACTCAAGAGTTGGATGAATATTATTAATAAAGTTAGTGAAAGTAAGCTGGACCATCCAATTTTTAAGACTGACATGGAATTTTTCAAAAATGAGGAAATTTCCTGCAGCAGAAACAGAGTTTCATTCTTTACGCTGAATCCTAAAGCGAAAGGTTGCCAGCGCTCACTCATGTGGAATGAAGAGACTGCTCTGAATAACCTCAAGGTTTCCTGAGCTGATTTAATGCTGCAAGTTAGTTATTGCTCACATAGAGATTGCATTAAATTACTTCCCACTGACCCTGATAAACAATATAATGGCAATAACATTGCTGCATACATCAGCATTAAAAAGCTTCTGCTAATGTGCATTAAACACAAATGTTTGACCAAGACTCGAACATTTAATGTACGGTACATTCATTAGCAATGAATATAATCATTCAATGGGGATTTTTGCACTGAAGCAACAGCAAATCTATTTATCTTGAATTGTCCATAGGTGAAACCATGATCGGATGTTTCTTTGTATTAGTAATAGAACTTTTCAACTGTAGCTGTCTTAAATAAAAAGCAGCGAATTTTTGTGGTTCTTTTTACTTGAAAATGCTCATTATATAATACAAGAGCCCCGGTTTTAAAGCATTTCTGTGTTTGTTTTAATACAGGTTGTACCTTCGAATAAAAATCAACTTTTTAACTAGTAAAATCAAGGGTAATTTTTTAAAAAGAGTGAATTGATGGTTTAAAGGTTGTCAAAATCTGATTTAAGGAATTTCAATGTGCTCAAAACGTCTGGTGTTAGAATTCAAACTGGTTTTAGCAGGCTTCTGCTATGTTACTTTGACATGGCTTGAAATTATAGATTGACCATTTTATTAATTCGATTGACAGCATTGTGGTAGACGTTGCATAAAATTCAGTCATGATGGTCAACGAAAAGAAATAACACGTTAACTCTCGTGGTGGAAATAATTGCTCTTCATGCATCTGGTGGACTAAGATCCCTGCAGAAGATTTTAAGAGATTCAGATGAGCTATGGTGAACAATGTAATCTTTGTGAAAAGGTTCCTGGAACAGTGGTGAAATTCATTCCTACGCCAGTCTTTGTAGATGAGGGGGATGGGAGGTGGTGGAATCAGAGGCAGACTTATGAATATAAGTCATAGGCTTCCCTGTATTTGCCATCTTTAAGTCAGCATTGCTCAGTGCATCAAATTTTATGTTCGTTAAATATCTGCTCTGTTATGTAACAAACTGACTAATACAAAATAATTACCATTCCTTGACTGTTTAAGAAGTACAGGTAGAAATAAATTTTGCCAACGCATTTTCTATATGTAATAGAAACATAAAAGCATAGAAACTAGAAGCAGGAGTTGGCCATTCTGCCCTTCGAGCCTCCTCTGCCATTCATTTTGATTATGGCTGATCATCAAATTCAATGTCCTGATCCCGCCTTCTCCCCATATCCCTTGATCCCTTTAGCCCCAAGAGCTATATCTAATTCCTTCTTGAAATCACACGATTTTGGCCTCAACGACTTTCTGTGGTAGTGAATTCCACACATTCACCACCCTCTGGGTGAAGAAATTTCTCCTCACCTCAGTCCTGAAAGGTTTATTCCTTATTCTCAAAGTATGACCCCGAGTTCTGAACTCCCCCACCATTAGGAACATTCTTTCTGAATCTGTCTAATCCTGTTAGAATTTTATAAATTGCGATGAGATCCCTTCTCACTCCTCAAAACTCCAATGAATATAATCCTAATTGACCTAATCTCTCCTCATATGACAGACCTGCCATCCCAGGAATCAGTCCAGCAAACCTTTGCTGCACTCCCTCTATAACAAGGACATCCTTCCTCAGATAAGAACACGAAAACTGCACACAATACTCCAGGTGTGGCCTCACCAATGCCTTATACAATTGCAGCAAAACATCCCTATTCCTTTACTTTTATCCTTTTGCTATGAAGGCCACCATACCATTTGCCTTCTTTACTGCCTGCTGTACCTGAGTGCTTATTTTCAGCGACTGATGCACAAGGACACCAAGGTCTCACTGAGTATCCACCTCTGTCAATTTACACCCAAACAAATAATAATCTGTCTTCCTATTATTGCTACCAATGTGGATAACCTCACATTTATCCACATTATACTGCATCTGCCATGCATATGCCCACTCACTCAGCCTGTCCAAATCATGCTGAAGCATCTCTGAATCCTCCTCACAGCTCACCCTCCCACCTAACTTTGTAGCATCTGCAAATTTGGAGATAATACATTGAGTTCCATCTTCCAAATCATTAATATATAATGTGAACAGTTGGGGTCCAAGCACAGAGCCCTGTGGTACCCCATGAGTCACTGCCTGCCAATCAGAAAAAGACCCATTTATGCCAATTTGCTTCTTCCTGACTTCCTTCTCCTTGGGCTGAGTTTGTGGAGGTATTGTGCGGTATTTTTGGAGGTGTTTCAGAGACCTGCTGCTTACAATCAGGGAGGACCCAGGATTTTATGACTGAGATATGGGAATTTTGGTTGCAGCATACCTTGGCCTGCGACATGACCATAAAATGGAGCAAAAGCAGCAGAGAGGGGAAGCCCTACCTAGATGGAGGAGGACAAGGGAATTCCCTACCCACCACGGGGCTCTCAGGGGCACTTCTACTTCTATCGAATCCAGGATCTGTGCCAGAGGTGACTTCATTTTAACAAGGAGGTAGTAACTGAGGGTTACTACCAGCCTGAAGCCTCACACCAGGGCATTGCCAGTGGCTGTCAAGGGCACAGTGGCACTGAGCTTTTAAGCCTGAGGGTTTTTCCAACACATGCCCACATATTCCAGTACTCCATCCATCAGAGCTTTTGGGAAGACATGGAGACCAATTATCCCAGAAGTGAAAAATACATCATCTTCTCTCTCAGCAGAACAAGCAGTATCTGATGGATCATCATGGGGTAGTGGGATTTCCAAAGGTGCATTGCACCATCAACTGAATGCATGTGGCTCTGTGCGCTCTACTTCTATTCAGTTGTATCAGCATCACAGATTAACATTGATATTCCGCCAACATATTGAATGTGCTTCATGATGTGATAATGATTAGATAATCTGTTTTGTGGCTGTTAATAGAGAGATAAATATTTGCCAGTACACTGGGGATACCTCCCCACTCATCTGCAAAATTGTGCCATGGGATTTTTTACATCCATCTGAACAGACAGATACTTGTCCTGCTATTAACACATCCCGCTGTTCGACCTTTATGCCACTATTAGCACCTGCCTTCGTCCTTAACACTGTCATTATCACTTATTGTGTCTTGTGTCCTTGACATCTTTGTGGGGCGGCATGGTGGCACAGTAGTTAGCACTGCCGCCTTACGGCACCAGGGACCTGGGTTCAATTCTCGGCTTGGGTCATTGTCTGTGCGGAGTTTGCATCTTCTCCCCGTGTCTACGTGGGTTTCCTCCATGTGCTCCACTTTCCTCCCACAGTCCGAAAGACATGCTGGTTAGGTACATTGGCCATGCTAAATTCTCCCCCGGTGTACTCAAACAGGCTCCGGAGTGCAGCGGCTAGGGGATTTTCATAGTAACTTCATTGCAGTGTTAATGTAAGCCTACTTGTGACACTAATAAATAAACTTTCAAAAAAATTTAAATATCTCCACAGCACCTAACTATCCCAGACCTTCTCCTGTTCCACTCCCTCTTTTCCACCATATTAAGCTCATCACATTTCTATCCCCTTCAGTTCGATATGGGCTTGAAACATTAACTTTGTTTCTTTCTCCTCAGATGGTCCCAGATCTGCTGAACTTATGTAGCATTATCTGCTTTTATCACAGCTGGCACTCTCCATGTTACCACGGTTTCGATGTTTGTCATGTTTTCCTGCATCTTCCATTACATTGCCAATCATGAGGGTACAGCCAGCACCTCAGGGTCCCCTCAGCAGGAGGAAGGAAAAAAGGAAGAGGCAGGAAGAGGCAGACCCTTTCACTCCTAACAGGCTGTTGGAGAGTGTCATCCCATACTCCTGTTTCAATAAATCTATTTCCCTTCATCACCGTGGATCCACCATTCCCCAGCATTACATCTGAAGAGCTTCATCGTAGTGTCCTCTTGTTCACCATCCAACAAAAAAAGCATTCCATGGTGGCCTTGAAGTGCCTGGCTTTAGATAACAGTGCCATAGCATGGGTGACGGAGTTTGAGCTGATTTTCTGAGAGACACTGGCAAGGGCACTGGTGGAGGGGGAGGATAAACATTATCATTCTGAGAAGGGTCAGTAGGTCCATTATCACTCTCCCAGGATAACCCAGTAATCTGCAGGGTAGGATACATTGTCAATGTTTTGGACAAATCAGAGTCTACAGAGGGTGGTTTATGGGATGATGGTAAGGAGAATATTAGAAAAATTGCATTTGATGATAAAGGTAAGCTTTTTATTGGGAAAGGGATTGCGTTTGGGGCATAAGTAGTTTGAATGTACAGTTTAAAGCATCACTCATGGCCAGATAGTATGCCAAGTTCATGCATAATCTGGGTCAGGCCAAAGGGGATGGAGTTTACAATAAAACTGATGACAGTGGCTTCAGTCTTCCCGTTGCTAAACAAAAGAAAGTAGGGACTCATACAATACAATACAATACTTTGCGATACAATGTAATGCAATACAATACTATGCATTACAATGCAATACAATATAAAGTAATCCAATCCAACCTAATCCAATCCAATCCAATCCAACCCATCCAATCCAATCCAATCCAATCCTGATGTGGTATATCCCAGGACCTTGTGGGAGGCTGGGGAGGAAATTGCGGGTCCCCTAGCCAAGATATTTGAATCATCGATAGTCACGGGTAAGGTGCCTGAAGATTGGAGAGTGGCAAATGTTGTGCCTTTGTTTAAAAAGGGCTGCAGGGAAAAGCCTGGGAACTACAGGCCAGTGAGCCTCATATCTGTGGTCGGTAAATTGTTGGAAGGTATTTTGAGAGACAGGATCTACAGGCACTTAGAGATGCAAGGACTGATTAGGGACAGTCAGCATGGCTTTGTGAGTGGAAAATCATGTCTCACAAATTTAATTGAGTTTTTTGAAGGGGTAACCAAGGAGGTCGATGAGGGCAGTGCAGTTGATGTTGTCTACATGGACTTTAGCAAGGTCTTTGACAAGGTACCGCATGGTAGGTTGTTGCATAAAGTTAAATCTCACAGGATCCAGGTGAGGTATCTAAATGGATACAATGTTGGCTTCTTGACAGAAGCCAGAGGGTGGTTGTGGAGAGTTGTTTTTCAAACTGAAGGCCTGTGACCAGGGGTGTGCCTCAGGGATCAGTGCTGGGCCCACTGTTATTTGCCATTTCTATTAATGATTTGGATGAGAATATAGAGGACATTGATAGTAAGTTTGCAGATGACACCAAGATTGGTGGCATAGTGGACAGTGAAGAAAGTTATCTCCAATTGCAACGGGATCTTGATCAATTGCGCCAGTGGGCTGACGAATGGCAGATGGAGTTTAATTTAGACAAATGCGAGGTGATGCATTTTGGTAGGTTAAACCAGGGCAGGACTTACTCAGTTAATGGGAGGGCGTTGGGGAGAGTTACAGAACAAAGAGAGCCAGAGGTACATGTTCATAGCTCCTTGAAAGTGGAGTCACAGGTGGATAGAGTGATGAAGAAGGCATTCGGCATGCTTGGTTTCATCAGTCAGAACATTGAATACAGGAGTTGGGATGTCTTGTTGAAGTTGTACAAGACATTGGTAAGGCCACACTTGGAATACTGTGTGCAATTCTGGTCACCCTATTATAGAAAGGATATTATTAAACTAGAAAGAGTGCAGAAAAGATTTACTAGGATGCTACCAGGACTTGATGGATTGAGTTATAAGGAGAGGCTGAATAGACTGGGACTTTTTCCTCTGGAGCGTAGGAGGCTGAGGGATGACCTTATAGAGGTCTATAAAATAATGAGGGGCATAGACAAGGTATGTCTTTTCCCAAAGGTAGGGGAGTCTAAAACTAGAGGGCATTGGTTTAAAGTGAGAGGGGAGAGATACGAAAGTGTCCAAAGGGGCAATTTTTTCACACAGAGGGTGGTGAGTGTCTGAAACAAGCTGCCAGAGGTAGTAGTAGAGGTGGGTACAATTTTATCTTTTAAAAAGCATTTAGATATTTACATGGGTACGATGGATATGGAGGGATATGGGCCAAATGTGGGCAATTGGGATTAGCTTAGGGGTTTTTAAAAAAAAGGGCGGCATGGACAAGTTGGGCCGAAGGGCCTGTTTCCATGCTGTAAATCTCTACGACTCTATGACTCTAATCCAACCCAATCCAATCCAATGCAATGCAATGCAATCCAATCCAATCCAATGCAATACAATACAATACAATGCAATGCAATGCAATGCAATCCAATCCAATGCAATACAATACAATGCAATACAATGCAATGCAATACAATACAATTCATTCCAACCAATCCAATCCAATCTAACTAGAGCCTTTCTATGGAGCAATTGGAGGCGTCATAGGAAGGTCAGTGGGAGGAAGGTGCGACTGTGGGTGCTTCCTCAGGAAAACTCAAGGACGTCACTCCTGGATCCACCAAGTCCTCACCTGGATGTAACTGCCGTGTTTCCTGAGATGTGGGAAACTTGGTCAACTACAGTTAAAGTTAAAAAGATGAATGACAATAAGGGTCTCATTATCATATGGAAAGTACCAATCCATCTCTTTTGAGTGCTGGTTCACCTCCTGGCCTCAGTTAAATCCAGTTAGAGGTGGTTTGGATTGGGATGCTAATTTTTAAACCTTTCAAACCTCCACCTGACTCAAACCTACCCACAAGTCTTTGGTGGAATTCCCCCCCTTTACCTTTGTGCTGGTTGTCATTGTTTACCTACTTCTAACCTCTTAGCTCTTTCTGTTGGCACCCACAGGTTGACCAATAATATAAGTTAAACTGACATGTTCTGAGAAAGAGACTGCAGAGTGTACCCAGGGGAGGGGACTCCTGCCTTTCTACATCTGTAGAGAGAGCTTTAAACTCTGTATAACGAAATGTATGTTTTTCATGACATGTACAGCCATATAAGCACACATTCTGGCAGCACACTTCAACCAACCAAATGAATGTGGTTTTGCTAACCTATTCCTTATTCAAATTTCAAAATTACAAAAACTGACCCATAGCAAATGTATCAATTTTAAAACCAAAATTTGCTCCAGAAAACTGAGGAATGAACATTATTCCAAAGAGCAGTTTATGCAATACGGGTGGTTAAGTATTTAATGTGGACCTTAGGGACAATAATGGACATGATGGCAGAACAAAATGATGTTATCATCTCTTAGATTACCAGTGCTCTGGAAGATCTGTTCTGAAATCTCTACCATCTTAATACATCTGCTGACGAGGTTGCTAGAACAATAGCATTCCCCAGCTCTGTGTGATACTTGGGCCAATCGTGACTGAACAGTAATTTCTTTGGTTAAGTGGTGACAATTAAATTGATCATTTCCCTCAGAATGTCCCCATGTCTGGGCCTATTTGTAATGTGTAACTATCAGGCTACTAATTCTCAGAAGACTGAAAGAGATCTCTAAAGATAAAAAAAAATTCTTCCTGTAAAAAATGGAAACTATATAGAAAGAAAATCATTAAGTTCCCTTATTTCAATCGCAGTCACTTTGAATATACCATCATTACATAACTCTTTTCTTTGACATTGAACTGGCTGCTGATCCTGTTGCAGCTCCCACACCACTCTTGGGTTGCTGAAGAGGTGTATTTAACCTTAGAAAACATATATTTAACATTGGCAAAAGTAAGCAAATAAATGGATGTGGAAAAATTCAAATGCTATGTTAACCCTCACAGTCCCTTCAAAATTCTCATTGCCCAGCTGTGTACATGCAACATTTTCCAATGTTTTAAAATTTACAACATTCATGGATTTTTGTACTACTCTCTACTTTTTGTCCATTTGGCTCTGTTAGCAACAATGCCATATCTGAACCAGAAGGCTGTGAACTCAAAACTCATTATAGATTTGAGTACATCAGTGCAATACTGAAGGAGTGTCACATTGCAGGTGGGATTTTCCGGTCGCACTCACCCCAAGTCCAGAAATTCCCACCCAAGGTCAACGGACCTTTGCAGTCCCGCCCGCTATGATTCCCTGCCATTGTCAATAGGGTTTCCCATTGAATGCACCCCATGCCATCGGAAAACTCATGGTGGGTGTGCGCCATCGCAGGACTGTTAGATCCTGCCGGTATAAACGCCGGCAAGATTTCAGCAATGGTGCCTCATTATCCTCAGGATGTGTTTTGCATCCAGTTATTCACCTTTGAAATACAGTCACTCCTTGGGTAGATAAACATGGCTGCCAGATTGTGCACACCAAGCTCCCATCAACAGCAAACAAAATTTATTAGAGTAGCTTTCATGCCATGTCACAGGTTTTCTGTGACATCATTTCTGGGAGCTTTCTGTGATGTCATTTCCTGAGACCATGACATCACTTCCATCAAAATCTCCTAGAATTTGTTAGCCAGAGTTGGCAACACTACTGAAGGGCACACAAAATATAAATTAACCTGTTGTGTGGTGTACCTTTTTCATGGGATGTGGACATTATTGGCAAGTCTTGCATTTCCCGCCCTTAAAATAAGCAGCAGCCACATTGCTGTGGGTCTGGAATCACACGTAGGCCAGACCAGGGAAAGATGCCAGATTTCCTTCCTTCCAGGACATTCGTGGACCAGATGGGTTTTTACATCAATTGTAGTTTCACAGTTATTATTGCTAAAACTAGTTTTTAATTCCAGGTTTACTAATTGAATTTAAACTCTACCAGCTACCATGGTGCGATTTGAACCCTTGATCTTACAAGTAGTGAAGCAGTGATATTACCAGCATGCAACCATCTCCTCCTTTATTAGCATGTGGAAATAGAAGCAGGTCTTTGTTTAGGATTTTCACAGAGCCAGAAAATATATAAAATGTATTATTTAATTATTTACCAAAGATGGGAAGGAACACAATTATTATATTTTCCAAACTTCCATTTTTTCTTTCCTGGGCTAAATTCCGCAGATTCACTGATACAAATGCGGAAATTCTGGGCAATTCTGCAAAATGACAATTTTTGATAATTTTACTGAAGTTCTAAAGAATGACAGGGCAGTCCAATAGTTTCAGAGGTAGAAATGCACTGTGCCCATGGAAAGTAAAAAAGTTTATTTATTAGTCACACGTAGACTTACATTAACACTGCAATGAAGTTACTGTGAAAGTCTCCTAGTTGCCACACTCCAGCACCTGTTCAGGTATACTGAGGGATAATTTAGCATGGCCAATGCACCTAGCCTTTGGGACTGTGGGAGGAAACTGGAGCACCTGGAGAAAACCCACACAGACACAGGAAGAATGTGCAAACTCTTCACAGATAGTGACCCAAGCCAGGAATCGAACCCAGGTCCCTGTGAACCACTGTGCCACCATGCCACCCATTACCACTGTGCAGCCTGTGAGGTGACTCAAGAAGATCCATGTCCTTTATCATCAACTAGATGAGCTCTCAATTGAGATGCATACTGGAAAAAATAATAACTTTTCCAATGAGAAGAAAGAAGCATTGAAGGGGGAGTCATCCTGGGCACTCGGGCACACTTTATAGCAATGACTGTGTATGCCTGTGGAGAAGTCACATGTTGAGATCAATGTTTAAGGTCAACTTTTACACGGGTACCGGTTTCAATGGGTTGACATGCTGCTTGAATCTGGCCCTACTGTTTTCTAAAGACTGTGGTTGTAATGCAGTACTTTTTGAAGTGTAGTCACGATTGAAATGTAGGAGCTTCTTAAAGGAGGAGAGAGAGGAAGAGAGGTAGAAATGTTTAGGGAGGCTTACCTAGCAATGATGAAATGGCTAAAATAAAGGATGGCCAGAAATGCCCGGCTCTGCACGTAGCCCCAGTATATGCACACAGCTTTGATTTGAAGTTGTTGAGGCTTCCCAGCAAGCTGAAATTATTGAAGCCCTCTCCATTGCACTTGGAGCCTTTGATCTAATAAATTCAATGTGCAGTGCCTCATAAAAGATTCAACTGCCAGCCCAATTGGTTTCTATCATCCTCCAGCCACCTGTGTTCACCGTTTACGTTTGAACGCACCTCAAGTAGCCCACTGATCCTGACCACAATGTTGACAGAGTCTAAGCCGGATTGACAGCTTGTGGTTTAACTTTCTCTTTTGCAAAACACTTCAAAGAGAAAGAGGCTGAGTGGGGGGTAGGGGGGGCATGAGTCGAGTCACCCTCATGCCTGCATGGTGTGGGGGAAGGATGATGCCCCCTCTATGGTGAGGGGTTGGTGGCACTCCCCTAGTCGGGAAGGGTGGGGTGTCTATCGCTGAGCGCAGAGATGATTCAGAGAAAAATCATTGGGTTGATTTTTACATGAGATCAGTTTTTACATGAGTGTATTCGATAATTATAGAATAGCGAATGCAGGGAAGTGGAAGGATGTATTTTCCAATTCCGTGACTGGGAATTTGTGTGGGAAATATATATGTAAAAAAAAGGTGACACCAAGTGCTTTACCCCCAAGATATTAACATGGGCGGTTATAATTCATGAAGGAGTAAGAATAAATTAATTTGACAGGCACAAGCTAACAGCCATTCTACCCATCAGGTCTGTGTTTGACTTTCAGATCAAAACTTTTCCACCTTCTCCTCAATCAGATAAATAAAGCTTACCTCTGCATTTTGTCTTCCTTTGCAAAAGCTAACAGATAGCTTAGCCGTTTCAATCTTATGTTCTATTTAAAATACTAAATACCATTTCAAAATATGGAAAGAAAGATACAAAAATTTTGGAAGATAAAGATTTTAGATGTGAAAAAATAAAATGGAATAAAACATGCAAAAAGCCTGCACTGAATTTCTTTTCCAGTGTGTTAATTCTGGTTGAAAGCTCGAGGCCTGTTCTGTAACATTGCACTTTGACTGGAAAGAACAGGGGGCATTGAAAATAAAGTCAACAAATGGGGGACGGGATAATCAGCTTGCGTTTCCACAGCCTGTATGAGGGAGGGAAGGTTCAGAGATTGTTCCACAAACTGGAGGCCTCGGGAAGGATAGTTCGAGAAGGAGCTGGAAGAATGACTCTTGATATCAGCAGAAGAGAGTTTGTGGTAGCTAAAATATGGCTTACTTGGAGCTTGGGAGAAAGAGAGAACAGTTCAGTCCAGAAATGCTTCTTTAAAATTCTCTGTTCATGAGATGCGAACTTCTTTATCAAGGACAACATTTGTAGTCTAACCATAATTGTCATTGTGAAGTTAGTGCTGAGCTGTTTTCTTGGACTACTGCAGTCTATGTGGTGTTAGGCAGGGAGTTCCAGGTTTTTGATTCAGTGACAGGGTAGAAACTGTGATATAGTTCCGAGTGAGGATGCAATATGTCATGGAGGGGAAATTGCAGATGGTAGTGCTCCCAAGCCCCTGCTGTCCTTTCTCTTCCGGGTGCTAGATGTTGAGGGTTTGTACTGTCAAAGGAGGTTGCAGCAGTGTATCTTGTAAATGGTACATGCTACTGCCACTATGTGCTAGTGGTCAAGGGAGTTTATGCTGGTGGATTGGGTGTCAATCAAATGCGTTGCTGTGTCCTTGCTGCTATAGAATCATAAAATCCCCAAAGTGCAGAAGAGGCCATTCGGCCTATCGAGTTTGCACCAACTCTCTGACAGAGTATCTTACCCAGGCCCTTTCTCAACCACCCAATCCTCATAATCCCATAGATTTCCCATGGCTAATCCATCTAACCTACACACCTTGAGGCACCAAGGGGCAATTTAGCGTGGCCAATTCACCTAACCTGCACATCCTTTGACTCTGGGAGGAAACCAGAGCATCCAGAGGAGACCCACGCAGACATAGTGAGAATGTGCAAACTCTACACAGACGGTCACCTAAGGCTGGAATCAAACCCAAATCCCTGGAGCTGTGAGGCAGCAGTGCTAACCACTGTGTCACTATGCCGCCCTGTTTTTGATTTGATTTGATTCATTATTGTCACATGAATTGGGATACAGTGAGAAGTATTGTCTCTTGTGCGCTGCGTAGACAAAACATACTGTTCATAGAGTATATAGGGGAAAAGGAAAGGAGAGGGTGAAGAATGTAGTGTTATTGTCATTCTAATCGAGTGGAGTTGGAGCTACACTCCAGCAGGCAAACTATAAAGGAGAAAGGATGGCACATCAAGGACTCTATGAAGGTAAAGAGAGATGGGGACCTTTACATCTAACGTGATGGAGAATTTTAGCACAGTTCTCAAAGGGTTAACCTTTGACTGTCCCCACAGTCGGCTACTTGCTATGGTTTTCCCAGTGGACATTGCTGATTCCATCCAATAATCCATGCACTGACAGAGATATTCACTTGACCAGCTGTTTGCCTTCTTGGTTTAATAGGCTGATTGGCGCTTAACACGCAGAATGCATTATTTGACAACAAAAATACTTTGTGTTGACTGACGAATGAACTGGTATGTGACAGATTGGTGTATAAGCATAACATACGGTGTTATGCCTAAAAACGGTGTGACTGAAAAAGCAGAACTAGAAGTTGAAAGGATTGTATTTACACTCAGAAAAAGATTGGAAATGTGATAAAATATCGAATTGAAGATAAAACATTCATCAGCACATATTTAAAATGTCCAATTGATCTCTTAGAGCATTAATAGGCTGATAAGAACAGCTCAAAACACTCAAACAATGAGGTTGCATTTGCTAGTGTTTTACAGGGAATGTTGTGATTTATAAAATCAAAGGAGTTTGAATACATGAATCCTTGAAAACGGTCTTTAATATCACAAACGGAGGAGATTGATCATCAGAATGATTGGGAATAAGGAGCACTTTTCGGGAAGACATTTTTAGTTCATTTCAATTCAATTTGACTTTATTGTACATACGAAAATTCATATTGTCTATGCAGCTCGTTCATTCAAAAATTACATATAAATGAACAATAATAATAAAAAAAGTAAATACATTTATAGTTTGACCTGATGAAACATTCCCATTGTTCTCAATTTGCCATTATTATATTAAACTGCCTATGATGATAAGCAAGCTTGGAAGAACAAATGCTAAATTGCCCTTGCTGTCCTGAAATCAATTGCGATGCCATGGTACTTCTTCTGATGTATTTAGCAGCAGCCTCCCTCCTTAATGGGACGAGAAATGCAGAAATACATAGGATTCAGTGTCTCAGAGTACAGCATAATCATGTTCATATTTTTAAGGTAGAGCTAGATAGACTCTTGACGTACAAAGCAGTCAATGGTTTTCAGGGGTAGGTGCGAATGTGGAGTTAAGGCCACAATCAGATGGGCTATGATCTTACTGAATGACAGAGCAGGTTCGAGGGGCTGAATGGCCCACTCCTGCTCCTAATTTGCATGTTTCGACCATAAGATATAGGAGCAGAATTAGGCCATTTGGCCCATCAAGTCTGCGCCGCCATTCAATCACGGCTGATCATTTTCTCAACCCCATTCTTCCGCCTTTTCCCCATAACCTTTGATCCTCTTTGTTTCAATCATTTCCAATTTTAAATCAGAAGTAACAGGATACATTTTACTGATATTCAGATTAAAGTGAAAAATCCAATTGGGCTAAATCTGCATACACAAATTAGCTGTAATGGCCATTGATTAGTCACCTTAACCCTACTGACACAACAAAGCAATCCCAGTTTTATAACAATTGAGGTTTGATTAAAAAAAGCTTATTTTACATGAATTTTGATACTTAATTTTAACGATATAACAATGATGTGTCTCAGAGTTAGAAACATTGCAGAGTTATGAGGGAAAGCCGATTTATAGGAATTATATTTTATATGACTTTATATCATATGGGTGAATTAATTAGTATAATCCATGAATGTGTATCCTTAACAGCTTTCCCTTTCAAGTCTGTATGGGTAACATTTATCCCTCTTGAGTACTTAATGTGATTGAAAGGCCAATAACTTGAATGCATCGTCTTTCAGCCCTCTCATTTGTTGCTGTATGACACATGCAAAGCATAAAGTAAATGAAAGGAAGGAAAACACTGGAAAATTTGAGGCTGTGGGGAAAGCACTTCCATTGAGCATAATGAGTTTGCAGGAGGGAAAAGGTGCTGAGGCCTAACTAATGAGATGTGACTGAGCTCCTCTATTCATTTAGAAAACCAAGGCTCCATACACTTGCATTTGCTCTGTAAAGAAAAATCAGTTATTGTCCGAGGGAGTTGTTAACTGAACAAAAAGAAATTTCTGCTGACGCAGATTTTGTCAGCACTAGAGAAAGATTAAGGTAGCCATGGCGGCATGGTGGCACAGAGGTTAGCACTGCTGCCTCACAGCGCCGCGGACCTGGGTTCAATTCCTGGCTTAGGTCACTGTCTGCGTGGAGCTTGCACATTCTTCCTGTGTTTGTGAGGGTTTCCTTCGGATGCTTCGGTTTCCTCCCACAGTCCAAAGATGTGCAGGTTAGGTGCATTCGCCATGCTAAATTCTCCCTCAGTGTACCCGAACAGGCGCCGGAGTGTGACAACGAGGGAATTTTCACAGTAACCTCATTGTGGCATTAATGTAAGCCTACTTGTGACTAATAAATAAGCTTTAATCAGGGTGGCACAGTGTTAGCACTGTTGCTTCACAGTACCAGGGACCCAGGTTCAATTCCCGGATTAGGTGACTGTGAGGAGTTTGCACATTCTCCCCATGTCTGCGTGGGTTTCCTCTCACAATCCAAAAATGTGCAGGTTAGGTTGATTGCCCATGCTAAATTGCCCCTTAGTATCGGGGGATTAGGAGGGTAAATACATGGGATTATGGGGATAGAACCTGGGTGGGATTGTTGTCAGTGCAAGATCGATGGGCCAAATGGCCTCCTTCTGCACTTTAGATTCTATGATATTCTGATCATGTTTGTGGTTTGATTTATAATTGTCACATGTATTAGTATACAGTGCAAAGTATTGTTTCTTGTGTGCTATACAGACAAAACATACTGTTCATAGAGAAGGACAGGAGAGGGTGCAGAATATAGTGTTACAGTCATAGCTAGGGTGTAGAGAAAGATCAGCTTAATATAAGATAGGTCTATTCAAAAGTCTGATTGCAGCAAGGAAGGCACACGATTGTCATAAATATTTTAACATGTATTGAACAAGAGATTATCAATCAGATTCTTTATCTATTGACCTGTGGCTTTGTATATGTGTGGTTACTGGTTCTACTGTAATTTCCAATGTAACCATAAAGTCATCCACACAAATCTACTTACAGCAGGGGTCAGTACAGAGTAATCAATAGTGGAAGTCTTGCTAAAACTATACAAGGCACTGGTTAGACCACACCTACAATGCTGTGAACAGTTTTGGTCCCCTTATCTAAGGAAAAATATATGGCACTGGAGGCAGTCCAGAAAAGGTTCATGAAGCTGATCCTAAGTATAGAGAGAATTTCTTATGAGGAGAAGTTGAGTAGGTTGGGTCTGTACTCATTGGAGTTTAGAAGAAGGAGAGGCAACCTTATTGAGACATATAGGATTCTCAGGGGGCTTGACAGGGTAGATGCTGAGAGGTTGTTTCCCCTTGAGGAAGAGCCTAGGACCAGAGGGCATAATGTCAGTGTAAAGGGTCACTTAAGTTAGAGATAAGGAGGAATTTCTTCTCTAAGGGAGTAAATCTGTGGAATTCTTTGATGCAGAAGACTGCAGACGTTGGGTTATTAAGTATGTTCAGGGTTTAGATAGACAGATTTTTAATCAGTAAAGGAATCAAAGGTTATGGGGATAAGGCAGGAAAGTGGAGTTGCGGATTGCCACATCAGATCAGTCATGATCTTATTGAATGGTGGAGCAGACTCGATGGGCCAAATGGCCTACTTCTGCTCCTACATTTTATGGCCTGATGGAAGGCTGGCTGAGATTCTCTGCCTCCCTGGGACAGGGATCTTCAGTACTACGTTGCACCTTTATTATCATCCCATCTAATTAAGAAAAGGTTATCTTGTACAAGTTGAATGCAGAAGCTTCTTGGTCTGGACCCAGGTAATATTAAACTTCACCAAGTGTCGGAGACCTAAGCTGCCCCCTGACCTGGTGACTGACTGAAATAGCAGATCAGATTCCAATTACATCATCTGAATTCAATATGCATCTATAAACAGAACCCCACAAGCTTGCGTTGGGTGTCCTGTTTGCTTGCTCAAAAGGGTAGGTCAAGGCACAGTGGTCAGGCAGTGGAGTCAGAAGAGATAAGTTATTGCCCTCATTTTAAGTGCACACCCACCTGGTTTCTGCTGGATGGGGAGAGCTAGAGGGCCTTGCTGTTTAGTTTTAGACCTTAGTTACCTGTGGGACCATATACTTATAAATGTCTTCAGGATAGATTGAGAGAAAGGAGAGGATTGGGATGGTAATTGCCCTAACCAAAATTTTTCATATCATTTGCTTTTGCCAAAGAGCTTTGAGTGTGCTGGATAGCTCTAAGCGTGCTGAAGAACTTTGAGCATGCTGGATCATTTTGAGAGCGCTGGATAGAGCTTTGAGCATACTGGATAGCTTTGAATGTGTGCTGGAGAGCTTTGAGTCCATGAGATAACTATGAACACATTATCCAATTTGAGATCAAAGTCATTCCAAATTAAAATATTTATATCAAATTGTAATTGAAAGCATTGTATACACTTGATAGATGTTTAGTGATATAGAAACTAACTGGTTGAATTTTATTTGAAACTTTACATTTGAGTATTGCTATTTTCATGCATTACTTCATAAATTATATCTCTGAAGCAATGGAAACACAGGGGGAAATAAACCATACACTATCCCACAAGATTCTAATACAATAATCAATAATTGGAAGTAGCGTCTGCTTTATGAAACATACTCTACTTATGATGATTCACTTTTAAAGATAGAACTTTTCTTGGGTGAAATCCACAAACAAACCTTAATATGCCCTGACTCCATTTCTTTGTACACAAAGGAATTGAACTTGTTTAAAATGGATCATTGTATAAGCACGGGAAAGTGTTTGATTGTAAACTTCACCAACTGAACTTCCTTTCATCAAGCTAATAATCAGACTAAAGGTCACAACACAAACTGCAGACTAAAATCTGATTTTCTTTATTGTATTATAATTAGTATTATAAGTGGTGCATTTCAAACAAATTTACTGATGTAATTAACCCTACCGGGATTTAAACTAACCTCTATGCGCTTTATATCACCATATAACTTCCACTGATAGGCACTTGGGGATTAAGTCGGGGTTTTTAACAGAGCTCAAAGAGTAGATAGTCAGCAAAGTGTTACCATGTTCACGAGAATAACACAGCTTTTGGGACCTCATGTTCATGTTCAAGATCAAATTTATTGAAGGTATACATTTTGAAAAACAAATATGTAATTCTGATTTATTTTGAAACACAAGTTCAACATTTTCACATAAAAGGTAGTGTTGTATATGGACAGTACGGTGGTACAGTGGTTAGCACTGCTGCCTCACAGCACCAGGGACCCAAATTCAATTCCGATCTCGGGTCACTGTCAGTGTGGAGTTTGCACGTTCTCTCTATGTCTGCATGGGTTTACTCCGGGTGCTCCAGTTTCCTCCCACAATCCAAAGATGTGCAGGGTGGGTTGATTGGCCATGCTAAATTGTCCCTTAGTGTAGGGGGATTAGTAGGGTAAATGCGTGGGGTTATGGGGATAGGGCCTGGGTGGGATTGTTGTCAGTGCAGACTCGAAGGGCTGAATGGCCTCCTTCTACACTGTAGGGATTCAATGACTCTACCATAAATCAAGTTTTAAGGTCCAAGGTACAAGCTGTGTCTCAGAGGGTAGCACTCTCAACTCTGTCATGGAAATTGTAATTTAAGTACCACTCACCAAATGCACGAAAAGAACCAAATGGTGCAGCAGGCTTGACAGACTGAATGGCCTACTCCTCGTCATATGTTCCTCTGCTCTAGAGACTTGAACACAAAAGCTAGCCTGACACAGGATTGAGGAAAAGCACGGTTGGAAGTGCTGCCTTTTTGTGTAAGATGTGAAACCATGACCTTGGTTTCCCCTGCAGAGTCCAGGATAGTTCTCCCTGGTATCCTGGCCAACATTTATCTCTCAATAACAGATGATCGGACCATTATTACGTTGCTTTTTGTGGGAGTTTCCTCACACAACCTGGCTGCCATATTTTCTACTTTACAACACCAACTGCACTGCAAAAGAACTTTCAGAATTCTGAGAGGTTGTCAAGCTGGAGTATGGGCCGAGATTTGTGGAGTCAGTATCCAGTGTGGACAAAGTTCAAAAATCACGGTGCCACAGGTGGATTGGTATCCTGACACCCCTGTGACTGTTCCAAATTTTTCAATAGGCCTGTGATGGGAAGGGAGCAGGGAACGTGCTTGTTTCCAATTTCAGCCTCTTAAATCTCCTCAATGAGCTTGTTAAGAGTCCAGTCCAGAAGGATATGAAATGTTCACCATTTTTCTTGGTAAACCTAAGAGTCTTGTCCATGTCAGTGCCCAGCTACCTGGTTAGCTCTGGGGCCAGAATAATTTTCTTTGGACATGGTTTTGAGTGGGGTCAACTAATGCCAGAACCAGTGTCAACTGGCCCTTACCTTGTCATAGGAGTGGACAATTCACATTCAATCGCCTGGTTTTCTGGAGGAAGTACTTGTTCAAAATGGCAAGGCTGCAGCAGCCTCCAACATGGCCGCCAGCAGCCTATGTCACTGGCACAAGGCAGGCAGCTTCCACCTCCTGGGGGCGCACAGTGCCTCCAATTGGATCTCCCGGCCAATTAGGCCATTAGCTGTGTGATGACTTCAGCCAGGCTAATGAGGTTGGTTTGCTAGAGTATGAACTACCTGATGAGTCTAGGGGCTGGGGTGTATTATCGACCCTGATAATCACCTTTTGGTTTGATGTTTTAAGTTTCCTTTCAACTTGTTTTTTGTTCGGGCTGTTCCCCCTCCTTTTGGGGAGCTGCCCCTTTTACTTTGTCCCTAAGTTAATTTGAGTTAGTTTATTTGGTTGGTGTGAAAAGACATACCTGATGAGTCTTAATTGATGGTTAAATCAGGGAGCCTCATGCTCCCTATTTAAAGCAGGTATGTCAGACTCCCAGCCTGCATTTCAGCAGGGAGCAACTGGAGAGCTGGCTGTGTACAGATGTATGGTGTAAATAAAGTAACTTGGTGACGGGACTTTCGCCTCTGTGGAGTTATTACACGCTGAAACGCAGCTCGGGTGACAGATCAGATCCCTGTGTTCGTTATATTTTGGGTTCCTGATCCCGCATTGAAAATCCAGCCCCTTAACTCTTTATATTTCTGCACAGCTGCTGCCTGACCTGATGGACATTTTCCATTATTACTTCAGCTTTGCAGCATCTGCAGTATTTTGATTTTACCTCAGAAGCACTTGTTGGGTTGCAAAAAGCTTTGGCATATCCTGAGCTTGTGAAAGATGTCTAATGGAGGTTGTGAAAGTCGCTGTATAAATCTAAATTCTTTCTTTCTTCTTCCAAACTGAGTGTAAGGCAGGGGAGAGTGAAAATCTCTCTCCCGGGCAGTCTCATGTTGCTTCACTCTGCTGTCACTTCAGACCTTGAGCCAACATAAGACCACATTTGCTGTAACTGAGGTTTCACTCCAAAATTGAATAGCTGTCCAACCACAGGAACTGTGGTATTCAGAGTATTAAGTTTATTGTTTGATAGTCATTTTGAAAAAATCTCATTGGTGAATGTGGAAAATATTTTCGAGTGAATGCCTTACATTGTTATCTAACTGTTCAGAAAGTATAAAATCCCATATCACGGGCACTGATTTAATATTCTGTTCCGTGATTGGAAAAATGTTTGCGTGTTTGCATGAATTTTTAAGCTGGAATTTGCACGGTTCACTTTACAGAAGGGTGGAATATTCCTTTGTCATCTTGTGAGGTCAGGTTTCATGCTGGTAGCTACTCAATATGGTGCTGCAGCTCATAAAGTCTGCCTCAAGTAAGGATGTTTTTTCTGTGCAGTGGAATTTTGTTTTTACAGGATATTTGACTGTGTGCGGAGGCCTTGCTGTCAGTCTTGATCAAGGTCAAGTGCAATTTTTTAAAAATAAGTATTTAGATGTTATCTCAGAGAATCTCTTAAGTTGACAGCAGTCAGAAGTTAGATTGGAGTAGGTTGTGTGTCAAATTTCCATCAATGGGTTTGACTGTGTCATTAGAAATAGTTTGAAATAGTTCCAGCGCTTGATATTAATTTATCAAACTCTGATTCAAACCTGCATACAACCGAGATATGATATAAAACCCAGTACTTTTAAATCTTCTGAAATGATGCTTTTCAGTGTTTATGCTCATTAAAAAGAATAATGGACAAATATATACAATATAATTAAATGTCTAATATAATCAAAGCAGCTGTTTACTGAATCTTTTTGTTGTTTGTTTCCTAACCGCTGTTCATAGAATCATAGAATCCCGACAGTGCAGAAGGAGGCCATTCAGCCCATTGAGGCTGCACTGACCAAAATCCCATCCAAGCCCTATTCCCGTAACCCCACATATTTATCCTGCTAATCCCCCTGACACTAGGGTCAATTTAGCACGGCCAATCAACCTAACCCGCACATCTTTGGACTGTGGGAGGAAACCGGAGCAGCTGGAGGAAACCCACGCAGACATGGGGAGAACGTGCAAACTCCACACAGACAGTGACCCGAGGCCGGAATTGAATCTGGGTCCCTGGCGTTGTGAGGCAGCAGTGCTAACCACTGTGCCACCGTGCTGCCCACCTGCATTTACTGTATGCTTTTGTTCCAATGGATGATAATGAGTATGTTTTGCAATTTAATACCAAAACAATGGCTGGAATTTTCCGGCTGTTCACTCCCCATTGCCGCTGCGACGATGGAGAATTTGGCGCTCAGCCAAATCTCTGCTCATTGCAGTGGGACCAGAGAATCCCGCTGGTGTGAACGTCCAGAGAACTCCAAGCAATACCTTCCAGACAACCGGTGTTTCGAAACGTTGGCTCTATTCTCGCTCCACAGATGCTGTCAGACCCGCTGAGATTTTCCAGTGTTTTGTGTTGTTGTTTCAGATTCCAGCATCCGCAGTACTTAGCTTTTAATTTGACTGCTGTGTCTAGTCCCGTGTCAGGATGAGCCTCTGTAGATAATTTAAGGATGGAATTTTCCAGCTGTTTCCATCGGCAGGCGGAATCCTCTGGTCCCGGAGATGACAAACCCCCGCTGTGAGTTTCCCAGCGGCAAGGTGGTTGAGCAACAGGAAACCCCATTGACAGTGACGGATTCAGAAGATCCCACCACTAGCCAATGGCGAGTTGCCACAAAACACAGAAAACCCCACCCTTCATGTTAATTTGTGAAGAAATGTGAATTGCCTAAATAAGGACCATAGGAACACATTATTTGGATATTTTTGAGTCTATTTATATCATAGCAACTGATTCTGACTTATTTGTGCATCCCTGATTTTCATCATTTCAGCAATGGCAGCCAGTCCTTCAGCTAGCTAAATCCTAAGCTCTGGAATTCCCATCTTTCACCTATCTGCCTCTCTATTTCCCTCTCTTCCTTTATGACACTCCTTCAAACATATTTCTTTGACTAAATGTTTGGCCAATTGTCCTAAAATCTCCTTACATGGCCCAGTGCCAAATATGGTTCACTTACATTCTTTACAACACCTTGGGACATTTGCACGGCCTTAAGGACTTTTGTCTGTGTTCAGAGCTGAGTCGAGTTTACAGACCAGAGTTGTACATCCTCCGGTCGAAGACACCAGAGCAACCTGCATGTGTGCAAGCATTTGCTAAAACTAAAATGCTGCAAAATTGTGCTTAATAATTTGCTTTGCACTACTTGTCGTATTACTAATGTCAGGATGAAGTCAAAGTGTATCTCAGTGACTTTCTTTAGCGTTTAGGTTGTCTCACCCTGCTTGCCTATGGAAAGTAAGTGCCCATAAACAACAGTAAAATAAATGCGTTTTAGCTCTTGTTTAAGGGATAATAATTGGCAAGAACACTAGCAGAACTCATCTTCAAAATGGTGCTGTGGGATGCTATACATCTGGTTGAGATACAACACCTCCATTGGTATGGCACTCCCTGTGCACAAGTCTCGGCCTGATTCACATGCTCGAGTTTGTCACTGGATTTTGTATCCATCACCATCTGTGTTGGAGGCAAATAAGTTACCACTGAGCCAAGGCAGACACAAAGGCTCTGGTGAGACCACATTTGGAATATTGTGAGCAATTTTGGGTCCTGTATCTAAGGAAGGATGTGCTGACCCTGAAGAGGATCCAGAGGAAGTTCATGAGAATGATCCCAGGAATTAAAAGCTTGACATATGAGGACTCTGGGCCTGGACTCGGTGGGGTTTAGAAGGATGAAAGGGGGATGATCTCATTGAAACTTACAGAATACTGAAAGGCCTGGATAGAGTGGACTTGGGGAAGATGTTTCCATTAGTAGGTGAGACTAGGATCCGAGGGCACAGCCTCAGAGTAAAGGGACGGCCCTTAAGAACCACGATGAGGAGGAATTTCTTCAACCAGAGGGTGGTGAATCTATGGAATTTGTTGCCACAGAGAGCTGTGGAAGTCAGGTCATTGAGTATATTTAAGACAAAGATAGGTGTGTTCTTGATTGGTAAGGTGATCAAAGGTTACGGGGAAAAGGCGGGAGAATGGGGTTGAGAAATTTATCAGCCATGATTGAACGGCAGAGCAGACTCGATAGGCCTAATTCTGCTTCTCTATCTTATGGTCTTATGTTCTCAAAGTGAGTGTAATATAGCCTACAAAGACAGGACACTTATGCATAATGCAAAAAGCATTCACTAAACTGAAAAAAGGGTGAAAAAAAAAGAGGGTGACATCATGACTTCTGTTTTCCTGCTAAATCCAGCCTTAACGAAATGGCTTAAAGTTGAATTTACATTGTTTACATATACATTTCTCTTAAGTTTAGAAAATGTAAGAATTAAAAATAGATTGCTATGCAGCCGACTCATGCCAAGTGTACAATAAGTCAGTGTACACTTGGGATTGTGTACAAAATAATAACCATTGACAAATTTCTAAATAATGTTGGTACATTAGTTGGGCACCTTTTTAAACCTTGCTTTAAAAGGGATTATGTATGATATTTCTCTCTCTCAGACTGCATTCTTCTTTGTCTACCATGTCTATTTTGCCCTGTAAAAATTGGGTGATTGAATTCATGTATAGCCCTTTCCTTCGCAGTAACACAAGTGCTGCATTGATGGGAGCTGACTATAACAAGATATGACACAAACTACTAAGTAAAATAAACTGTTTTATATAGGTGGAAAAAAGATCAGTGTGCTTTGGCACAGGAGCACAGCGTGCAGATTTATGAAAATACTGTGGCAAGCAGTGTGATAGAAAAGAGATATAAATCCTACATGACATGCTCTCAGTCGACAATTGGGCATGTCACATCCAATCCTGAAATAATGATCATTTAGACACACGAGGCTCCCTCAGCCACAGGAGATAGAATGGAGCAGAGTTAGCTCAGGCCGTTACAGAGCATCACTGGCAAGGTCATAGAATCATAGAATCCCTACAGTGCAGAAGGAGGCCAATCGGCCCATCGAGTCTGCACCGACCAAAATCCCACCCAGGCCCTATCCCCATAATCCCATGCATTTACCCTCACTAGTGCCCCTCACACTAGAGTCAATTTAGCATGGCCAATCCATCCAGCCGCACGGTGGCACAGTGGTTAGCATTGCTGCTTCACAGCGCTAGGGACCCGGGTTCGATTCCCGGCTTGGGTCACTGTCTGCGTGGAGTTTGCACATTCTCCCCGTGTCTGTGTGGGTTTCCTCCGGGTGCTCCGGTTTCCTCCCACAGTCCAAAGATGTGCGGGTTAGGTGGATTGGCCATGCTAAATTGACCCTAGTGTCAGGTGGATTAGCAGGGTAAATATGTGGGGTTGTGGAAATAGGGTCTGGGTGGGATTGTGGTCGGTGCAGGCTTGATGGGCTGAGTGGCCTCCTTCTGCATTGTAGGCATTCTATGATTGATCTTTGGACTGTGAGAGGAAACCAGAGCACGCGGAGGAAACCTATGCAGACATGGTGAGAACGTGCAAACTCCACACAGACGGTGACCCATGCCGGAAATTGAACCCAGGTCCCTGGTGCTGTGAAGCAGCAGTGCTAACCATTGTGGCACCGTGCCGCATCTTTCATGTGAAAGTTTACAGGCAGGATTTTTCTCACAATCCACCACATGTTTCATGGCGGCGGAGTCGGCCTACCATTGGCCAGCGGTGGGGTCTTCTGGTCCTGCCATTGTCAACGGGATTTCCCATTGAATATACCTCTTGCCGCCGGGAGACCCAAAGGTGGGGGTGTGCTGTCAGTGGGACCAGAAGATCCTGCTGCCATGAACGGCTGGAAAATTCCGGCCGATGTCTCCTTTGAAAATTGGAGAAATACTAGAGAGTAGAAGCAGGCCACATTTAATATGGTTGATTCTTCTTGGATGGCACTGTTTGGGGATAATTGGAGTTAACATTTGCTTTTGAGCTTCTGAGCAGTAGAAGAAGCATGCGCCTCAGTATATTCTGTCCCTGGCAATCTCTCTTCTTTGGCTTGAGCCTAGAAAGTCCACTAAGGTTTGGGTTTGAGGAGATTGAAAGACATCGTATTCCCTGCACAATGTTCCAAAGGCTCTTTAGATCCATTCTGCCAGTGGAATTTCACTTTGGAATACTAGGATCGGTCGACTTACGCCGATGGAAAAGAAGGGGAGAGGGAAGCATCATTGTTATAAGGAGCAGACAGATGAACCTGACACCTGTTAGAACTCAATCGCTGCTTTGTGACATTCTAACTGGAGCTGGACAGGGTACACTGAAGATTTGGGGAAAGGAGGAATGCACAGATATGACTGGGAGGATAGTGTAGAACAATTGCATAGGGAGGTTGAGAGCAGAGTTCTGGCCCATGATAGCGGCTCTCTGGAGAGAACCAGACAAATATATTCAGCAATTGTCAGAGGGGCTTATGGTTGTTGCCTTTTGTCTGCCTCCCAGTAAAATCATCTCACAAAAAATCGGAGATGAGACACTCAGTGAAAAAGATTATTGCATTCTGCAATAATTTCTGAAACTATGAATTAAAACTAGCCAAAAATAAAAAAGCCTTTCATGACAGGAGACGCTTGTCCATTTAACGTCAGTCCAAGCAGGTGCAAAGGCCACAGTGTGCCTGCGGCACTCACTCAAAACCGCCTTTTGGAGGCCTGAATTATTTCAAAGTTTGGGTCTCAGTTGAATTGAACTGACATGTTGTGGGAGCCAAACAGGTGCTTGGTGTCTCAGTTCATCACTTTTAGCTTCTGTGTGAAGCCTGGTGGTAGGTTGGGCCTGTTAGAAGGAGGAGATCCTTGGAAAAGGTAGATTTGGGGATAGAGGAGCACAGAATAGCCAAGACATTGTTCAAAGAAGGCAACAGCAGTAACAATGACTGGATCTGAAACAAATTCATGGAGTCATGCAAAATTGGTCCTCTTGATTGACCAGGACCCGACCATCGGGCTGAAGTCACCAGTCCTCAAGAGGCAGTGCACTGAACCTGAAGAAGATGAAAATGCGCCGACAGGAACTTCGGCTCAAGACCGTCACCATATCTGGGAAGCCAGAGATTGTGCAGGGAGAGAAGAAGATTGGGTGAGGCCAGAGGGATCAGGACATCAGGATGGAGATAGATTGAGGAGATTGGGGTCAACGTGGGGCTAGTCAGGAGAACAAGAGAACAGAATGTTGGAGGGAGGGGAGTGAGGAGATAGGGAGAGTTGGTGAGTTTGCGATTAGTGGGATGTGAAGAGGGGTGGAATGGGGAAATCTGGATGGGGAAGATGGAGAGATTTCAATGGGGGTTGTGGAGATTGCGATGAGTGAAGGGGTTGTGGAGAACAGGATGGAGTGAGAAGATCAGAATGGATGGGGTGGAGTTTGAAATGGAGGGAGCTGGGTAGATCGGGCTGGGTGAAGAGGGTAAGGAGATCCATCAGGATGGTGGCTGGGGAGGACAAGGTGAGCGAAGGTAAGGAGATTGATTAGAATAAGGGGTTCTGGAGATCGTAACAAATGGAGATTGAGGGGAACAAGATGGGAGGATGGGGAGACCAGGATGTGGAGAATAAAGAGATCAGAATGGTGGGTATGAGAAATTGCCACGGTTGAGGGGTGAGGACAACAGGATGGAGATGAGGAAATCAGGATTAGTACAGGGATGAGGAGATCGGAATAAGGAGGGTAAAGAGATCAGGATGGTGGGTGAGCGAAGATTGCAATGGCTATATGGGGTGAGGAGATCAGGATGAGTTAAGATCATATGAAGATCAGGATGGGGGAAGTGGGTAATCATAATGGGAATATGAGGAGATCAGGACTGGCAGGTGAAGGGATCAGAATGTTGGGGATGATGAGATGGTGGTTGGAGAGGAGTGAGGAGATCAGGATGGGGAAATACAAACAGGACAAATAATCTGTAGTGATGTAAGAGACTAAACAGGCAAGATTCTCTGAGCTCATTCATTTTCCCCACCCCCACCGCCAATGAGAGCAGCCAATTCAACACTCAGCCAAAACTCCATTCACCGCAGCGGCACCTAAGAATCCCAGCCGTGGACGAGGTCAGAGGTTTCCGCCGATTGATTTTATTCCAGCATCTTGTTCAAATTTGAAAAACCTTTTGGGTTGCTCAATTTCCAGGCTGATGGGGGTTCGACATTAATAAATCATAAATGATTCCGCTCTCAGCTTACCCGTTGGTGACCATCCCAGCGACAAAACTTACATTCTCTGACTCATTTTGTCCTTTCCTTTGCTGAAACAAAGGCACGGTGGCGCCAGTGATCATGAAGAAGTTTCCCATTGACTGAACATTTCCTTGAAGGCAGCTGCAAAAGAAAGAGGAGATTTGGGGAGCAAAAGAAGTTTAAATGTAAACTTTTTGTGATCATCTTGGAGATTCTACTTGCTGCTTTTAACCCTGTTTCACATCAGTCATTGAATATCTTTAAACGTCAAGTTGCTTTTCTAACTTGGGCAGTATATTTTTTTATGGCAAAATAGCTAAAAGGCACTATTTTAAATGTCTTGTAAGGAGAAGAAGTGATAGGATATTTACTTAAGACAAAGCTCTTAGTCCACTAATCAGGTTAACATTGTCATAATTGATGAATGAGAGCAAAAATGTTACAGTGACTTCAAAGTTCAGAGGATTAGGTTACTTTGTAAGCAAGGTGGTACTCTCTGTAGCACCAACCTCCCTTTTTATAATCTTCTACTCTTGTTCAGCTAAAAAAAAACTGCTTTGGATGGTAGCCAAAACAGTACTTTTTTCTTGGGCATCACATCCAATTTATGTGTTTACCAAGGAGACTGGAATCCCTTTCCCAAGAGGAGGTGGTGCTTTCATGTGGAAAGTCTGGTACTGGCAAACAAGGTCCGGTTCCCTCCTCCCCTTATCTAAGAGTGCTGATTTGCGTGCAAGCTTTGTACTCCTTCATTGATCTGAACTGATCAAACTGCCTTCTAGTACTCCAAGGTAAAGCCCAAAAGTCTATTAAAAAGGCCACAAAACTCTTACTCATTACACTATTGTTTTTGCAATTTTCAAAGTCGAGCCACAATGGGAAATCTTCAAAGCATTGCTTTGATGTTGGCATTAGTCTTTATCTAAAAAACAACTGGCTCCAAAAAGAAGGGGATAAAAAAGTTTTTATCTGCGAACTTAATTTCACAATTAATGTCCTGGAAGTGAATTACTTTAGATGAGATTTTGTTTCTAATACAGTGATTAAATGTGATTAAGGGCATTTACCCTCCACAGTGCTGAGATTGGAAAGCCTGTGAAATATTTCAGAAATTGTACATCCTTACACATCTTCAGTGCACAAAAGTCAAGTAGCGATTTGAAAACTACAGCTAGAGTTAGCATGTCCAAGAGGTCCTCGGTTCGATTCTTGGACTGAACTGAACTGATTTTAACTGGGACAGAAATTAAACACTAAAATTGTTTCACTCCCAATGAAAGGAAAACTGACAGGCTAAACAGAGGGCAGCCAACACACGACAGTCCAATTTATATCTCCTGAAGTTGAATTTATCCCCAAACTTTGTGTTTCTAAATATTCAAAATAGGAAATGTTAACACCAAAGTGAAAAGTCTAAAATGAGAAATATTAAGAATAATATTGACTCTTAAAGCTGATACAAATCATTTTGCATCTTCATGACAAGGTTGGACTAAAAAAAACTTTGTCATAAAGTAAGTTTTTTCGTGACAATATTCAAGGCTTTGGACGCTTTGGGTGGCATGGTAGCACAGTGGTTAGCACTGCTGCCTCCCAGAGCCAGGGACCCGGGTTCAATTCCAGCTTTAGATCACTGTCCTCGTGGAGTTTGCACATTCTCTCCGTGTCTGCGTGGGTTTCTTCCGGGTGCTCCAGTTTCCTCCCACAGTCTAAAAGATGTGCAGGTTAGGTTGATTGGCCATGCTAAATTGACCCTAGTGTCAGGGGGATTAGCAGGATAAATAATTACAAAATGGGGTTTTGGGAATAGGGCCTGGGTGGGATTGTGATTGGTGCAGACTCAATGGGCTGAATGGCCTCCTTCTGCACTGTAGGGATTCTACGATTAACTCTGGTTCGGGAACATACATCAGTTGTGTTAATGAATTCCTTTTACCTTTAGTTCCCATCAACTGGAGAACCAAACCACAAGATTGAAGAAGTGAGAAGCAACATTGCATATATAAATCACACATGCTTAACATTGAACACTGCCATGACAATTTACATTTCTCCACAATGGATGGCTTTGTTACAATTGCTTACATTTTGTGTATTAATTGGCTGCTCTGGATGTGTTGGGAAGAAATATATCTTGAAATAACTAAAGGATCTTGCAGAATTGCAGATCATTCTTTTTCTTCTTTCCTTCAGTGTCTGCTGTTCAACACCCTTGAGAATTACAACTTGTAAACAGCTTTCTTATCAAGAAACCTTTCCTTAAACTGTGTTTTCCTTATGTGCATCCTTTAAGTTGCTGATGTGAGCGAGACTGGAATTCCAGTCCAACCAAATTGTAGTTGCAAAAAAGAATTGCTTGGTTATACTTTGCAACAGATCAAACATTGACGCCATCCACTTGGGAAACCACAAATACTATAAATGCTTTTGCTTTGCAAAAAGGCAAAAAAAAAAATAATGAGAGTTCTGTGGAAGTTGGGCAGTGATGTGGTTTAGTTTAGTACCGTCATGCAGATATGTCCACAATACATACTGATTTAAATCGAATAGTCTGACATAACTTTATTATATTTAGTAACTAACAAAGATCATTTTTGTAAGAATAAATGTTAATTTAAAAAACTCTGCTTGGTCTCAACTTGTCACAGAATTTTCTATTGTAGCTTCTTGCCCTTTTCTGACCCCATCTCACGCTGTTTACTTTCTTTGTAATGTGCCCAAAACCAAAATATAGCAACAGGCTTGTTGCCAATTTAACTTGCTGACTCATTGGTTAGCCAGCAATGTTAAAACTAGATGGCGAATCCAGGCATGGTATCTTCAGCTTAGAGAGAAAACTGAGAACTGAAAGATCACAGTCTCCTTCATTCCAGTTTTCCGTCAGCGTTGAAAACTATTCCAGTTCCTTCCAAATAGCATCTCCCCTTGTTTGATATGTCATCAAACAGACGCGCAAATCCTGACTCTGCCCTAACTATTAAGGGTTTCACCAGCTGCCTGCAGATAGTAGTGTATTTACACAGGAAAAATATGTCTTAAAGTTTATTTATTCGCGTCACAAGTAGGCTTACATTAACACTGCAATGAAGTTACTGTGAATATCCCCCAGTCGCCGCACTCCGGTGCCTGTTCGGGTACACTGAGGGGGAATTTAGCATGGCTAATGTTCCTAACCAGCTCGGCTTTGGGACTGTGGGAGGAAACTGGAGCACCCGGAGGAAACCCACGCAGACACGGGGAGAACATTCAGTGACAATGTGACTCATCCACAAAAACCTCAAGAGTCTGTTCACATCTCGTGACAGAATTGGCTCAGTGATGGCACTCCCACTCCTGTCAGTTGGTGATGGGTTCAAGCACCCGTCCAAAGATTACACAATGGGGGCGGAAGGAGTGCTGCATTGTCAGAGGTTCTCACTTACATGTTCGATTCACAATTTTAATTCACGAATCATTAAAAGCAAAGGAAAAGCTAATGAAACAGGTCTTTACCTCACAGAGGCTGAAATATAAGAGAGAGGAAGCAATGCTTCAGTTTCACAGAGCCTTGTGCAGACACCATTTGGAGCACTGAAATCGGTTCTGGGCACTGCACCTCACTGTCACAAAGCCTTGCTTTAGAAAAATGGGATCAATCATTTGGGTGGAATGGTCTGTTTCTGTGCCAGAGATTCTATGGGCGGAATTTTCCAGAGTGCTGGCTGAAGCAGGAAAACCAATGTGTAGCTCGCTGACTGCACAGCCGAGTTTCTTCTCAAGATAATCCAGCACTTTATGCCGAAAGAAGTCCAGAGACGTGGCATGGCCCACTCCATTGTGCTGACGGAGTGGGGCTGGAAAAAAGCTGAGAATCCCGAGATCGGGACACCATTTTTAAAGGATGCCCCAAACTCCGATATAAAACAAAGGAACAGTTCCCCCCCACCACCAAGGACATGGGGGACTCCTCCCCACGACCAGGGACATGGAGGAACATCCCCCCATGCACAGGGGGAATCCCCTCAAACAATAAGTGGACCCCTTCTCCCATGGAGCTCCCCTCACTGCCCCTCCTAGCACACTGACACTGCCCCTGCTAATTGCTACACACCATCCCCCCTCTGTTGATGAATCCGTACTCCTTCAAGTTGAACATCACTTGGAGGAAGCGCTGAGGGTAGCAAGAGTGCGAAGTGGACTCCAGTGTCCACCACCAAGAGTGACTTGGAGCAGCATCACAGACCCAGCTGGCCGAGTTCTAAAGGACACAGCTGCTAGATTAGATCTGCGACAGATGGTGAGGGAACCAACAAGAGGGAAAAATATATTTGAATCCATCGACACCAACATATCTGCCGCAGATGCATCAGTCCATGATAGTATCAGTAGGACTGACCACCACACATTTCTTATGGAGACGAAGTACCACCTTCATATTGAGGAAACCCTCCATTAAGCAGTACTTCCTTAGCGATAATCTGCTCACTAATGCTCAGTTTGGGTTCCACCAGGGTCAATCAGCTCTTAACCTCATTACAGCCTTGGTTCAACCATGAACAAAATGAACTAAATCCAGATCTGAGGAGACTGAGTGTGGCATCAGGGAGCCCCAACAAAATTAGAGTCAATCAGAATTGGGGAAAACCCTCCACTGGTTGGAGGATCAAATGATGGTGGTTGTGGTGGTTGAGGTCAATCATCTCAGTGTCATGGCATCACTGCAGACGTTCCTCAGGGTCATGTCCTAGGCTGTTTTATCAATGACCTTCTTTGAAGTGAGGATGTTCACTGATGATTGCACAATGTTCAGCACCATTTGCGATTCCTCAGACGAAAGCAGTCCATGTCCAAATGCAACAAGAGCTGGACAATATACAGTCTTGGGCTGACAAGTGACAAGTAACATTCATGCCACACAAGTACCCAGGAAATGATCATTCCCGACAAGAAAGCATCTAACCATTTTGGCATTGCCATCATTGAATCCCCCACTATCAACATATTGGGTGGTTACCATTTACTTGAAACTGAACTGGACTAGACATATAAATTCTGTGACTACAAGAGCAGGCCAGAGGCTAGAAATCTTGTGGCGAATAACTCACCTCTTGACTCCCTGATGCGTGTTATCACACACGAGGCTTGAGATGCTCAGGAAATAAAGGCTTTTATTTGCTGTAACAACGAAGCTACTAATTATATACACGATCCCAGACTGAGGGGTCCCAGACAGAGCAGAGACCTTTATATCTCTCCCAGGAGGCGGAGCCCGACTGGGATGTACCACAATAACTATAATACAAGGTGTAACAGCCCAACCCTAACCCCAACAGCAACAAGTAGAACAACCCATCCCTAACCCCAACAGCAACATATATACATACTTGTAGTACTGGCCAGACCCTGGCTCAGTACTATCTAGTGGGAACCAACGATGGTTCACCACACTCCCAAAAGCATGTCCACAATCTACGAGGCAGGAATGTGATGAAATACTCTCCCCTTGCCTAGATGAGTGCAGCTCCAACAACATTCAAGAAGCTTGACACCATCCGGGACAAAGCAGCCCATTCCTTTGGCACCCCTTCCACCAACATTCACTCCCTCTACCACCGAGACAAAGTGCAGAAGTGTGTACCATCTATAAGATGCACTGCAGGAACTCACCAAGACTCCTTCGACAGCACCTTCCAAACCCACAACCACTACCATCTACAAGGAAAAGGGCAGCAGACACATGGGAACACCACTACTTGCAAAATCACCACCAAGCCATTCAGCATCCTGCCTTGGAAATGTATCTCTGTTCCTTCACAGTCGCTGGGTCAAAATCCTGGAACTCCCTCCCTGTGGATGTACCTACACCACATTGTTATGGTTCAGGTCAGAAACTCCAAAGTATTTTATGGAGCCAGCTTGGATCGTAAGTTTTGCACCTTGAATTTGGCTGGGATAAGCATGATATGTTTCACTTCAGGTATGATTCAAATGACCCACCAGGGATCTTTAATCAAACAAAGTTCATTTAAGAATATAGTTAACATGTATAGGAAGAATATTAGCAATAACTTTTGTCAGTTACAAAGAAAACAAAACAACCACGATAATGTATAAAGCTTAACAAATATATCTAAGATGTTCCAATAGAACCAATCCCATAAACAACACTTTCCAAAGGTTTAATACAGCAAAGACTAATGCTCGCGTGATACTGGAATTGAGTCCTTTGGTTGGAGAATTGAAAAAGCTGACTTCTCAGCCTTGTAACTGCAAGCTATCCTCTGGAGACACTCATAAGAGTTTGAAGTCAGAACAGCTTCCCAGAACACCAGGGAGAGACTCTGGTCAAGCTGCAAACACCAGATTCCTTACTCCAGGAAGGCAACAAGCCTTGCATTCAGCTAACCAGCAGAATTTCCAAACAAAACAGGGAGAGAGAGAGACACTTCTTTCCAGCTTGATGTCCCTTCTAAAACGAAAACTCAAACTGCAGCCAAACAGAAAATGAAACCTTAAAATCACTAGGAAGGCAAAAAATACTTGTCCAGAACCCATGACTTTCCTCCTAACAATGCAGAGTCATAAAAGATCCCAAAATAAAAATAAACAAACCCCATTTAAGTAGCAATATAAGAACTCCGAGAGACAACCTGGTGTCAATGACATCAGCTAAGGCAGTGAGCTGCAGAGAACATGATTTAAAACAAAATCTCTTAAAGGTATACTAACGTCACAACATGGGCTTCAGCAGTTCAAGAAGGCAGCTCACCACCACCTTCTCAAGGGCAATTAAGGATGGGCCTAACCAGTGATGCCCACATCCCACAAAAGTGAGTTAAAAAAAAAATGCTTGAATTTTACATTCGGGGTGTGCCCAAAGTCTGCGCAGGTGGGAGTGGATGTAAAACCCACTCCAATTAATGGCCATCCAAGGTGAACTGCGTTCTGTGAAAGGCTGAGCACTGCCGGGAAAGACAGCGCTGAGAAATGGGAGAGTATGGGCTGGCTTTTCCAATGTGTTCCCCTGAGGGAGCTCTGGGAGGGAGCTGTCAACTTGTAAAAAAATGAATACCAGTGGAAAAAACTGTGCCACGAGTGTCTGGGTGGCACAATCATACACAGATCTCAGTCCCCCGACACATTTGTTCATTTTATTTAAGCCCTGACTTTCTTGCTGCCCTGGATTGAGCTTATAGCTAAAATATAAAGGCCATGTGGCCAATCGGCCCACCCGCCAACCATAAAGACAGACGGGCAATGTAAAATCCCAATCAATTGCTGTTTGATTTAGAATCATAGAATCTTCGAATCCCTACAGTGCAGAAGAAGGCCATTCGGCCCATCGAACCTGCACCGACAACAATCCTACTCAGGCCCTATCCCCATGACCCCATATATTTACCCCACTAATCCCTTTAACCTACACATCTTGGCGCAATTTAGCATGGCCAGTCAACCTAACCTACACATCTTTGGACTGTGGAAGGAAACCGGAGCACCCGGAGGAAACCCACGCAGACACAGACAGTGACCCGAGGCCGGAATTGAACCCGGGTTCCTGGTGCTGTGAGGCAGCAGTGCTAAACACTGTGTCACCATGCCACCCACATTTATTTAACTTGGCTTCCTGATTATCGGCGGACATGCTTCTAACCCTTGCCCCATGAACAAAATATCACACAAGGGGGCGATGGAGTCGGGACATGCAGCCAATGTCTTCTCACATGACTTTATTTGCACCTGACCAGCCAAGCAACATAAAATTTTGGCCTATAGCTCCATCTGCTTCCAGTTTCACATCATCATTCTGCTGGATTTAACACCCAGTGATCTTTGCTATTCTCTCACTGTCAATAAGCATTTCCAGCACTAAGCTTTGAGCAGTTGAAATGGAACCAAACCATTCACAGCGATAAACTGTTCAGACAAAAAAAAAATTGCTCTATGTGTAAGCAGAGGCATAACTTGTAGCAGCATCTCAGCAAGCCTGAGACTAAAGCAAGGAGTGAATAGACTAGCTTGGACATTGAGGGACATTGCAGGAGATCCAATTGTAATAACTATTTTTCATCTATAACTGACAACATGGTTGATATGAGGATTTTGCTATGTGGAGAGTCACAGGATGAATAGTTAACCTCCTGGTCCACAGCACCACAGTAATAATCACGCTACACCTTCAACAACAGTCAGCTTCACCCTGAGGGAGAACTGAATTCCGGAGAATGTAGGACAATTCAGGAAATATGCAGGATGATCCTGGATAAGTGAAGTTGGCTTGGAGCTTTGAAACAGAAAAGATAATGCATGAGAAACTGCAGTCTGTGGTGTACTTATCAAAAAAAGGCTTCGATTTATAAAGCGAGCACCATTCACATTCCCTGAACATCCACAGTGTTTAAGTCTCTGGACTGGGACTTAAACCCTCAAACCTTATGTTATTATTATGCTGTTATTTATTTAATTAGTCACAAATAAGGCTTACATTAACACTGCAATGAAGTTACTGTGAAATTCCCCTAGTCGCCACAGTCCGGCGTCTGTTCGGGTCAATGCACCTAACCAGCATGTCTTTCAGAATGTGGGAGGAAACCCACGCAGACACAGGGAGAACGTGCAAACTCCACACAGACAGTGACCCAAGCCGGGAATTGAACCCGGGGACCTGGTGCTGTGAAGTAGCAGTGCTGACCACTATGCTACCAGATAGCACAAAGTATTACCCGCTAAGCCACAGCCATCACCAACATGCAATGCGTGATAAAGGCAAAATAATGCGGAGGATTGTTACCAATTTCAAAGTATTAAGTCTTATCAGTGGTTTCATTTTTAAAATTTTAGTGTGTGTGTGTGGCTGTGTGTGTGCCCAGCTGTATCATGGAGCCTTGCTTAGATTCCTTGTGGCCCTACAAGGCGTGATGTCACAGGGCCACTTACATTGCACAAATAAATATTCCATAAGCAATCAATCACTTGTGTTTCACAGAAAGCAACGCAGACAGTGAAGGAGCCGAGAGCGCAAGAGCCTCATTTGGTTCTGAAGGTAATGGTTAAGTGTCAAGATGATTGATAAAGGTTGCATAAATGCGGACATCAAGATTATGCAAAGTGTTTTGGGGTGGTCTGAAGTATACTTATGTTGAGTAAGTCCATGGTGAAGCTCAGGAGTTAAGAATATCTTCAGCAGTAAAGTTTACCTAATTCTTGTCACTTACACTGTTTTTGATATACTATGCAAATGCTTTCAGAGAAGCCTTGTACTGTGCATGCTAAGGATTGTAACTGGGCTGCGGAGGAGGTGAGAGGCTAAGAAAGGGAGATGTGCCACCCTCTCATTGTCACTGCCTAAAACTTTATGCCACGGTCCAATACACTGTTGCTAACTGCTCGGCATTCAAGCTGCATGAAAAGAACATCAGTGGCGTTTGGTTATATTCCCAGCAGTGGGCACTCATGGTTTGTTTTCTCAGATACAAATGAAGCCAGAAACCTGGGATTTATCTCCTCGCCATGTTAGCCGAGGTGTTAACTTATTTAAAATAAACACCTCTGTGAAAATAACGGACAAACTAACTTAAAGACGAATGCACGAAGCAATGTGTGCACACTAGTCTCACATGGAATCTTGGCATTCCGACCTAACGTTTGGAGGCTGAAACAAAAAATGCACAAACTGCTGGAAATGGCCAGTAGGTCAGCCAGCCTCTGGAGAAGGGAAAAATTAACTAAATGCTTTGAGTGGAAACCTTCAACAGAACAGGCACCATCTGGCTGGGATGGGGGAGGGGGAGGGGGCTTTTCTAATACTGTCCATGGTTCCAAGGTCAAGAGTTCGAACAGGGAAGATGTTTTTCACCAAAAGGCTTCTGTTTTGCTCAGCCCTGTAAGGGAGATCTTACAGATTGATGATGCCAGATCTGATAAGCAGCCTAAGCTGTCGGTTTAGCGTGATCTTCCAGATAGTAGATGATCTGCTGTGGCATTGCAACATTTTCTGATGATATGTAATAATGAGACCCGTTCATGTCCCACCCACCCCCGCCCACCCCTGCTATTATAAATGCCCCATCTACCTTGCAATTAAATGATTAAAAAACATGTTTACCGTGTGAAGTTGAATTGGGGCGTTAGTGAAGGCTGCTTAACCCTGGAGCATTGTTTGAATTCTTTTAAAATGATGTGCATTACTTCAAGTTCAAACAGCCCTCCACATTAAGGACCTCAGACACTTAACGGTAAAACGTTTGTGTTCTTTCCCTCAGCACAGGTCACTGTACGTGCACATGGGCACCAACAGCCACTAGAAAGAAACCGTTAAAAGGCCAATCGTCATTGAAAAATGGCTTTGATAGTTGGTTTAGGACAAAGAACAAAGAAAAGTGCATCATAAGAACAGGCCCTATGGCCTCCAAGCCCGTGCCGATCATGATGCCCTAACTAAACTAAAAAACACATTCTGCCCTTACTCTTTTGTATCCCTCTATTCCCTCCCTATACATGTACCCATCCAGATGCCTTTTAAATGTTGCTAATGTGCCTGCTTCCACCACCTCCTCTGACAGCACATTCCAGGCGCCCAACACTTTATCACCATCTACTTTAGCTACTCTCCTACTTATTTGTACTTTAAAAAGCTCTAATGGTTCATTTTTATATTCCTAATTATTCTACTTTTTCCTATTTATGAATCAAATTTCTGGGCACCTTTTGCCTTTTCCTCTTTTTAATGAACTCTCCTGATCCTCAGGCTTACTACAGTTCTTTGCAATACATCTGTTGTGAGGCAAATGCCACTGTGAGTTTGGAGATGGTTCGAGAAAGGTTTCTTGATTGTAACCAAATGAGGGGGAGATTCAAACTGCAAAATCTCTCTCCAAATAACCAGCCAGTCTTGTATACATGTCAATATGTTACCCCTTTGACCATGAGCTTTTATTTTCCGCAATGACCTTTGATGTGGCACTTTATCAAATGCCTTTTGGAAAACCAAAGCAGATAAAAACATAAAAAGATAAGAAATAGGAGCAGGAGTAGGCCATCTAGCCCCTCAAGCCTGCTCCGCCATTCAATAAGATCATGGCTGATCTGATAGTGGCTTCAGTTCCACTTACCCGCCCGCTCCCCATAACCCTTAATTCCCTTAATGGTTAAAAATCTATCCATCTGTGACTTACAAGGTAGCCTCTACTGCTTCATTGGGCAGAGAATTCCAAAGATTCACTACCCTCTGGGAGAAGAAGTTCCTCCTCAACTCTGTTCTAAATTGACTCCCCTGTATTTTGAGGCTATGTCCCCTAGTTCCTGTTTCCATTGTAAGCGGAAATAACCTCGCTGCTTCTATCCTGTCTAGCCCCTTCATTATTTTATATGTCTCTATAAGATCTCCCCTCAACCTTCTAAACTCCAATGAGTACAGGCCCAGTCTACTCAATCTCTCCTCATAAGCTAACTCCCACATCTCCGGAATCAACCTGGTGAACCTTCTCTGTACCCCCTCCAAAGCTAATATATCCTTTCTTAAATAAGGGGCCCAAAATTGTACACAGTACTCTAGGTGCGGCCTCACCAGTACCCTGTACAGTTGCAGCATGACCTCCCTGCTTTTATACTCCATCCCTCTCGCGATAAAGGCCAACATTCCATTTGCCTTCTTGATTACCTGCTGCACCTGCAAACTGAGTTTTTGTGATTCATGCACAAGGACCCCCAGGTCCCTCTGCACAGTAGCATGTTGTAATTTTTCACCGTTTAAATAATGGTCCATTTTACTATTATTCCTTCCAAAGTGGATAACCTCACACTTACCAACGTTATACTCCATCTGCCAGATCCTTGCCCACTCACTTAGCCTATCCAAATCTCTCTGCAGACTCTCTGTGTCCTCCACGCAATTTGCTTTCCCACTCATCTTTGTGTCATCCGCAAACTTTGTTACCCTACACTTGGTCCCCTCCTCCATATCATCTATGTATATGGTAAATGGTTGAGGCCCCAGCACTGATCCCTGCGCCACGCCACTAGTGACTGATTGCCAACCGGAAAAGCACCCATTTATTCCAACTCTCTGTTTTCTGTTAGATAGCCAATCCCCAATCCACGCTGACACTTTACCCCCAACTCCGTGTACTTTTATCTTATGCAGCAACCTTTTGTGAGGCACCTTATCGAATGCCTTCTGGAAATCTAAATACACCACATCCACCGGTTCCACTCTGTCAACTGCACTCATTATATCCTCAAAAGATTGCAGTAAATTAGTCAAACATGACTTTCCCTTCATGAATCCATGCTGCGTCTGCTTGATTGAACCATTCTTTTCCAGGTGTCCTGCTATTTCTTCCTTAATGATAGATTCCAGAATTTTCCCAACTACGGATGTTAAGCTAACCGGCCTGTAGTTACCTGCCTTTTGTCTAGCTATAGATGTATAGGACAAGGGTTATGATGGAAAAGTACAGGAAGAAAGACAGTTTTATAAATATAACATGATGTGGAAATGCCAGCATTGGACTGGGGTGGGCACAGTAAGAAGTCTCATAGCACCAATTAAAGTCCAACAGGTTTATTTGGAATCACGAGCTTTCAGAGCACTGCTTCTTCATCAGATGAGTCAGCGCTCCAAAAGTTTGTGATTCCAAATAAACCTGTTGGACATTAACCTGGTGTTGTGAGATTTTTTACTATGAATATAACACACATTACAAGTGAAGTACATTTATTAGTCACAAGTAAGACTTATACTAACACTGCAATGAAGTTACCGTGAAATTCCCCTAGTCGCCACAGTCCACGGCTGTTCAGGTCAATGCACCTAACCAGCATGTTTTTCGGATTGTGGGAGGAAACCGGGGAGAACGTGCAGACTCCGCACAGACAGTGACCCAAGCCGGGAATCAAACCGGGTCCCTGGCGCTGTGAGGCAGCAGTGCTAACCACTGTGCCACCGTGGCACCCGTGCACCGTATTATTCTCCACATCAAGCCTCTTATTTTAATCTAATACTACACTAAATTTGCATAGTAAACCATGGATGTATCTAAAACTTACTTTCATTGAAAAATTTCAATCTTTAAAAAAATATTTCCCACTGTTTATTTACTACCATACTTCTCAGTCAATTTACTCAGTCGACCTTAGCCAGTTCTCCTCTAATTCTTATAAAATTGGCTTCGTTTCAGGTTAAAATTCTTGTTTTAGACTTAAGTATGTCAATCTCAAATGCAATATGGATTCAATTGTATTATGATCATTTTTTCCCAGAGGATCTTTTACAATGAGGTTCATAATTAACCCTGCCTCATTCCAGAATACTAGCTCGAAAACAGCTTTGTCCCAAGTTGCTTCCACAGTGTATCATTCTAGAAAACTGTTGCAAAAGCATTTCACAAACACATTTCCAGGTTACTTTTGCCAATTTAATGTGTCATCTTGATGCATACATTAAGATCTCTCTTGGCCAGTATAACTTGTGCAATGCTACATGGGACAAACAGATTATTCCAAATTCAGATTTGCTGTAGATATCTTCCTTGGTTCAGTTGTCTCAGCCATTCTCTCAAGAATTGTGATCCCTGCTTCTTCCAGAATTGAATTGCCACATCAGTAACTGATGAATGTGACAGTGAAAATCACTTGTATTCTGCGTTGGATCTCTGCTCCTTAAGCACATGCACTCTTTAGATCTCTCTGAAGATGGTCCAAGTCAACACTGATATGTTTGGTTTTATTTACAAGCTGCTTTTGTTTCACAAGGCATTTTTAAAAAACTAAGTAGATGGGTATACTAATAAATAAATACACAAATATGCTTTGTGTGGTCATCATAACTGTACATTTGGGTGCTGTAACTAATAAAAGGAACATATGTACATTGGTCCACTCCAGTGGGTGGTTTCACTCAAGTTTCAAAACAGAATTGAAGCCAGCCACTTGAGTGCAGTGTTGAGGTAGTGCTGCACTCTCAGAGGTGCCGTCTCTTGGATGAGACATTAATCAGAGACCCCGGCTGAAATTCTCCCGTCTCACCCGCCAGGGGAATTGTAGCAGGTTGAGGGGCTGACCATGCAAAGGTCCATTGAGCTTGGACGGGGTTTTCCGTTTTTGAGGCAAGCATGGCCGGGTAATCCTACGATACCAACCCCCCCCCCCCCCCCCTCCCCCCGCCTGTCCTGAGGTAGACATATAGGATCCCACAGCACAATCTGAAGTGGAACAGGGGGAGTTCTTCTGATATCCAAAGCAAAAATTTAACCCGGTACAGACACCTAACAGAGATTATCTGTCCAATTAATTGCTGTTTATGCATGCAAATGGACTGCCACTTCCCCTACATTACAACGGTACTTTATTGGCTGTAAAGTACATTAGGGTATCTTGCGGTTATGAAAAACCCATAGAAATGCCAGTATTTTTCTTATTAATGTGAATTTGATTCAAATTAGATTCCATCTATTGATCCCATTTTTAAAATTCTTTCATGGGGTGTGGGGGTCTCTGAGGGAAGATTAGATAAGGCTGGGGTTATTCTCTTTGGAATAGCGAAGGCTGAGTGGAGACTTAATCGATCATAAAAATTTGGAGAAGAGTTGAGAAATTCTTTAGCCGGAGGATGGTGGGGCCTGGAACTCACTGCCTGACGGGATGGTAGTGGCAGAAAACCTTGATCGCATTGAAAAAGTACTTGGATATGAACTTAATACGCCATAACCTGCAGTGCTTTGGGCCAAGGACTTGAAAGTGGGATTCGGTTGGATAGCTTGGCTGGCACAGACACCGTGAGCTGAGTGGCCACTGCAAAGTTATTTGATTCCATGCAGCATTTGATGATCACCATCCATATCTATCTCTGTAACGATCCATTCCATTCCCAAGATGATATGTACCTTGGCTTCATTCCTCTGTTGAAAAGGAAAATAAGTTGGAATATAGTGTTCAATTCTGGTTGCCACACCGCCAGAAGGATGTGGAGGCATTGGAAAGGGTACAGAAAAGATTTACCAGGATGTTGCCTGGCATGGAGGGCATTAGCTATGAGGAGAGGTTGGAGAAACTTGGTTTGTTCTCACTGGAGCGACGGAGGTTGAGGAGCGACCTGATAGAAGTCTACAAGATTATGGGGGTTATGGGCAGAGTGGCTAGTCAGAAGCTTTTTCCCAGGGTGGGAGAGTCAATTACTAGGGGGCATAGGTTTAAGGTGCGAGGGGCAAGGTTTAAAGCAGCTGTACAAGGCAAGTTTTTTACACAGAGGGTGGTGGGTGCCTGGAACTCACTGCCGGGGGAGGTAGTGGAAGCAGGTACGATAGTGAGTTTTAAGGGGCGTCTTGACAAATACATGAATAGGATGGAAATGGAGGGATATGGTGTCTGGAAGGGTAGGGGGGTTTAGTTCAGTCGGGCAGCATGGTCGATGCAGGCTTGGAGGGCTGAAGGGCCTGTTCCTGTGCTGTAATTTTCTTTGTTCTCTGTTCTTTAACTGTACATGTTGGAAACCTAGAACAAAAACACAAAATGCTAGAAATGTAGAGGAGGTCAGTCAGTGCCTAGGAAGAGAACGGGTAGGTTTTATTTTTAGTTTTTTTTCATATTTTATTTATTAGTGTCACAAGTAGGCATACATTAACACTGCGATGAAGTTACTGTGAAAATCCCCTAGTCGCCACACTTCGGCGCCTGTTCAGGTACACTGAGGGAGAATTTAGCATGGTCATTGCATGTCTTTCAGACTGTGGAAGGAAACTGGGGCACATAGAGGAAACCCACACAGACATGGGGAGAACATGCATGCGTGCGCACAGACAGTGACCCAAGCCAGGAATCGAACCGGATCCATGGTGCTGTGAGGCAGCAGTCCTAACCATTGTGCCACCATGCCACCCAGAACATTCTGGGTGTAATTTTTGTTGGAATGGGACAGTTTCAAAGAAGGCTTGCGTCTCAAATATTAACCTGCCCACTCTCTCCTTTCATCAGCTACTTGAGAATTACTCCCATGGTTATTGTGTGACTTGAGCTCTTCCATGTGTTGGAGCCCCGCAACACTAACCAAAGCTCTTTAAAACAAATCACTCTCCACCATATATTAACAGTGTCAGCTGAAAGGAGTGATATTCTAATTAACTGCATTGAGACCGCTTTTCAATAGAATAAATTATGTTCTCCACCATGACTTCCATTGAAACAAGATGAAAGTGTATTAAAAATAGACAGGAAATTGTGCATTCCAGCATCTGTTTCGCAGTTATTATTAATATTATACTTCTGCTCAATGTTTGTGTGATGTTGTTTCCTCTTGTGATTAGAATGTATTCCTGTACTAAAATAAACAGCTGTCTTTGAGTTGAAACCATAATCTTTCGTTCTCAAGACCCTACAATTAACTCAAAAGCTGAGTTGTCAACTTAAAATATCATCAGCAATGCTCGAAGGAACATTGTAGTTGCTGTTTGAAAAAAGGAATTCCATCATATTATTTCCAGTCGTAATTTTACTAATGAAAGGCTCTTAGATTGTGGTTCAGTGGGTAGTCCTCTGGTTTTCTGGATCACGGAAATCGTGGGTTCAAGTCTTAGCCCAGGGATTTGAGCTCAAAAATCTAGTTTGACACTCCAGTGCAGTACTGAGAGAGTGCTGCATTGTTAGGCTTTACTGTTCAGATCTGGTGTTGTAACTGATGCCCTGTTGACCCTTGGATGAAGTGAATGTAAAAGATCTCAGAACTGTTGTTCATTACGAAAAAAAGTTATACCTGGTGTTCTGGACTATATATTCCTCACCCAATGTCACTAAACACACAATCATCTATCAGTTTACAGAAAATGCTGGAAAATCTCAACAGCCCTGACAGCATCTGCGGAGAGAAAATAGATGTGGAGATGCCAGTGTTGGACTGGGGTAAGCACAGTAAGAAGTCTCACAACACCAAGTTAAAGTACTGGGGTAAGCACAGTAAGAAGACTTTAACCTGGTGTTGTGAAACTTCTTACAGAGAGAATAGAGCCAATGTTTTGAGTTAGGATGACTGGTCGTCAGAGCTCTCCTTTCATCTCCAGCTCTGGCGAAGGGTCATCCTGACTCGACACCCTATTCTCTCTCCACAGACGCTAACAGACCTGCTGAGAGTTTCCAACATTTTCTGTTTTTATTTCAGATTCCAGCATCCACAATGATTTGCCCTTATCTATTTATTTATAGGGGTTTGGAGCTTGGGATTCCATTGTGTCTTTCACATTATGATAGTGATCACACCTCAAAAGTAGCTTAATGTAAAATGTTCTGGAGTTGTGAAAGGTGCTATATAGTGCAAGATTTTAAAATTTACTTTCATATACAACTAAAATTTAAAAATAAACGCATGCCCCAAAGTTACTGCAGATCACTCAGCATCAAAGGGAAAGGTTAGCATTTTGGGCTTGCTCTTTGATCAGAACAATCATGTATAGCTGAAAATGTTAACATATCTCATATTGGGGCAGCACGGTGGCACAGTGGTTAGATTGTTAGATAGTTGGCACTGCTGCCTCACAGCGCCAGAGACCAAGGTTCAATTCCGGCCTCGGGTCACTGTCTGTGTGGAGTTTGCACTTTCTCCCCATGTCTGCGTGGGTTTCCTCCCACAGTCCAAAGATGTGCGGGTTAGGTTGATTGGCCATGCTAAATTGCTCCTTAGTGTCAAGGGGATTAGCAGAGTAAACGTGTGGGGTTACGGGAATAGGGTCTGGATGGGATTGTGGTCAGTACAGACTCGATGGGCTGAATGACCTCCTTCTGTACTGTAGGGATTCTATAAGTGCTTCTATCTCTCTTTATCAGATGCTGTCTAACCTAATGGGCATTTCTGTTTTCATCAGCATCCGCTGTTTTCCATCCCTTTCTTGGCAACATGCTGTCAGTGCTGTACACCTGGAGACTATTAGTAAATGTCACTATTGCTTGGTCGAAGAGGTAGGATGGGACATCTTGGCCTTTACAGCCCGCAGGATCTTCCTGTCCCGCCGAAGGTGCCTCCCCCACCCCCCCGCCCCCCTGCCCCACCCCACCATGGTGGGACGAGCGAGCCATGGGGCTGGAAGATCCCGCCACCGGCCAAATGCGAGCCATCTCAGCCACTGGAAAGCACACCGCAGGGGGACGCAGAAAACCCTGTCCATAGATTTTATGTATCTTAAAAGAGGAAAGAGTGAAAGAAAGGCAGAAATACTTCGAGGGATTCTCAGAGCTTAGAGCCTTGGCAACCAAAGACAAATCCATCAATGGATTTTTAATTCGTTTTTGGAATAGCGGGGTCGCTATTCCAATAATATAAAAATCACAGATGCTCAAGAGATGTGAAGACGTACAGTGGTGGGAATCAGATCAGAAACTCCAAAAACATGACAAATACATTTCTTCAAGGCACAGTATCATCACAACAGATATCTCAGAGGTTTGTCGGTAGGGAGAGGCTAGAAATAGGGAAGACCAAAGCCACTGAAAGATTTGAAAGTTCCTTAAGTTCATGTCATTGCTTAACCGAGAGCCAACATATGGTGGGGTGAGCACAGGAGTGATGAGCTAACAGGATTTGATGCGAGAGGGTAGATCTGTTCCGTGGTGGCATCATGCTGGAGTTGATGGAAGTGGCAGTGGATGATCCTTTGAATGCAGAGGCTGGTGGGACAGAAAGTAAGGACGAGGGGGCCTACATCTTTGTGACAACCTCTTCTAGCTCCCACCAGTCCCCGACCTTCCATTCTGTGACAGCCATTCCACCCCCTCTTATACAGTATATAATCTGACACATTTCTCCCTTTCTTCAGCTCTGAAGAAGTCATACAGACTCAAACTGTTACCTCTATTTTCTCTCCCCACAGATGCTGCCAGACCTGCTGCATTTTTCCAGCATTCTCTGTTCTTGTTTCAGATTCCAGCATCTTCAGTTTTTTGCTTTCATTCCAAGTTGTCCGATTTAGCTTGAGACAGCTGAGAGGATAAGCTATACATTTTTGATTCCCGTAAGTTATAGATTCATCAGAAACTATCTATTTGACCCTGCTGACTCTTATTATAGTCTTATGATGTCCTATCTCGTAACAATTGCATAGTTGCCATCTGGGCTCTGGCTAGCAGAAAGCACATGTAACAAATGTGCTATCTGCAGGGAAGTACATTTTAAAACCTGTGTTACAACCAACCGAGGGGGCTCAATAGAAGGGGAGCCAGCACGCTTGTCCCCACCCAGTCGGAACGAGATAAAGAGGAAAAAACACCATTCGTGCCAGAAATCTGAAGCAAAGATAGCAAATGATGGGAACTGTGCAGCAGGTTAGTCAGCACGTGGAAGAAAAAAGCTGGATTAATCATTCTGAACAGAAGCAGAGTCTCTCTTACCATCTTTCCATTTAGTCTTTCTCTTTCAGATACTCGCCAACCTCGTATGGATTTCCAGCCATACTCTGGATGGAAAGTGTGGCTGGAAATATAGCCATTTCTGTACCAAATCCGTCTATATTATATAGCGTTGAGATTTGACAATCTACATAGACTTTGAATATTCAAAACAGCAGTAGATTGGGTTAAAGCGCACGATAATTGTTCTAAAATGGGTCTGCAATATTCTGGGAATACACCATTCCTACCTTTCTCCTGTCACCAAAATCATGATGGCATTTCAGGGTAAGTTTCTACAACAGACTCATAACCTCATTGTCCTTTCAAGGCCTGATACCATACTAACTACATGTTTATATGTGGCGAGTCAGTACCTCTTGCATGGAAAAGAGCTTAATATCAAGCACTGACATATGAATAATGGTTGTAAGATGTGAGCCAAATGATTCTTCTCACGACAGCAACTGTGAGAGACTGCAGTCTTATCCAGGCAAGAAGTACATGTTTATTACCTATGTATAAACATTTCATAAATCATTCCAGTACTTTTTTTTAGTTCTCAGCTAAAAACTGTTCGAGAATAAATCTGTCTACCTTCCATTGTATTTCCTCCAAGCCGCTTTCGCCTTATTGGAGACAACATCAATGTGGGATAAAAATAGAAAATGCTGGAAATCCATACGAGGTTGGTGAGTATCTGAAAGAGAAAGATTAAATGGAAAGACAATAAGGGAGACTCTGCTTCTGTTCAGAATGATTAAACCAGGTTTTCTCTTCCACATGCTGACTGACCTGCTGCACATTTCTATCATTTGCTATCTTTACTTCAGATTTCTGGCACTAATGCTGTTTTTTCCTTTTTATCTTGTTCCGACTGGGTGGGGAGGAGTGAGCTGGCTCCCCTTCTATTCAGCCCCTCAGTTGGTCACAATACAGGTTTTAAAATGCATTTCCCTGTAAATGCCTTTTCCAATCCAAATGTATTTATTTGTTAATGAGGAGGCAATCAAACCAGGTTTCTTGAGTTAAACAAGTGTAAGTTTATTGGTTATGAACCCCAATAAAAAAAATAAAGAACCAATGACACACGGAAATAGGAAAATTAGAATCCAATAAAAAGTGAAAAGGTATATGATTAAGTCCTGTGCTTGACTTTTTGAGGCCTGGATTGTTGAACATTGCGGCCATTTGAAGTTAGTTGGTGTCCTGCGGAATTCTGGAGTTGACTTGGTTCAGGTCTGCACTTTGTTGGAGACACATTTTTTGCTTGGGAGAATGAGTTTTTTACTGCTCTCTTCCAGCAGTGTTTCAGTTGACTCATGTCCTTGACTAAGCTGCATCTTTCTAAATGGTCGTAAATCCTATCCCTCAGGACGTTTTCCATTAACTTACCGACCACTGAAGTAAGACTAACCAGCCTATAATTATCAGGGTCATTCCTATTTCCTTTCTTGAACAGAGGAACAACATTGGCCACTCTCCAGTCCTCTGGCACTATCCCCGTGGACAGTGAGGACCCAAAGGTCAAAGCCAAAGGCTCTGCAATCTCATCCCTTGCCTCCCAAAGAATCCTAGGATATATCTCATCTGGCCCAGGGGACTTATCGACCTTCAGATTTTTCAAAATTGCTACTACATCTTCCCTCAGAACAACTGCCTCCTCCAGCCTATCAGCCTGCATCACACTCTCATCCTCAAAAACATGGCCCCTCTCCTTGGTGAACACTGAAGAAAAGTATTCATTTGTCACCTCTTCTATCTCTTCTGACTCTATGCACAAGTTCCCACTACTGTCCTTGACCGGCCCTAACCCCACCCTGGTCATTCTTCCTCACATAAGAGTAAAAAGCCTTGGGGTTTTCCTTGATCCGACCCACCAAGGACTTCTCCTGCCCCCTCCTAGCTCTCCTAAGCCCTTTTTTCAGCTCATTACTTGCTAACTTGTAACCCTCAAGCGACCCAACTGAACCTTGTTTTCTCATCCTTACATACGCTTCCTTCGTCCCCTTGACAAGACATTCAAACTCTTTTGTGAACCATGGTTCCCTCACTCGGCCATTTGCTCCCTGCCTGACAGGGACATACCTATCAAGGACACGCAGCATTTGTTCCTTGAACAAGCTCCACTTTTCATTTGTGCCTTTCCCTGACAGTTTCTGTTCCCATCTTATGCTCCCTAATTCTTGCCTAACCGCATCATTATTACCCCTCCCCCAATTATAAACCTTGCCCTGCCGTATGGCCCTATCCCCCTCCATTGCAATAATGAAAGACACTGAATTGTGGTCGCTATCTCCAAAGTGCTCTCCCACAACCAAATCTAATACTTGGCCCAGTTCATTTCCCAGTACCAAATCCAATGTGGCCCTGCCTCTTGTCGGCCTATCCACATATTGTGTCAGGAAACCCTCCTGCACACACTGTACAAAAACTGCCCCATCCAAACTATTCGACCTATAAAGGTTCCAATCAATATTTGGAAAGTTAAAGTCACCCATGACAACTACCCTGTGACCTCCACACCTATCCATAATCTGCTGTGCAATTTCTTCCTCCACATCTCTATTACTATTTGGGGGCCTATAGACAACTCCTAACAACGTGACCGCTCATTTCCTATTTCTAACTTCAGCCCATATTACCTCAGTAGGCAGATACCCCTCGAACTGCCTTTCTGCAGCCGTTAAACTATCCTTGATTAACAATGCTACTCCACCACCTCTTTTACCACCTTCCCTACTCTTACTGAAACATCTATACCCCGGAACTTCCAACAACCATTCCTGTCCCTGTTCTAACCATGTCTCCGTAATGGCCACAACATCGTAGTCCCAAGTACCAATCCACGCTCCAAGTTCACCTACCTTATTTTGGATGCTCCTTGCATTGAAGTAGACACACTTCAACCCACCTTCCTGTCTGCTGGTACACTCCTGCGACCTTGATATCGTCCTCAGTACCTCACTACACTCAACACTGACTTCTGGACTACAGCTCCTTTTCCCATCCCCCTTCTCTTAAACCATTTATTTTGTAAAGGTTATTGCACAAACAGGAGCACATTTCAAGTACATTAAACATTTATCTCAATCTCTGACTAGAATTCTTCTCTTTATAGTATCTTTAAAATTAGCTTTTTGCTTCTATTTAATGCACTCTAGGTTTTATTGCTTCAGACCTGGTAGCTGAAATTCTTTCATCTTTAATTAAATAAAACAAAATAATTGTGCAAAATGAATTGTAAAATATGATGTAGAGTATTTAAATCTTAATGTCATTTCTATATCTTGCATTTTTAACACCTTTGAATCATAGAATCATAGAATCCTACAGTGCCGGAGGAGGCCATCCGGCCCATCAAATCTGCACCAACCACAATCCCACCAAGGCCCTATCCCCATAACCCCATGCATTTACCCTAACTAATCCCCCTGACACTAAGGAACAATTTAGCATGGCCAGTCCACCTAACCCGTACATCTTTGGCAAGAAGAGGTAACCAGAACACCCGGAGGAAACCCACGCAGACATGGGGAGAACCTACAAACTCCACACAGACAGGGAATCGAAACCCAGATATAAATCACAGCCTTTGGTCCATGAAAAGAATGCCTGACCTTAAAAAGTTATTCATTTGTTGTGTAGTGTTGGGATCTCCTAAGGGTGAGAAAGATAATACCTAACTGCAAAACTTTTATTATTTTATACATTTGTCTGCTGGCTGTGAGGATATTATGTTGATAAAGCTCCTAATGTGTCTGCAGCCCAAAGCCCTCAAAAACCCAGCACCAGATGGCAATCCGAATCTCATGTGCTTCTTGTGTGACCTTGCTGTGTGTAAATTGGCTACCATGCTTCACTACGCTTTGGCAGTGACTGTATTTCAAAAATGTTTCATTGGCTGTGAAGTGCTTGAAACATTCTAAAGTTGTAAAATATGCTACTTAAAGGCAAATGTCTTGCAATCTTAAATCAGAGGGACTTCAGGATGACGGGTGAGTAAGTGGAAAATATTGCCACACAGATACTCTTATCAGTTTGGGGCTATGGCATATTGCTGGCCGAAAGAGGGAAAGATTTATCTGTATCTGGCTGTGTTATCTCTGAATGTGACAGATTTGATGCTCACACTTGGTGCCTGAAATGGAAAGCGTTCCACTTCTTAGCATTAATAACCCTCAGCTTGACAAGCACAAATATATATATATATATATATTTTAGCCATCAAGTTTTCTCATAGTCCATAAATTTATGTTAAGTAAGTAATATTGCAATATATCCTTAAAGGTCAATATTTATTTTTCCCATTTTGTTCTCAACTGATTTATCTTTCCCTGCCTTCCTGCTCCTTAATATCAATTCTGCAATGTTATTTTCCATATTGTAATATTGTACTCTGTTTAAATCATCCCAATCTAAAGTGAATCGATTTGATTTGATTTGATTTATTATTGTCACATGTATATAGTGAAAAGTATTGTTTCTTGCACGCTATACAGACAAAGCATACCACATATAGAGAATGAAAGGAGAGAGTGCAGAATGTACAGTCACAGCTAGAGTGCAGAGAATAAAGTTTTGGAAGCATAGAATGAGAGTAAAAGAATTAGAAGATATGCTGGGCACAGCTTGCAAGAAGTCGCCACATTCCGGCACCATCTTGGAATCATATCCCAATTTGGTAAATCGTGTATTTTTTGTCAGTCGGATTTTGTTTACTTTATTATTTGAGTTAAATTAGCTATTTAGTGATGTTCTTTATCCTGCAGCTACTTGGAATGGGCTGTTTGTTCAATTTATTCTTTCTCGTTTTCATTTCTATTCATTTTTTTCCATTTTATTCTCAGCTGATCTATCTCCATGTCTTACCACAACTTAATATCAATGCTGCAATGTTATTTTGCACATTGTAATATTATACTCTGTTAAAATCATCCCAGAGTAAAGTATTCATATCTCAGTTTGGTAAATCGTGTATTTTTTTGTCGGTAGGGTTTTGTTTACCTTACTATTTGAGTTAAATTAGCTGTTTAGTAAGTGAAACATTAATCTGCACAAATAGGTTCACCTTTATGATTGGAGGAACTACTAATTCCAAGCATAGAAGTCTTATATCACAGTAATTGTCTTTGTCTTTTTCGTTGACTTGTTGGTCTGTAAATGCACATTTCCTCTTTCAGTAAGCCAGTCAGGCACAATGATGGGTAGCAGACGCTTGACATCCTCAAGGGACACTCTCAGGTTACCATTTTCATTGCCTGAACAAATGTCCTTATTAGCCTATGGTCCCCAGAAAGAATCCGAAGGTGTAACATGACATTGTTATGCTGTTAAATAGCATATCCTGCTGCTACAGTTATACTACAGATTGTTGTGTTGATGCAAAGTGATTTTGGCTTCCTCACCATGTATAATACATGCTGTATCTTGAATGCTAAATTGCTGAACTGTAATGTTTATGAACGAAACAAGAGCATCTTCAGGAGATTGTCTCATACATTGATTTTGACCTTGTCAATTACAATATTTCCAGGGATCTTACTACAGATTAAAAAACAATTTAATTTCAGAGCTGGATTTAGTTATGAGCTATAATTGCATTGTCATAGATAGGTCATGGTCACGATTTTCCCAAAAAACGACTAAATGGCGAGAAAACCGTAGCGATCTGTGCTATCTGTTTGTCGCGGACCAGACTGCAATTGTCCACACTTAGTCATTTTTTGGGAGAGTGGTGAGTTGCGCGCCGATTCTGGGAGGGGGGGTCTAAGCACGTGGTGAGCCCGGCTGCAAAGTGATTGGGCTCTGTTTTGAAGGAGTGCTCCAATCTTATTGTACAATGGGAGACATCCTCTCTGCCCCCATGGACATCAGCCCTCCCACCACCATCAGTGTCATGTATCCCCATTCTCTCCCCGACACAGGTCATTAGCGTCAGGGCACTGGGGCCCTCCCAATGGATCCCCCTGCATGGCCCCTCGACATGCCCCCTCCTCATGACACCCGAGATAACCCCCACTTCATGGCCTCCGGCAAGCCCCCCCCCCTCCCCATCATAGCCCACTGTCATAGTACCCATTCAAAGACCCACTCAGGCCCCACCATCTTGACACTGCCCAATCATGTCCTCAACTAGCTGAGGGCTTCAATGGCCTCCGAGCACCCTGGCATGGCCATCACACCTGGTCTCCGCTTGTGGACACCAGTGGAGATTCTCGCCAGGCTCGCACCACACCCGAGGGTCAGCAGATCTCTGGAGCTGGGAGAATCTGGCATCGAACGGGCTAAGCATATTTAAATGTTACTTTAAATATGCTAATCAACCTTGCGCCCCTTTTGGGCGTAATCCGACTTGTGACAGTAGAAAGGGAACTGGAATAAGTGCGGCGAGGCTGGAAAATCGCCCCACATATTTTTTAAAACATCGGTGTGGCTTGACCAGGCTAAATTGTATCTAAAATCTACTGGTCCAATAAAAGTGTTCATTCATATAATATGTGGACGGTGCAACATTTAAAAAGGGCAAAGCACCCATATTGGAAATTGTTAAAAGTTAATTTAAACCATTTTAACATTAGTCGCATTGGCTGTCATCCAGCCCTTTGCTAACATTAATATGTAGGCAGCATTTGGATGAAGTAAGGGGAACACTGTGCATCTGCTTGTTTGAATTTGAACACAGTATTCCATTTTCTCTGAGCAGGGAGGAAGCAAGAGTGGAAGTAAAGCTCAAGTCTCATGTCATTCAACCCATTATAGACTAGCACCTTCATATTGCCTAAATATCCCTATTCTTACATAATTCTTGTACTGTATAGCTGCTAATTTACCCTTTAAAGTTATTATAATTCAAACAGTAATCCACTGTGTAAACTGTTGTGAGGCAATCTGATATGAAAGGTGTGACATAATCCAAGTATCATGTGGGCTTAAAATTATGCTATTAGTGTAAAAATACTTAATGTGTTTATCAATTGATATTTCTTTGCTGCTTTGGTGTTCTGTTAAAAACAGAGGCGAGTACTTCATATTAACACATTAAGCACTCAAATGCTAACATCTCACAGTGCAATTTTCAGGCCATGCAGTACCGTGTGTCTAAATTTAGTGCATTTTTGTTATTCCCTGACAAGTAGAATGAACAAACTATTCATAAGCAACATAAAGATTTGGGAAACAGTCTAATGCAAAGTGATGTTGCTGTTGTATCTGCATTTTCAGTCAATCTGTTTAATCCGAAATTGCTCATGAGAATCCTGTCATGAAGCCAGCAGACTTTCCCTTATTGACCTGACTGAAATCATTTGCAACCCAGATGACAGACAACTGCATCAATTAAGGGCTATTTAGCAAAGGAAAGTTAAAGGTCAAACTGCTGGGCAAACTGTCTCCTGTTTTGACCTGGTCAATTATTCAGTTCACAGTGGAAATGACAGATTCGAGGGGTCTTACTACAGATTATTGAACAAATAACTACTCGAGTTAGATTCAGTTGCTAGATATAATTGCATAACAAAAGGTGGATCACATTTTTTTAAAAGCTGGTGTACCTTGACAGAACTAAAATATACCGGTAAACAACTGTTGCAATAAAAATGATAATTCATATAATATATGGATGGGTTGCACAGAGGATAAAGTTCTTAACTAATGAAAATGTTTTAATGCATTGCTACTTTGATTATATCCTTTATGTATTATTGGGGTGAAAATGAACATTGATGAGTATTGGCGATTGAAAGGGTGAATAACAGGCAGCTGATCGACCCACATTGAAATGTGGAATTGTATCCCATTGTTACGGAGCCCATACTTAAAGGAAAATTCACAAGTAAGGTAAATATGATGCTTGACTAAAAGCCTATTCCATTCCACAAAACATCTAGAAAATATATCAATTATTTTTCCTTCTTCATTTAAGTAAATCCCCCAATTCTTCCCCTGGTCTGGGAACACAACTATAAAGTTTAAAGTCTATTTATTAGTGTCACAAGAAGGCTTACATTAACAGTGCAATGAAGTTACTGTGAAAATCCCGAGTCGCCACACTCCGGCGCCTGTTCAGGTATGCTGAGGGAGAATTTAGCATGGCCAATGCACCTAACCAGCACATCTTTTGGATTATGGGAGGAAACCAGAGCACCCGGAGGAAACCCACATAGATACGGGGAGAACATGCAGACTCCGCACAGACAGCGACCCAAGCGGGAATTGAACCCGGATCACTGGCGCTGTGAGACAACAGAGCTAACCATTGTATCCCAACTGACATGAAAAATAGCAGGAAACTTGCTGTGGCTTAATTTTCCCCACTGGGAGGTGTAGGCAATAATAGCAGCTCCTGCAGTCTCTTAGGATGTGAATGTGTTGTTCAATATGATACTGAGCGACACTGGAGGGTAAAGTCTCATATTTGATCATCAAACTCCAAAGATATGCGGGTTAGGCTGATTGGCCATGCTAAATTGCCCCTTAGTGTCAGGGAGATGAGCAGGGTAAATACGTGGGGTTACGGGGATAGGTGGGATTGTGGTTGGTGCAGGCTCAATGGGCTGAATGGCCTCCTCCTGCACTGTAGGGATTTCAGTGATTTCTATGAAACAGTGATGAGTAATTTGAACCCTGCCAGCAATTGAGATACTGCAAAATGTACCATACAAGCCTGAAGAAGTTACCCTATTGTCCCTATGTGAGTTTGAAGCACCAGACATCAGATTACAGGCGGTATTCTCCAGACGCGTGCACCCCCAGACCAGAAATTCCCGCTTGAGCTCAACAGTCCTTTAAGTGTTCCACCAAATTTTCTGCCTCGCCCGCTATAATTCCTGCGGTAGGCGAGACGGGAGAATTCCGTCCATGATTTATTCCACACCTGATCCCGTTGCTGCTGGAAACCTCATCCATGCCTTTGTTACTTTTACACATGACTATCCCAGCACATTCCTGGCCAGCCTCCCATATTCTACCCCCTGTAAATTTGATGATGTGGAAATACCGGCATTGGACTGGGGTGGGCACAGTAAGAAGTCTCACAACACCAGGTTAAAGTCCAACAGGTTTATTTGGAATCACGAGCTTTCGGAGCACTTCACCTGATGAGGTGTAGACAATAATAGTCCCCTGTTAGTTTAACCTGATGTTGTGAGACTTCTTACTGTAAATTTGATGTCATCTAAAACTCTAGTGCCAGCAACTCCCATTCATCCATCACCCTTATGTTTGCTGGCCCACATTGATACGTTAGGCAAACATATGGCAAACGTGGGATAATGTGAAATTTCGCAGGAATAATAAAAAAGTATATTAGAGCAGAGCTCTGAGGTGCAGAAGAATCTGGGTGTCCTGGTGCACAGATCACAAACTAGTATGCAGATATGGCAAGCTCATTAGGAAAGCTCATAGAATGTGATCATTTATTGTGAGAAGAATTGAATACAAAGGGAAGGAGGTTATGCTTCAGTTGTACAGGGCACTCGTGAGATTACATTTGGAGGACTGTGCGCAGTATTGGTCACCTTATCTAAGGAAGAATGTAAATGTGTTAAAAACAGTTCAGAGAAGGTTTACCAGACTAATACCTGGAATGGTGGGTTGCCTTATGAGGAATGGTTGCACAGGCGAGGCTTGTATCCGCTAGAGTTTAGAAACGTAAGAGGCAAGTTGATTGTTTTTGTTGTACAACTGATGGCACCATAGAGACAAAACATTTGAAAAACGTTTGCATGGGTGAGAGTCTGCAGGTTGTTCGTACCAATGTGCTGAACTTCATGTGATCTGTAAGAGTGAGATAGGAGACAAGGGGGCAGAGAGATTGGGAGGGAGGGTGGAGGGAGTGAAGTGTCTTTGCCCTGCTGTTGCTATGGCATTTTTCCAGTGGTTGAGGACAGATTTCCCACCGAGAGGTCAATTGTGCCATTTAACTAGCCAATTAACTAGCCAATTAAGGACCTATTCTTGCCACCGCTGGCATTTTATCAGTGGCAGGTGGGCCCTCCATCACATGGGGAGACTGCCTCATCAACTGTGGTAACCTCTCTGTGGGGCCCTCCTGTTCAGCCACTCTATGGCCCCAGCAGGGCACCACACTCCCTGCGGAAATGGTCAGCCCACAGCATCACCCTTCCCCTGCGCTCACCTCCTGGAGCTTGTCTGACTGACATCAGTGACCCTGACTCCACTTACCATACTGCCAGCGCAGTGCCCATTGATGCATCTCGCGGCTAAGTGCAGTCCCAGCAGTGACCACCATTCCCAGTGGCGCTGCTGAGTCTCAAGAGCAGCCAGCCCTCCAATTGGCAAGTCTTTAGTTGTTAGTTTGACATTGCATCCAGTCCGGGCTCCCCAAAACAGCTGGGACTGAGTTGTTCCCTGCGATCCAGTCCATCATTGGGGCCACTGCTGACCTGACAAAATCCAGCCCATGAAACCAAAGCCCACCGAAAATCTGTACATTGAGAAGGGGAGAAATTGGAGTGAAACATTTTTAAATGGACCAGGCTATTTAAAACAAAGCATTAAATGAACCAAACAGTGATTTGTTAAACTCACTCACTAAATCAATCCAAGTTTAGGGAGAGCCTTTGTTTTGTTGAATCTAGATTTGCTGAACAGATAAGAGTGTCAGCTTTTGGTGAGTTATGTATGTGACTGTGTGCAGAACGCTTCAATTAAAGAATTGGTTGATTTTAAACCTTCCCTCAATACACAAAACACTAAAACCAGTCTAGTGTTGACTTTGGCAGTTCATTTCAGTTCATTGGTTCTGTACAACCAGAGTGGGTGTTAATAGTATGGGAGAAACAGTTGTTGTGTTATGCCTCATTGATGGGCCAGTTTATACATGTCCCTCTCTGACATAACTTTTCAATACATTACATGGTTCCTTTTGATACTAATGCACTACAATGGTTCAGGAGCCTGATTACAGCGACATCAAAATCACTAACCTGAACATCTTTGGATCGACCTTGGGAAACATTATGGCTCCATAACTATACCATGTCCCACATTCAGTCCCTAGTGTGGCCTGAATGAGCTGATCTCAATTCAAGCATCAGCTTGCATCCAACAATTAGCCTCAGCTCCACTGGGCTAGTAAAGGGAATGATGGGCCAAACTTTCCACTCCTGATTGCAATCCATTGATCCCTGCTGGAGATTTATGTGGAAGTCATAGAATCCCTCCAGTACAGAAGGAGGCCATTTGGCCCTTCAAGCCTGTACCAACCACAATCTCACCCAGGCCCTATTCCTTAATCTCACATAACTACCCTGTATGGCCAGTCAGCCTAGCCCCCACATCTTTGGACTGTGCGAGGAATCCAGAGGAAACCCACGCAGACACAGGGAGAACGTGCAAACTCCTTACAGACAGTGACCCAAGCTGGGAATCGAACTCAGTTCCCTGGCACAATGAGGCAGCAGTGCTAGCCACTGTGCCGCCAGGAACAAATCAAGCTTGGATATGATGGGCTCCAGGGTAAAAAAAAATCAGGTGAAACTTGCAGTCCAAAGCACTTAGGTGGAATACAGGAAGTATATGGAACTACATCTCTACATAAATTAGCATCAACAAGAGGAATAGGGAAAATTGCTGGGTGGATGTTTAAAATTTAATTATTACATCAACACTGCAGTAAAATTATTGCGAAAATCCCCTAGTCGCTGCACTCTGGCACTTGTTTGGGTACACTGAGGGGGAATTTAGCATGGCCATTGCAGCTAACCATGATGGGGATGGTGGGGAACTGGAAGCCACACAAAACTCCACCTGGAAGGGACACATTATAGAAGAGAGATTGCAGAGTTTCCTTCCTTATTATAACCATTGTAGTTTTTTCAATTTACTGACAATTTGATGAATTAAAAGCGAAACTCAAATGCAACATTTAAAAAAAATTACACCTAAAGTTAATGTGATTCATTGTTACTCTGGCCCAGTTACGAAGTTTGTTGGTGTTTTAACAGATGGCAACTGAAAGTTGTTAAATATAAGTCGTGTCCTATATTTCAGGCTTTTTCTTTCTGAAAAAAATCATTTCCTGTTATTCCCAATGAATTAACATGAGGGATGGTAATATATTGCAGTGGATCAACCAGGATTTAAAATTCACTGAACTTGCCATACAAAATGTATACTTCATATGTAATTCCTGGTGACAATAAATCTCTTAAGCACTGGACTTTCACATGCACTTATTAGGGCTTTGCAATCCCTTGTTCATTTGCATTTTCTTGCTATATTTCTCTTTGTAAATAAATCTTTGAATCTCCCACCACTTAATTTGGCATGACACCCTGCTTTAACTTATCCTTGACTCCTTCCCAACAAGGTGCTGATGCAGTGAGGCTTGGAGACAGGGTAATAAGACAAATGCATACACCTTGTTTGTAGTGTAAACCCAATCTAATTCAGATTGTGTTGATTTCGACCAAATGTAATCTCCCCAGAGTTCACACCATGCCTCTGCCCTGAGCCAGGACATCAGTCAGACAGTATCAGATTGCTGTCTGGTGAAAGGCCTGCTCAGCAATACTAGGATACAGAATAACTAAGAATAAAGAAAACTATTTGCTCTAGCCATTTTAAACCCACATACAATGGGCAATCTTCTTTGGAATTATTTTTAAACCAACATTTGAGGATTACATTTTTACATCAGTTTTAAATGATGCAAATGTGTCCTCATGCTATTTACATCAGCATAGATTCTTCTTGGAATCAGCCATGAATTCACAATACAATACGTGATATAACAGAATAAGCAAAACTTTTGTCACCTAATCTTATGTGACATAAGTTTACTGTTATCTATGGTTGGCTGTTTAATGAAAATGTGTTAGGCTGATGACCCTGTTTTGGCAGTCAAGACTGGAGGTTAAAAGATGACCAGGAATGTGTTATAAGACTGTAACCATTCTAATAATGTCATCAAGCTGATGTTCAAAGAGCTTGATAATAATTGGAAACTCTAACATTGTACTGCATGCAGCCCAGAACACAGTCTCAGCCAGCTTTCACTGTGCATGATATATACTGCCTTCCATCTTTTTCCATTATTGAGGGGCTTTTTTAAATTCTGTTTCATATTTTGCATTACTAATGCCATTTTTCCATTACTCCTGCCAGCTGCTGAGTTTTCTGTGCAGCTTTACATCATTCGACAAGAAGACAGCTTCTTAACTGGAAGATAACATTGCATGACAAATAGAACTTTTTTTTTAACTGAAGGATAGTAGTATGTGATAGGAAGAGAGATTATTTTGACCAAAAGTGTGGGTTCCTCCTTTAACCTCACTAAGGGTGCATTGACAACACACGGGCTGCAGTGGTTCAAGAAGGCAGCTCACCATCACCTTCTGAAGGGCAATTAGGGATGGGCAATAAATGCTGGCCTCGCCAGTGATGCACGCCCACATACTGTGAATAAAGAAGTAATTTTACCAAGATGCTTTGTTTTGCAAGAATATGCTCTAAAATATATCAAGCATACTTTTGAAAAAGTGTTTGACATTTTTGTTTGCAACAACTTGGAATATTTTAATTTGATCATGCTTTATTACAACATTGGTTTCGGAATTAAAATGTTTCATAGTTTTCTAATTTTATGTCCTTAAAGAAGTTTATCAAACGCTTTGCATCAAAACAAACCCTGTTATATTGCATAATAAGAAGTTTAACAACACCAGGTTAAAGTCCAACAGGTTTATTTGGTAGCAAAAGCCACACATGCTTTCGAGGCTCTGAGCCCCTTCTTCAGGTGAGTGGGAATTCTGTTCACAAACAGAACTTATAAAGACACAGACTCAATTTACATGAATAATGGTTGGAATGCGAATACTTACAACTAATCCAGTCTTTAAGAAACAAAACAATGGGAGTGGAGAGAGCATCAAGACAGGCTAAAAAGATGTGTATTGTCTCCAGACAAGACAGCCAGTGAAACTCTGCAGGTCCCCGGAGCGGAGAAGCTATGGCATCTCCTCCGGAGCCTTCAACATGTCATTGATGAAGACGAACATCTCGCCAAGGCCATCCCCACACCCCCACTTCTTGCCTTCAAACAACCGCACAACCTCAAACAGACCATTGTCCGCAGCAAACTACCCAGCCTTCAGGAGAACAGTGACCAAGACACCACACAACCCTGCCACAGCAACCTCTGCAAGACGTGCCGGATCATCGATACAGATGCCATCATCTCACGTGAGAACACCATCCACCAGGTACACGGTACATACTCTTGCAACTCGGCCAACGTTGTCTACCTGATACGCTGCAAGAAAGGATGTCCCGAGGCATGGTACATTGGGGAAACTATGCAGACACTGCGACAACGGATGAATGAACACCGCTCGACAATCACCAGGCAAGACTGTTCTCTTCCTGTTGGGGAGCACTTCAGCGGTCACGGGCATTCGGCCTCTGATATTCGGGTAAGCGTTCTCCAAGGCGGCCTTCGCGACACACGACAGCGCAGAGTCGCTGAGCAGAAACTGATAGCCAAGTTCCGCACACACAAGGATGGCCTCAACCGGGATATTGGGTTTATGTCACACTATTTGTAACTCCCACAGTTGCGTGGACCTGCAGAGTTTCACTGGCTGTCTTGTCTGGAGACAATACACATCTTTTTAGCCTGTCTTGATGCTCTCTCCACTCCCATTGTTTTGTTTCTTAAAGACTGGATTAGTTGTAAGTATTCGCATTCCAACCATTATTCATGTAAATTGAGTCTGTGTCTTTATAAGTTCTGTTTGTGAACAGAATTCCCACTCACCTGAAGAAGGGGCTCAGAGCCTCGAAAGCTTGTGTGGCTTTTGCTACCAAATAAACCTGTTGGACTTTAACCTGGTGTTGTTAAACTTCTTACTGTGTTTACCCCAGTCCAACGCCGGCATCTCCACATCATATTGCATAATAGCATTGCTAAATTACTTAAGACCCAAACTGAATTCTCCAAGAGATTCACCTGATGGAGTTGTTTAAGATTGTGAAAGGGTTTGATAGTGTAGGCACAGAGAAGATGTTTTCACTTATGGAGAGTCTAAAATTGGAGGATAGTCGCTTTTAAACCCAACTGGGTATTCAGGAGAAACTCTTTTTCTCAAACAGTGGTTAGAATGTGAAACTCATTACCACAAGGAGGAGTTGAAGCAAACACCATAAATGTATTTAAGGGGATGTTGGATAAACACAAGGAATAAGTGTTTGTGTGAATAGAGTTAGATGAAGAGTTGTGGAAGGAACATAATAAAAATATAATCACTGGCATGGACCAAATTGGACCACATGGCCTGTTTTGAAATGATATGTACTATTTAATATGTTTTGACTAAATATTTCTTCAAGCTTGTATCAACTTGGATCCTGACTCTCTTGTCATATTGCATTTACACTGCAACTGCAGCTGTGGTACAAATGCATGCTAAAATAAATAGGTTGCATTTTCATAAAGATTGTCAAAAGAATATTATGTGCATGCATAAACATGTTTATATGTACAAGTTTATTTATTAGTCATAGGTAAGGATGACATTAACACTGCAATGAAGTTACTGTAAAATTCCCCTAGTCGCCACACTCTGGCACCTGTTCGGGTCAATGCACCTAATCATCACGTCTTTCAGACTGTGGGAGGAAACCGGAGCAGCCAGAGGAAACCCACGCAGACATGGGGCAAAAGTGCAAATGCCACACAGATAGTGACCCAAACGGGGAATTGAACCCAGGTCCCTGGCAACATGAGGCAGCAGTGCTAACCACTGCGCCACCGTGCCGTCCAATTTTGCACAGTTCAACCAGAGTTTTTTTAGGTGAACTTTTGTCTCTATTAAGCATGTTAAGCATTGCTTGGGTAAGAGTGCCAAAAAGAAAATTGATTTGGGGTACGCCACACATCCTTTACACAACCTGGCGGAGTTACCTTGGTTTGAAATCAATGGAAAGTATAAAATTGCATTTATATAGCACCTTTCACAATCTCAACTTGTCCTCTACCTCAAAACCAATGAAATGTTTTTGAAGTAAAGTCACTGTTGGAAAATGTATCAGCCAAGTTACACACAACTTCGTCCCATAAGTAACAATTAAATAATTGACTAGATAACTTCCTTCATTTTTACACATTGAGGGATAAATATCAGCAAGAACTCTGCCCTGCTCTTGTTCAAAAAGTGCCATGGGACTACTTACTTCTAATTGTGAAGACAGATGGGACTTTGCTTTCATGGCTCATCGAAGAGATTACGCCTCCAACAGTGTGGCACTCCCATGATACTGTGTTGAAATGTCAGCCTGGATGATGTGCTCCAATCCTTGGAATGTTGCCTGAGTCAAACCCTCTGACCTAGAGCCAAGAACATGATGACCGAGCTGAGCTAAGGCTGACAAGGAAAATCAGGTGAGTTCTGTTACTGTTATGTGATCCTCCCTTATATTCCATTTGGCACTCTGCCCTTGTGATGTTTAACAGCGAGGTGGTAAAGACACAACTCTATCCTGTTAGTTTCTGATTGATTCCAGAATCTTTTGTGAATCCGGAGAAATAAATACATTCCTACTTAAAGCAATGATCAGATATTCTAGTTTCTAGTAATCCAAAGGTCCAGACAACGCTCCAGGGAGCCAATTTTAAATTCCACCACAGCAGCTGGTGGAATTTAAATTCAATTAATTCATACATCTTGAATAAAAAGCTTGTCTCCATAATGTTGACTATGAAGCTACCGGATAGTTATAAAGCCCATCTGGTTCACTAATGTTCTTTTGGGAAAGAAATCTGCCATCCTTACCCAATCTGACCTATATGTGAGTCCAGGCCCACAGTAATATCGTTGACTCTTTACTACCCTCTGTAATGCCCATTCAGATATACTGAACAGTCACAGAAAAGTAGCATTGTGCTGGCACTTTCCAAAGTCTCGGACTGCACACTGAGGGATGCACTAAAGCTTGGGCAGCTGCTGCAGAGGTGCATTGGGGAAGGCCACTGTCTAAGACCTTTCACAGTGAAATGAGGGGAGCAGAACTTCCTCAGCCTGAGTGACTCACTGAATGGATACAGTGAATAGTACATGTACCTCAGCTGTACTGAAGCACATTGGTGTGCAACCTGTTCTATATAGACAACCTTTAAATACCTTTGCACAATTTATAAGAGTCATTTTAAAATGCACATACAAGAGCAGGGATGTACTTCTGAGGCTGTATAAGGCTCTGGTCAGACCCCATTTGGAGTACTGTGAGCAGTTTTGGGCCCCATATCTAAGGAAAGATGTGCTGGTCTTGGAAAGCATCCAGAGAAGATTCACAAGAATGATCCCTGGAATGAAGAGCTTGTTGTATGAGGAACGGTTGAGGACTCAGGGTCTGTACTCATTGGAGTTTAGAAGGATGGGGGGGATCTTATTGAAACTTACAGGACACTGCGAGGCCTGGACAGAGTGAACATGGAGACGATGTTTCCACTAGTAGGAAAAACTAGAACCAGAGGGCACAACCTCAAGCTAATGGGACGATCCTTTAAAACATAGGTGAGGAGGAATTTCTTCAGCCAGAGAGTGGTGAATCTGTGGGACTCTTTGCCGCAGAAGGCTGTGGAGGCCAGGTCACTGAGTGTCTTTAAGACAGAGATAGATAGGTTCTTGATTAATATGGGGGTCAGGGGTTATGGGGAAAAGGCAGGAGAATGGGGATGAGAAAAATATCAGCCGTGATTAAATGGTGGAGCAGACTCGATGGGCCGAGTGACCTAATTCTGTTCCTATGTCTTATGGTAATGTTTCTTTGATTGCATTGAAGCATCTCAGAGTGTTAATGGATATAAATAAAGGACCTGAATATTATTGCATTTTGTGCAATGGTGATTTTGGAATGTTTGTAATGTTCTTGTAAATTTCTTATTAATAAAATATGTTTTTGCGTAACAAAAAACGTAGAATTGTTGGTGTACCCATATCACATGGACTGGCCTTTTGGCTAAGACCTAGGGTGGGATTTTCTGGTCGCCTTCGCCCCAAACCGGAGAATCCCCTCTGAGGTCAACAGAGCTTTACATAGTCCGTCTCTCACCACCAACTGTCAGATCAAACCCAAGATGGGGTGCAGTGTCTTATCTTGTCAACTTGGATCTTGCTTGTCTCTCTTGCGGGGACCATAAATGGGATTCAGTTGAATTTTGAATTTTGTTTTTAGATTAAGCAAGGAATGGATTCGGGTTTGCCCTGGCTTTGGCTTGTGTAACTTTAAGGATGGAGTAAAAAGTATCTTAGAAAGAAGCATTGTGGGTGTATTCAGACCACACGGGCTGCAGCTGCTCAAGAAGGTGACTCATTATCACCTTGGAAAGGGCAGTTCGGGATGGGTCACAGATGCTGGCCTTACCAGCGTCACCAACATCCCATGAAATTAATTTAATTACTAGACATGAAAATCTGAGTGAGAGTCACCCTATGACACCCTTGGTAATTTCAGCAAAAGTTCCTGAGGACAAAGTGCAGACTTTCTCTACCTCCATTTAGTCTATAGATTTTTTTTTAAAACTTTTTTTAATAGCCATATCTGATCTACATAATACAAGTGCATAGAACTTAAAACTGAATCGACCCAAAGTCTTTGTGAGATCAGCAGTAACAAGTAATCCTCCTGAATGAGTGATGTCGTTAAACGTATATAAAGTCCCAAGAAAAAAAACAAAGGCTAAATATTGCTGATGCTGGAAATCTGAAACAAAAACAGCAAATGCTTTGCTGAAAGGTCATTGACCTCAAATGTTAACTCTGTTTCTCACTCTTTCACCACAGATACTGCCAGACCCAATATATATTTTAAAAGAACTACTGACTTTATTTCATCATTATTTGGGGGCAATAATTGGCCTTGAATATGGATGTCACTGCAAGACCTGGTCACTGCAAACCGTCAGCGGCAGTATCAGCAAGCTCAGAATCTTCTACAAACGATATTTATCTCCACAATTTGAAAGTGAATGTATTTCGCTTCAGTTTAATATCCTGATGTCAAAACCAATATTCAGCTAGATTTAATATGAAGCCATTTATGTGAGCCACAGTAGAAACAGTTAGACCTCAATATAAGCATCTACCATATATAGGATGCACACAGATATATCTCAAGTACATTACATGATTGCTCGGTTGTTGTTTGAACTGAACACAGTCACATTGAATGCACCGGCCTTTCTATCGCCGCCTTGCGGATTATCGCTGAATTCCTGACAGAAATAGAATCGTTTGGTGCCCATCTAATTTAGACAGTCCATTCGCCACGTTTTAAAAGCTCGTGTCACATATTTTAAATCCAAGTTCCAAACGGTCCGAGTCAAAGACGTGTCCGTTCAAAGGAACATGCAATTCTGAGCTCCCAGAATAATGTATCTCAACGCTGAAGAGCCCCCAAGAATCACAGATGTTACTTTTCGGGGCAAATACCGTGTTGGGTGTTCGCATTGCCGGATCAAATAGAGATTACGTTGTAAATTGTTCTCACAAACCCATACCTGCTTCTTTTATGGTTTATCAGATTTTACCTCCGGGGTGGTTCTTTCAGAGCAACTTTTACAAACAGTTTCAGTTTTCTTTTACAAATGGCGTAAAATCCAATTTAGCCATACATCCACTATTCACTTTCGATAAAATCGTGGGACAGACTATTAATCCCGAGGCCTAGGGTAATGTTCTGGGCACCCGAGTTCGAGTCCCAGATGGTGAAATTTGAATTCAATTAAATTCTGCAATTAAAAGTCTACCGAGGATCATGAAACCATTGTCGATTGTTGTAAAAACCCATCTGGTTCACTAATGTCCTTTCGGGAAGGAAGCCTGCCATCCTTACCTGGTCTGGCCTACATAGAATCCCTCCAATGCAGAAGAGGCCATTTGGCCCATCAAGTCTGAAATTACTCTGACAGAGTATTTTACCCAGGCCCTCTCCCCCACCCTATCCCTGCAACCCCACACATTTCCATGGCTATTCCAATTAACCTACAGATCTTGCAACATTAATGGATAATTTACCCCAGCCAATCCATCTAACCTGCACATCATTGTGGAGCACCCGGAGGAAATCCACACAGACAGTGACCCAAGGCTGGAATTGAATTAGAATCCTTGGCGCTGTGAGGCAGCTAATCATTGTGCCACCGTGCCACCGTAGGTGTGACTCCAGATCACAGCAATGTGGTTAACTCTTAAATGTCCCTTCAGAGGCAATTAGGGATGGGCAATAAATGCTGGCCCAGCCAACGATGCCCAGGTTCCATGAAAGGATTTTTAAAATTTCTCCAGAAGGGTTAGGAGTCCAATCCGCGAGAGAAATAAGTTGACCTGAACTGTAAATATAAGGAAGAAAAATTAATTATGAGACACACGAAGAAAGTTAAAACTACATGCCAGGAACTGTGGCCCCTCACATGTAGTTTAACTCTGTAGTTTTTCAGAGTGTTTAAAAGTGGGATGATGTTTATTTTTATTCTCTTATAGGACATGGGTGTCGCTGTCTGGCCAGCATTGATTGCCCATCCCTAGCTGCCCGAGGGCAGTTGAGAGTCAACCACATTGCTGTGGGTCTGGAGGCTCATGTAGGCCAGAGCAGGTAAGGACGGCAAATTTCCTTCCGTAAAGAACATTACTAAACCAGATGGCTTTTTCCAATAATCATAGAATCATAGAAACCCTACAGTGCTGAAGGAGGCCATTCAGCCCATTGAGTCTGTATCGACAACAATCCCACCCCAGGTCCTTCCCCATAACCCCACGCATTTACTCTGCTAATCCCTCTAATCAATGCATCCCTGGACACTAAGGGGCAATTTAGCATGGCCAATCAACCTAACCTGCACATCTTTTGAGTATGGGAGGAAATTGGAGCACCCGGAGGAAACCCACGCAGAGATGGGGAGAATGTGCAAAACTCCACACAGACAGTGACCCAAGCCGGGAATCGAACCCAAGTCCCTGGAGCTGTGAGGCAACTGTGCTAAGCCACCATGTCACCCCAACAATGATTTCATGGTCATCAGTAGATTCTTAATTCCAGATGTTTTTTTTTTATTGAATTCAAATTCCACCATCTGCGGTGGCGGGATTCGAACCTGGGACCCCAGAACATTAGCTAAGTTTCTGGATTAATAGTCCAGCAATGATACTACTAGGGCACGGCCTCTGCTATAAGGAGATGGCTACCATTCACCAAAATTGTGTACCTGGGGAATGAATGGATTCAGTCCAGGTGTTCACTTTGCTTTAAGTATCTGCCGTGTCAATGGGTCCATCGAATAGGTTTACAGCCTTGCAATAAACGGGACTCCCCCCGACTCCATCCCCGCCCCGCCCCCAAGGGGAACTGTAATGTGCTGAAACTTCATTGTAGCAATACATTTGTGTTACCAAATCCGTTCATGGATTTCTCCCAAGCGGACTGTCGGTATTTGACAGAATCCGATCGTTAAGTCGGACTGTTGGGGATGAACTGGCGTGTGTATAACAATATTCCAAAATTGTGATTTTGCTTTTCATCAGAAAAATAAAAAATGAATCGTGGGCACCCAGAACAAGAGAGAGAGAGAGATTAGATGGGAGTGGGAGACATTCCAATCACGCGATGTTTCGGGACTTGGTCACCCACAATGGGAGGTCCTTCCTCTCCACACAGCCCCCAAACTGCACCTTCCTTGAAACACATTAAGAGGCGTGTAATTGCAGGGAAACCCCGGGAAGCAACTTGTGTCATCCATAGTTATCGCCAAAGTAAAATTGCCGAAGGTGGCAGGAGAAAGCAGATCATGGCAAAACGAAACTGTTGCTTTGTTATGCGATGTGTAGGCTTGCATGAAACGTGCGTTCTATTGAGACATGTCAATTAAAGGAAGCAATGTCAAAATAACCACCGCGGTGATAGTTAGTGTGTGGGCGATGGTCGTACTTGAATCTGCGTGTGCTCTGTCTTGGCGTTTAAAACGAGAAAGGTAAAAAGAATGAAAAAGAAGTCATTTTTAGAAGCATTATCTCACATTTGCCTTCCGTGAAGACCAGGTTTAACTGGATAACCCGGTGCAGAGTAACAGTAGAAAGAGTTGTTTGACTTAGAATGCACTTAAAGCTACGAAAGTAAGATACATATGCGTTTACAAAATAGGCTTACAGCGCCTACTTAAACAATGAAAAGTCACGGTATGTAACTGATTGTCTCTGCACAGCGCACCCAGAAGCTAGATAAGCATTGAGAATATATTTTTCTGGTCTAAATATTAAAACAGCGGAGACGGGGCACAAAGGGCGCTTTCTGGAATTGTAAGTGGAATTTCTGATCACCCTATACTTCCTGGGGTGCCATAGAATGTGTCGTTTTCTATCGTATAGTTTTAGAATGAATGGATCGTGTATAGGAACAACACTATTGCAAAGTCCAATAATGCCGAACCAATCGAGTGTTGCGTCGCTCGCAAATTATTGACCCATTGTACAGTGAGGATATCGCCTGCCACATCATTCCGACTAATTTGCTTGGATATGAAAGGCGACCCCTTTGGGGGGGCTAATGCTGTTCCCCAATCAGGCTATGTGTAGGGTTCAGCTGTATGGGGGGGGGGGGGGGGGAGGGGGTAAGCTGTTGAAACTCTGTCCCGTCCTGACACCTCTCCCAAAATAACTTTAATGTGTGTGGGAACAGTAAAAATCTCCCAATTCAGGGATTCAGGGAACAACTCTGTCTGAATGTCACCAGAGATGCCAGGAACGCAGCAATTTCAAATAGCAATCACTATAGATTAAAAGACTTCAGTCTGGCTAAACGTTTGGGGCAAATCAATTGCTACCCAGGTATAATTGTTTCCCAATATTTAACAGAAAGGACCACCGAAGTAATTAAAAATTGAAGAACAAATGTTTGTTTATCTTTCATACTTTCATGAAGGGATCATTTTATTTCAACCTCTGGGAAACATCCACTGCTTGTTCTGTTACATTCATTAGATTCCAATATATTCGATCCCATTCTATTTAAAGTATGCAACATATAGTTCAAAGACTTAACACATGCGGTCAACGCCCTCAAGTCATTTTCGAGTGGCTGTGAGGCATCTCTGGGAGACACCTTTATGCTGTCATCAACAACTTAAAAGTGGCAGCTGTATTGGGTATAGTTTCAAATTAATGTTGTATTTGCCAGTCACCCACAAAGGCAACCATTTTAAAAATTAAATTGTTATTACTGGCTGGCCATACCTTTCACTGTCAGAGCAGATTTTGTTGACAGGGCAAAAGGTGCAGTTTCAGGTAAAACGACCCGAACACATTTCAGTTCAGTTGCTTTTGCGAGGCGGATTTACTGTGCTGAAGGACTCAACAAATCTAATGATCGGTTAAAGATGGGTTTCCTCTTTGGATCACGTAAAAAAAAATAGTCGCGAGCAAACGCACTGAAAAGAACAGATAATATTGGCAGTTGTGTATTTTTTCCTTCAGACAATCCACATGTAGGGCGGTTTTGTGAAAGGAAATTGCATTGGCTTTTTTAAGGGAAACACAGAAGAAAAGGATTTAGCTTCGGTTGAATCGTTCGCACCAGGTCCATTTACGGATTGTTTTAACCCTCTGAGGGGCGAGGAGCCATTTTCTGCTGATGACATTAAGTGTCGGCGTTACATCTTCAAACTTCTCATAGGGAATATCTGTATTCACATAGGTGCATTGAACGCCAACCATCCCTTCGACAGTTGTCACACCACTCTCTGAATGAGTTGGACTAATTATGGTCTCGAAAGGGTTAAAGTACACAAAGGGGAAAGGACTCCAGCTTTGTCAGGGGTTGGGAGGGGGGGGGGGGGGGTGGATAATCCATCCCAATGCCCGCGGTGCTTGGTTGAGTTTGTAAGGCAGTGCTGTCACTGAACAAATTGTTCTGTCCCTTGACGCGTCGCAGCCTTTGAAAGAATCAGCACTGAGTTTGTAAATTTGTACTGATCCAGTTTTTTTTCTTCTGGGGATTGAGGTATTAAAAAGAAAGCAATAAAGCGTTTAACAGAGAATGGTTCTCTGCCAACCTTGTATTGTACTCCACCTGTTGATTAACCAGCCATCAATCCTTGCTTGATTGTCAAAACAGCCAATTAGATCCAAAGACGGGACCAACTCAAACACACACGCGATGAACTGACTTTTGGGCAACTCACTGTTGACCCTCTCAGTGAAACATGGCGGTGGAAACTAGAACCAAGGTAACACAGAATCAACAGAATAAACCGGTCAAGTAACAAAAGCTATTAAAAATACAAAATTCTCACTGTGCCCTCCCCCGTGACATTCTGTCCCTTTTTTGAGGGTCATCAAACCAAGCCAATGTCAATGTATTCGGACGACTTTTGGGCATTACTGCAATAAAACGAGTTTAAAAACAAATTATTGGGACATTTCACATGTATTTGCTACATTAGTTGAAGATGGATTAAGGTCCCGAAAGGCGCTATGTAAATGCAAGTGTAAGAAACGTCAGCTCTTTTCTCTCCTTACAGATGTCTGCCAGACCTGCTGAGATTTTCCAGCACTTTCTCTTTTGGTTTCAGATTCCAGCATCCGCAGTAATTTGCTTTTATTATGTAAGTAGGAAATTGCATTTTCTAAGCTGTTAACTTTCAACAAATCCCATGAAATATTGCTATTTAGGGATTGGGTTTCCAAGGGCACCGTATACCTTGGCGGATAAGGTGATAGATACAGTTTGCCTGTTGATCGTTCTTTGTTTAAATTGAATGTAATACATTTCACATTAGCTAAGCCTTGCGGTAATGAGCTTAAACAATTAAAATCCCCTCTCTGGGGCTGCACTGGGCATGAAGGAGCGAAGCATGTTAAGTGACAAGACATAACCTTCACCACTGAAGGGTCACGAGTGTATTGTTTTATCCCGACTCCCGAAGTCCACAATCGAGAATGATTAAATAATACATCCTTTCGACCGACACGTTGCTAAGTAATACAATAACACAATACACCAAATCGACCGGTTCGTCTGGCGGGACGGCCAACTATTTCATATTTTCCTTGCTCTTTGGAAAACCTCAAGACTTTTAGCTTCCGTCTATCGCTTTTATTTTACTGTATAAATATCCGTTGATTGATGCAGGTCCCTGCTGCAAACTACTTCACTGCTGTTGTATTTTAAATCTACTTTAAAAAAACATAAAAGGTTTTTAACGATTAGAAACGAGAAGGTGAATGTCAGCATAGCTTGCAGCTATTCCTCAAGACGGTGAAAGGCTGTACATCTGATCAGCAATGACTGAATAAGCCGGCATTTTGGACATGGAAGAATATGTCTTGCTCACTAATCATTGTATTCCTTCCGATAGTTTCCTTAGACTCCCTCCGGCCACCCCTCAGAGCTTTGATTTCAGAAAATGAAAACACGATTTGGTCCAACAAACTTGTTTTGCTTCCCCCGATTAACTTGATTTGATTTGATTTGCTTTATTGTTGTCACACGTATTATACAGTGAAAAGTATTGTTTCTTGCGCGCTATACAGACAACTTGTTAGGGCCTTCGGCACAATTGCTTGCCTCGCATTGGAATGACCTATAACTGGTACAAAAGACAACAGGTCTGGGGGGAAACTCGGCATTCGATGTATATATGCTTACTGATTGATGTCTTCCTGGCATTATTTATAAAAATGTTATTTACCCCAACATCAGCAGATGCGTGCATTTTAAATGTGTTCTGCACCATATACAGTAGCGTTGTTGATTAACACTAGGTTATAGAAACTAGAAGCAGGAGCCGGCCATTCGATCCTTCCAGCCTGCTCCTCCATCATTATGATCATGGCTGATCATCAAATTCAACACCCTGATCCTGCCTGCCCCCACCGCCCCCTCCCCCCACCAATATCCCTTGATTCCTTGAACCCCAAGAGCTAAATAAAACGAATTTATTTCTTGCTGCAAATGTGCATCAATTTCTATTGTCATTACAGAATGGCTTCTAACTTCAATTATTTTAGAATGAAGAATATCCATGGAACTGTCCGCGTGGTAATATTGGCCTAAGCACTCTATTTCCTTTGCTCTTCCAATTTTACAACAGATAATGGAATTATGTTTTGCAACACGTGTCTGCAGTAACATTTTCGCACATAAAAGCTGTTATATGCTTGGCAAGTTAATATGAGAACATGTATTTTTAGCTGATGCGAATTTAATATTTTATGACTTTTTAACCTTCATTACTTCAATTGAGAGAATTCCACCCGCCTTTAAAGAGTCGGTCCTTTTTAGGATGTACTGAAACATTTAGAAGTCCTAATGACGAATAAACAACCCCCCCCCCTCCCAATCCCTTAAGTAAGCATTCTATAAATCTCTTCTCTTTCACGCATGCATGGTATAAATCTTTGTGAGTTATTTATTCTCCTGTCACTTGGGTTGTACTTTTTAGACTCCGAGGCTCCTCCTGGTCTTGGTTCTGCTCTTTCTAGGGCTACCCAGGCCTCCATCCCCCCACGAACTGCCCATGTTGTTAAATGAGGCATCAACCGGAGCGCAGTGAAATTTGGACAGCGCTTTCCTTGGTAGCCTCCAGCTATGTGCATTCCATCACCCGTCTAAACTCCTGATAGAAGATTAATGCACCAAGTGGGAAATAATTCCGAATGGCATATTCACAATTAGGGCACGGCATCTTTGCCTTAGCTTTTATGCCACTTAATTTCGCAATTTATTTATTGCCCACCATTGCTTTTATTCATACATGTTTTTCTGGCATTTGATACACATTCTTTATTACCCTTATCTGAATGGTTTGCTAGGCCATTGTAGTTAAGAGTCAACCACATGGCTGTGTGTCTGGAGTCACATGTCGGCCAGACCAGATAAAGATGGCAGATTTCCTTCCCGAAAGAATATTAATGAATCAAATGGGACCAGACTATTTTAGAACAGTGGCACAGTGGTTAGCATTGGGGAGCGCTTTCGACGAAAAATAGAAATAAACCGAATACAAGTGTCAATCAGCTTAATCCACCCGAAATTCCAATTTGCAATCTACTTAGTTCCTGAATATATAAGTATTCGAATTAAAAATAAACCTTTTTCTCCATTCGGAGGTGCGAGGGTGACATCAGAACCTCTGCATGTGAACGACAGGTGGAGGACGCACCAAGATGAATGAATATTCTGTGTATAAATAGCCGAAAGATCTGCACCGGAGTCGATAGCTCGGGTGTAAGAATGTGTGTACAATTGTTAATAACCAAGAAATGCAGCGGTTTTTTAAAGCTGATTATATATTTCTGTAGCTGAAATATTATGTTGAAGTATTTGTAACTGACACCACACATTCATCAACTTATTAAAACACTGCTTGGATGGTTTTTACTAACTGATGCATGCACTGGTCACATTCCACACCTGGGATTAACCACACAGGGAACGGTTTCCTCCTTTTTGCTGAAGATACCGAGTTTAATTTTCACTAGACGGCAATGATCTCTGATACTTCCCGCGGTCGACAGACGCCGAGATCAGTGCACTAATATACAAATGATTGCAACATTAATATCTGCAGTTCGAGCTTCCATTTCTCTCCCCCCCCCCCCCCCCCCCCCCCACCGCGGTGTTTGCTGTTCTTTTGCACTTCGACAATGGGTGGGATGGGGTGGGTGGCAAGGGGGAACTAAAAAGTGAACTGTTGTTGTTTCATTGGGATGACGCAGGGGTCGGAGGCAGAGCAAGTCTTGTGATGTACAAAAGTCACGCAAACTCACATTCACAAATATCTCCTGACGAATAAACAGAATTCTTCTGGAAAGTTGCCCGGGTCATTCTTTGAAGACTACAAGTTTGACTGGAAGAGGAAACTGCGATCATTAGTCATTGAGTGAGCAGTATGTGCCCAGCAGCAGTGGGTTTGTGCGGGCTTGTAGGGTTGCAACTTTTCCTGATGCATTGTGTTTTGGTTAGGAGAGATTTCCTTCTCGCACCGAGGGGGTGGTCTTCCTCTATACGCCAAACCCCAGTCAGATCTCCGTGGTACAAATCAGTTCGCCAGCGAATAATTTTGGAACTGAGAATCTGCAAAACTAATATTGTTGAAGTTCAAAAAGAAACAGGATACAGATAATAACATTCGGACTACAATAACTTTGCCGTCACAAACCAAAGTCGCATTACTGCAATCCTCAGTAATATAATTTTAAGAACACGGTGGCACAGTGGTTAGCACAGCTGTCTCACAGTGCCAGGGACCCGGATTCAATACCAGTCTTGGGTGTGTGTGTGTGGAGTGTGCACGCTCTCCCCGTGTTTTCTCCCACAGATTAGGTGGATTGGCCATGTTAAATTGCCCCTTAGTTTCCAAAAATGTGGAGATTAGCGGGGGTAAACACGTGGAGTTACGGGGGATAGGGCCTGGGTAAAATGCTCTGCCGGAGAGTCGGTACAGACTGGATGGGCCAAATGGCCTTCTTCTGCACTGCAGGGATTCTATATAATCCTTCATAAATGTCTCGTTATTGATGTGTATTTTAAAATCAATTATGACTCCGATTCATTAAGCATTCCTGCACTGTCCCATTCCCCGAATAAGTTATTGATATATCATAGAATCATAGATAGTCATAGAGATTTACAGCATGGAAACAGGCCCTTCGGCCCAACTTGTCCATGCTGCCCTTTTTTAACCCTTAAACTAGTCCCAATTGCATGTGTTTGGCCCATATCCGTCTATACCGAACTTACCCATGTAACTGTCTAAACGCTCTTTAAAAGACAAAATTGTACCCGCCTCTACTACTACCTCTGGCAGCTTGTTCCAGACACTCACCGTCCTCTGTGTGAAAAAATTGCCCCCTGGACCCTTTTATATCTCTCCCCTCTCACCTTAAACCTAGGCCCTCTAGTTTTAGACTCCCCTACCTTTGGGGAAAAATATTGACTATCTAGATGATCTATGCCCCTCATTATTTTATAGACCTCTATAAGATCACCCCTAGGCTTCCTCCACAGAAAATAGTCCCAGTCTATCCAGCCTCCTTATCCTTATAATTCAAACCATCAGGTCCCGGTAGCATCCTAGTAAATCTTTTCTGCACTCTCTAGTTTAATAATATCCTTTTTATAATAGGGTGACCAGCACTGTACACAGTATTCCAAGTGTGGCCTTATCAATGTCTACAACTTCAACAAGATGTCTCAACTCCTGAATTCAATGTCTGACCAATGAAACCAAGCATGCCATATGCCTTCTTCACAACTCTGTCCACCTGTGCCTCCACTTTCAAGGAGCTATAAATCTGTACCCCTAGATCTCTTAGTTCTGTAACTCTCCTCAATGCCCTACCATTAGCTGAGGAAGTCTTGCCCTGGTTCGATTGACCAAAATGCATCACCTCGCATTTATCTAAATTAAATTCCATCTGCCATTTGTCAGTCCACTGGCCCAAGATCAAGATCCCGTTGCAATCCTAGTTAACCTTCTTCACTGTCCACTACACCAGCAATCTTGGAATCATAGAATCCTACAAAGCAGAAGGAGTTCATCTGGCCCATCAAGTCTGCACTTACCACAATCCCACCCAGGGCCCTATCCCCATAACCCCATGCTAGTCCCCCTGACACTAAGGGCAATTTAGCATGGCCAATCCAGCTAACCTGCACATCTTTGGACTGTGGGACGAAACTGGAGCACCCGGAGGAAACCCACACTGACACGGGGAAAATGTGCAAACTCCACACAGACAGTCATCCAAACCAGGAATTGAAACCCAGGTATAAATCACAGCCTTTGGTCCATGAGAAAGAATGCCTGAACCTTAAAAGTTATTCATTTGTTGTGAAGCGTTGGAATTTCCTAAGCGTGAGAAAGATAGTAGCTAATGCAAAACTTTTATAAGTCACCTAATCCGGGAATCAAACCTGGGTCCCTGGCACTGTGAAGCAGCAGCGTCAACCACTGTGCCACCATGCCGCCCACCAAAGTGAAGAATGTGGGCATTGATCCCACAATCTCTCGCATGCAACACAAGTGCTCTACCAGTTGAGCTCATTCATGCTAAGTATCATTTGTAATCACATCATTATAAAGATATTATTCCATAATAAATGGTCAATTCAGATGGGTTTCTAATAAACTGCACAATTCAGTATTTTTTTAAAAATCAACAACTGACATCTATTTTAAGTCCCTCCTGGCTGTGCATGTACAGATACATAATTACTATTATACATAGTAAGCATTTGTCATTTAAGGGGTTTTTCAATAAAGAATCGATTAACATTAGCCCAATAAAGTTGCGGCTATAACCTAATGAATTTCAATTCTAAGTAGTGCTGAATTTTAAATATATAAGAATTAAAGACAAGTAAAAATAAAAGATGACAGGAGCACTACTAACCACGAAGGCACGAAGTGGATATGCCAGTGTATTTTGGATATGTTTTTATTTTAGAAGATTGCCTGAAGCTTTCAAAACAGAGCAAAATAGCATTTAGAAATGTAAAGCCTTCCAAAGGACATGTCCCAATTATCCTCCATGTGTTGGTTCACCCTGGCTGGGCCACACTCCACTCAAATATGCACCAGTAACTTGTAAATTATAGGCCTTGAGGTGTGAGTATCTGCAGAGCTGCCCGATCACTCCTTGTTTCTGGTGAATTATCCGGCACGGATACAAACAATAACAGAAGTTAAAATGCTGCCGCGGCAAGTTCTGCGGTCGGCAGAGTGGTTCGTTGCCCTTAAAGGGCACGGCTTGCATGTATCTCAGCAGGGATCCCAGACACCCCGAACCAGGCCTTGAAAATGAAACACCTTGGTCAAATCCCTGACAAAAAAATCTGACCTCACAACCGCATTTATCAGAAATCACTCCATTCCTAAAATTCTCAACCTCCTGCTAAGGTTACAGGACGGCCTGAAAAGTTGTCTTTTGTATCACAAGAAAGTGACCAACCCGCCCCCGCCCCCCCCCCCCCCCAATCTAAAAACTAAATTCTGACAACGGTTCACATATATAAACATTGACGCTCCAAATAAAACACAATTTTGCATTCAACCCCTATTTATCACAATATTCGACCAGTCGCCTTCCTTAGTTCATACATTCAAAGACATTCCACAACTATTTTGGCGGAATTGCTCTAATAAAAATTGAAAAAAAACATAATGCCATATATTTTAAGAAAGGTTATTTTAAAGTATGCTAAATAATGTCAATTAATTCTGTATCACTTCCTTTAAACTCAACACGCCAGTTTTTTAAAAAAGCAGTTGCAAACTGTTTTTTCACAGTAAGATCATTGACATGGAGACATGCTAATCATAGTATATTTATGGAAATGTTATTTCCTTTCGAAGCAAAAATCGCAGGATCTCGAAATGTCTACTCAGAGTAGATCTTTCGGCCTCCTGCCCGATTGCTAGGTGTTAACGCGGCGTTTGTCACATCATCTTTGCCTTTATGGTTGTCCCCTGATTGCAAGCAGCCACTTCCAGACAGCGGGCTGAGTTCAATTCACCGGGGTGATGCTGAACAGTTGGCAAACGCCCTGAACTAATTTTTACTGCAGGTCGCTTTGCTTGACTGTCCTCTGGTGATGGCCAGTAGTTTTGCGAGCGAATAGGTGACACGCTGCACAACTAAAGTATATGAACAATTATCTTTTCACATGATTGCCAATTTGATTGTCAAGTTGATTAGTTGTGCCTACTCACACTCGGCGTACCTGATGTTACGAAAAGTACACCGTTCATGCAATAACTTATCGCATGAAAATTAATTAAACAACGTATGACGCATGCTTGGTTAGAATTCAGGATATGCGGAGGTCTGGGAATTGCAATTGGAGTAACTTTGTATACTTTGTAATATTTAGCAGGTTGAGAAGAAAATAATTGAAAGTGACTTGTGCTTAAGCTGTAAGTCACCCTGACACTCTCTTAACTTGCCTTTCAGTTCTAACACCCCAAAAGTTAGACTGGAAGGTTCGAGACTGGGAGACTAAAAAAGGTGCTCCCCAGTTAACCGCACGGAATGGGATAAAACACACTGCAGAGAGAGGACATTCAGCCCATCGAACCTGCACCGACAACAATCCCACCCAGGCCTTATCCAGGTAACCCTGACACTAAGGGGCACTTTAGCATGGCCAACTTTAGCATGGCCAACAACCTAATCTGCACATCCTTGGACTGTGGGAGGAAACTGGAGCACCCAAGCAGAACGTGCAAATATGCGACTGGAAAATATTTTGATGTTGATGGCTTGAATTTCAAGTTGCAAAAAAGGATGTCAATCAGCCTATATTACACACAATGCATTGTGAGGCAAGGCTTGGTTACTGATCATTTGCATGCACAGCTTAATTTTATCCTGAACATGTGAAATACTCAGGCTGACACCATTTAAAGTTAATCTTCCATTGAACAACAGTGAAATGCCACCTGTATTAGGTCCATACTGAGATGTTACATGATGGATCTCAATGGCCTTCTCTTCAATTTCAAGCCACACGCCAACCAATCTCCTCCCTGTATTTTGTTGAAATCGAAGTCTGTGCTTCCTATTGATATATTGATACAACTGGCCAAATATCATAAGACCATAAGACATAGGAGCAGAATTAGGCCACTCGGCCCATCAAGTCTGCTCCACCATTCAATCATGGCTGATTTTTTTTTCTCATCCCCATTCTACTGCCTTTTCTCCATTTCCCCGATTCCCTTTTTAATCAATCTATCTCTATCTTAAAGACACTCAATGATTTGGCCTCCACAGCCTTCTAAGGCAAAGAGTTCCACAGATGCACCACTCTGGCTGAAGAAATTCTTCCTTATCTCTGTTTTAAAGGATTGTCCCTTTAGCCTGAGGTTGTGCCCTCTGGTTCTAGTTCTTCCTAATAGTGGAAACATCCTCTCCATGTCTACTCTATCCAGGCCTCGCAGCATCCTGTAAATTTCAATAAAATCCCCCCTCATTCTTCCAAACCCCAATGAGTACAGACCCAGAGTCCTCAACCGTTCCTCTTCATTCCAGGGATCATTCTTGTGAACCTTCTTTGGACCCTTTCCAAGGCCAGCACATCCTCCCTTAGATATAGGGCCCAAAACTGCTCACAATATTCCAGTATTATTTAGTATCCCACACCAAGTCAACTCCAAATGTGAGACGACAGAAAATGTAATACATACTGATTTTCATTCCTGACATATTTCTCATACTAATGCAAAGGCACCATGGAATTGAAATTCCCATTAGGAAACCTGCCCATTTTATAGAATCATAGAATTCCTACAGTGCAAAAGAAGGCCATTCAGCCCATTGAGCCTGCACCAACAACAATCCCACCCGGGCGTTAACCCCACGCATTTACCCTGCTATTCCTGCTGCCATCCAACCTTTCAATCGACCTACCTTATATTAAGTTGATCTTTCTCTACACCCTAGCTATGACTGTAACACTACATTCTGCACCCCCTCCTTTCCTGAACGGTATGCTTTGTCTGTATAGCATGCAAGAAACAATACTTTTCACTATATACTAATACATGCGACAATAAACACCAGGGACTCTGGTTCGATTTGGGGCTTGGGTCACTGTCTGTGTGGAGTTTGCTCATTCTCCCTATGTCTCTGTGTGTTTCTTCCGGATGGGTTCCCTACCACAGTCTAAAAGGTGTGCTGGTTAGTTGCATTGGCCATGCTAAATTCTCCCTCAGTGTACCCGAACAGGCGCCGGAGTGTGACAACTAGGGGATTTTCACAGTAAGTTCATGACAGTGTTAATTTCAGCCTACTTGTGACTAATAAATAAACTTAAATAAATCAAATCTTTTAGAATAAAAGTAGAAAAGACATCTGTGTGTGCACAGTGGCGAGCATGGCTACCTCACAGCGCGAGGGACCCGGGTTCAATTCCCAACTTGGGTCACTGTCTGTGTGGGAGGTTGCACGTTCTCCCTGTGTCTGTGTGGGTTTCCTCCGGGTGCTCCGGTTTCCTCCCACAGTCCAAAAGATGTGCTGGTTAGGTACATTGGCCATGGTAAACTCTCCCTCGGTGTACCCAAACAGGCACCAGAGTGTGGCGACTAAGGGGTTTTCACAGTAACTTCATTACAGTGTTAATGTAAGCCTACTTGTGACTAATAAATCAAATCAAATATCAATTCTAATCCCCCTGACACTAAGAAGCCAATCGACTTAATAATAAGCTTTTTAAAAAATGCTTATAGGAAGTATATCGTTATATTTAAAAAGTCAAATAGAGGTTGCCTTTGTGTCTTCATTACATGCACCAGACGAGTAATGAGTTGGAAGCGGCGTTAGGACCGCGTGGAGCTATGTGCCAGAGTGGGAGGAGATGTCCACGTAGGTTTGCGTGCAAGCGAGGCAGTCTGGTCCTTGTGTGGTCCGGGTGTGTGGTCTCCGGTCCCGATCATCTGTCCAAAGGCTGCTAACTTGGATGTGAATGACCACCTCTGTTTACTTTAGCTCTGTCTGCAGTTACTGAACTCTGTTCAGCGTTTTCCTGGCATGGCAGGTTCCAGCTGGTGCAGATCAGGACTTTAGCAAAAAGGGCTCCCCGGGATGGTCCGCAAATGGACTCCGGCGTAAATCAACGTCAGGATTTATGGACCATTTTCCACCTCATCTCGCTTTGTCTAAAATATACGAGTCTCATAAACCGTGACTGCTGAGTGGCGAAGAAAAGTTGTAGATGTTCCGATTGCCGCTTAGAAAAAAAATAAGACCATGCCGCAATATGCATAAGGCATACCTGTAAAATTCAGCGTAAAGTCTGTAAATCGACAACACAATAGTGCATTGTCCTTTGTATGAACTTTTGTAATTAATAACCTCCTATCAGAGTGCTTTCAAATGTCACTTTTAAATGTGTTTATGGTGTGTTTGTTGTAAAAAGCGTCTCTTGTTGTTCAAATATGCGGTTACCTTGTGACAAGGGCGTATTTGAAGAATTAATAATGGCGTCGAATTAATATTTTGTGACACCGAATAGTCGTTAACCTTTACTTAAAGTGAGGAGGATGGAACAAAATAGAAATCTAAGCCGCGACCGACCAATTTGTAATGGTAGTTGCAATAGTTAGTAGATAATGACCAATGGTAACAGATCACTGAAGTCATCTATTTCAGCCCCCGGTGTACAAAAATATCGAATTGTAGAACATGTGAAGACATGAGTGTTTTCTGGGCAACCCCTTTAGCCAAACTAAAGGAAATTAGCTGGGGGATGCTGTCTGTTCTTTGCTCTCTGGACTGCTGTTCTGGGCGCCAGCGTACTTCTCCAGTCCCTGACCTTTCCCCTTTAACCTCTTCTGGCTTGGCTGGAAACTCGCTCTTAAATGAGACGCGTCTACTAGCCTAAGATTCCGTTCCCAGAAGATTATTTTTAATAGGAGCACAAGGATTGCCTTATAAGCAATCTTTGCTTCTGAATGCACGTAGCATTAATCTTCAGAGCGCTATCCTGTCCATCCCGCAGAGTTCAGCAGTTTTTGAACGGATTTCAGATATTTAATTACAAAACATAGTGCGTGGGTCATTCAATATTCAAGCCAGTAAGATAAACCGTGCTCTATTGTATCAGTAAATAAACGCATCATGTGTAGACCTGAGTGTCTGGCACATCAGTAGGTGGCTTCTTATATAACAATTATTCTAATATCTCCTCCAAGTCTATGAAACACGTTCAGTAGCTTCCAACCACGTTCAACTGTTCCTATATTTTAACCCAGTTGCAGAACATATGAGAAAAGTCAAGAACAATGTGCCAAACGTAAAGGTGACTTCATCAGAGAACTTTCCGTAACATGAATATGCCAACCTGGTATAAAGACAAATGTTAAATGTTAAATAAAAGCAAAACTAGACTTGCATTTATACAACCTGTCTCGATTTGCACATTCTACTAAAAAAAGCCAATCCTCTATTTGACATGCAAGAATCAGTCCTCTTATTATTTAATTATTCTATAAACGCCCGCCTACTCAGATTATATTAAAATATATGATTTATGCGGTTGCGGCATGCACAGAATTCTGCATTGTTGACATTTAGTAGAAATTGAAAAACAAATAATTGAACTGGAAGCAAGTGAAGGAGTTTACATAAAAGTCTCAACAATTGAATAACACATCAAATCACTTTCTTAAAAAGTTTCACAATTTTCACTGGCAATTAAAGAACTGCCAGATTTATCACCGTGGTGTTTTACCCCCAGTTGGTTATTTATTGGTTTGGGATTCGTGTACATTGATACGGATTAAATTAAGTTTATATTAATTGGTGTATGGTAACCATGAAATACAATTGGCATTTGACTCCCAAAATATTTTGGTCACACTCATCTGGACACGTTTGATTTGAAACGTACATACAAAATGATTCCTCAAGAAATGTACAGAAAACTATGTGGCGCTTTATAATATGCTTTTTACAAACTATTAGCGTATCACTTAACGTCTGTGTAAACGAGAGGTTCTCACTCTTATGAATCAATATATATTTAATAAAATTGAAGTCAATATTGGAATCAACAAGGATCTGTGGTCCATAATTACACCTTAATTAGACTGTAGTGAGTTCTGGTCACTAAGTTCGAACTGACAATACCTTGAACACGATCACAGCCCTAATCTTAACACAATGCCTGATGTTTCTCAGAGTAAAACCAGCCCGTGAAGGGGCAATTAAAGTGAACGTGTACCGGCTGGTTAACAATTCTTTCTTTCCCCCTAGACAGAATAGAGTTAAATAGTCTGAATTGAAGTGTTTGGTCTCATACTCCAATGTCTTACGACTTTCCAATTGAATTAAAACAATTCGCTTTCAATTACATTTTCCGTGTTCGGTTACATTTAGTCCTGAAAGTCGTTTGGGGAAGAAATTAGCGAATCCTCGTCTGTGATTGAGGAAAGGCGGCTGTCCCGTTTTCATTTTAATAATATGCCACGTTTTTAATTGCTTGGTTTACTTTAATCAGCCCGACATTTTGTTGTTACAATGTTTAAAGCCTGAAATATATATATTTTAAAATGACATTCCCGGTCACAAACTGCTTAAGTTGATAAATTAGGGAAAATGCAACCCAGTTGCGCACAAGTCTTTGTGGTTTGTCTATTGCAGAGTTCAAGTGGTGCGCTTGTCCAATTTTATCCCTATTTCCATTTATTTCCAAATTAAACTAGACCCACGAATAAAATATGTCTAATGTTTCCAGGGAAATGTAAATAACCCACTGTTCGAACAGACTATGAAAATAGATCACTTTGTTCCCACCCATGGCGCTTCACCGCAAGATCTGGCGGAATAATTGATTCTTTTTACAGACATGTGGGTGGTTCGACACCTTATATCATTATCCAAACATGGACCCTGCTGGGCTGTGTGGTCATTTTTGATTTCATAATTACTTTCGGAAGACCTTGGGACATAGGTCATAATTTTCTTTTAATCCTAAACATATAAAGGAAGTTTTCGCGAAAAAAAAGCCCTACTTTAGGCTTCAAAGACTTCTTTTAATACCGGTTGCTGTGGATTCGAACACTGTTCCAATCATACATATCCCTTCACTTTCACCGCCGTCATTTGACTGTTTTCTTGGCACGCCTTACATGACTTAACCAAGAAATCGGCAGTGTTGATTACTCGATAGTTAAAGATATTTACCAAAATTAACACGAGATAGCATTTTACGAATATATATTTATCTAAAGTGGCACACTAATCGCAAAGTGGTGTTCATGCCCACAAATTGTCATCTTACTTCATCTGGACACGTTTGGTTTGAAACGTACATATAAAATGATTCCTCAAGAAATGTACAGAAAACTATGTGGCGCTTTATAATATGCTTTTTACAAACTATTAGCGCATCACTTAACGTTTGTGTAAACGAGAGGTCCTCACTCTTATGAATCAATATGTATTTAACAAAACGATATTGGAATTAACAAGGAACTGTGGTCCATAATTATACCTTAATTAGATTGTAGTGAGTTCTGGTCATTAAGTTCGAACTGACAAATTCTCAAACCCATTAATTATCCCCGATTACTTTTAAGCCTGATGTTCAGACAAATAACATTTTGTTAAATCAGAGGTGAGTCAATTGCTTTGTTCAGAACTGTAGTTCCAATTCGGATTTGTGAAGTCACTGTTGCAACAGTTAATGCAAGCTTACGAAAGCCGTTCAAATCAATTTTTGTGTTTTAAACAAATCTTTACAAGCAATGAAACGACGACATATGATTTTGTTGCGGATTAGGAGGCAAACATTTGCACTGAACAATTGTCGTATTAAGTCTAGGTGTACAAAGGAATTAATAATATGGAATTAATTATAATCATGATTAAGATCATTCTTTCATTTTATGATTTATATTTAATATTTTTCATGAATCTAGATATTTCTGAAATGAGCCACGAATAAAAAGACAAATCCCAGATCTTGTTTTCCATGCCTGCAAAGACAAAGTTGCTAAATACATAAAGGGAATGTTACTCAAATGATTGGATGCAATGGAAATGATCTCAGCATCTCTCACTATCCTCACCTCAGAACAAGTCCATCTATTAGCTGTTAAACTCAATGAACGTGGATCTTATTGGGTCATTCCACGTGCACTCAAGTTTCTAAATGGTCCCTGCCTTGACATCCAGGCTGCAGGGAGACTATTATTAAATCAGTTGCTTATTCAGGTACAGAAAGGTGTTTAACTCTTGTTTTTAAATCACTGAGGTTTGAGATACATTTAATGAGTTTGTAGGGAAATGATAGCAATGACTAAAGATTGAGATTGCAGTAGAATTACAAATTAAGACAATCACGTAATGTAAAATGCATCTTCTGGGATATGTTCTGGGGTACTTTTTCCACTCTCTTTACAGTATAATTGCAATTGTCATTGAACACTCCAATACTGGCTCTCATTCCAGAGGAGCAAATCTAAAAACAGATATTTTACAATTTGTGTGATAGAGGAAAATATTCACACTTTATTTGATGTACATAGAAATCAAATTGGCTTGCAAGCACATATTTCAGTCAAATTTACTTTTAATTCATAATAATGCTGACAAGTACATGCATATTTTTCCCTCTTATTTTTTTTATATAAAGACAAATTAGTCAGATTGCAAGCCAAACCCTTTGGTTTCTGGAGATGCATAAAAATAAGTTATTTTTTCCACTCACTCAAAAAAGAGTTATTGTGGTAAATATAGTGCAGTCACCTGTTAGGAATTCCTACTTGTTTTTGGAGTGATGTATCTGGTCACTGACCTGCCCAAGCTGGTGAAAGCTTTATTAGTACCGAGGTAGCTATCATGCTGTTTGTTACTTTGCTAATATTTTATTTAATAAAAACAACAATTTAGCTCTTCAAATAAAACAAAACAACTTTGTGTAGTTGTAGTAGATAATGTGGCATGCAAGTGGTGTGAGACTGCCTTGAAGAAATGTTTTTTATGATATCTGAAAATCCTCTTCACATGCCGATTAATAACTTAAAGCGGATACTGGAAACATGGAGCCGTTTAGAGCCTTTAGTCTTTTGAGCCTGCTCCATCATTCAACAAGATCTCAACTGATCTGCAAACTAATTTAGTACACCCACCTTTGTCCCACATCCCCAAATCTGCCAGATATAAAGTTAACAATTCATCTAGCAACTACTGCCATTTGCAGACGAAAGCACCAAACTTATACACCACTTGTCTAGCAACTTTATCCTAATTTCACTCCTGAAAGGTCAGGTTCTAATTTCTAAGCTATAACAGGTATATTACAGTTATATTGTAGATCCTGAATAGGTACAACTTAAAAAATGATGCTAATTTGATGCAAAAGCTATCTGTCTAATTTTACGTAAGGGCCCAGTTGCACACTCAGCCCATGTACAGGTTGCACTAGCAACTGTGGACTGTGAGTTAGCCAGTTCAATGGCACCAAGGTTCTGTAATCATCTAAGATTGCTTTGTATCAATGCCAAAAACAGTAAGGTCTATAACTGATCCAAAACAAAAACTGACCAGGTCTGACATGGTTTTAATTCATTACTGGGAACCTCCCTGGCCAACCAGCATTTAGTGTCCAACACTAATTGCTGTTGAAAAGGGGTGATGAGCCCAATCACCCACCACAAAAGACACCACAAGTGGAGATCATTTTGTATATAACCACCATTGGAGCAATTATAGATTTCTGTGATGAGTGTGCACCCTTCTAGGACAAATTGCCTACAAATTAGTAAAGACAAAATGCAATCTTTAAGTTTCAATTACATCTTCTCTGCTGGGAGAGGCAAAGTTCAGGGGAAATAGATGCAAATTTTTAGTATTAATCATAACATCTGCCCTGAGACATCAGTTTGTTCAGGGTATGGCTTGGTATTGTGAACTCTGCTTGAGGTAGAGGAGATGCTATCATCTCCCCACTTCACCCATCTCAGAGGTGGCAAACAACTGAAGATTGTTGTGTCCACTGGAAACCATGCCAACTTGGCAGATTATCTGTTCAAAATATCTGTAATCAATTGCTTGAGCATTTGATTCATTGATCAGTATTTCTCTTGAAAGGGACCATCAGTCCTCTACTCGCATTTCAAAACTTTACTAGGAAAAAATCCATTAATAATATTAACTTTTTAAACTAGTCATTTCTGATATAATAACTGCAAATAATTTTAGGAAAGTAATAAAATGCTGAACAGAAATTCCACATTGAAGCAGAGTGGAAGCAAACACCTGTCCAGACAATGGGTGCTGGTGACACCTGATAATTTGTGTTCTGCATTTCTGACTCTAAAAATGTTCAAAATGTATTTAAGATATATCTGACAATGTTTCTCAGCATATCAGCTAAATATGTTTAATTTCCATTCTGTGCTTTATTTTACATCAGCAATTAATTAACTTCAGGATGGCACGGTGGCACAGTGGTTAACACTGCAGCCTCACAGCTCCAGGGACCTGGATTCAATTGGGTCACTGCTTGTGCGGAGTCTGCACGTTCCCCTCGTGTCTGTGTGGGTTTCCTCCGGGTGCCCTGGTTTCCTCCCACTGTCCGAAAGATGTGCTGGTGAGGTGCATTGGCCATGCTAAATTCTCCCTCAGTGTACCTAAATAGGCGCTGGAGTGTGGCCCATATATCTGGAGTGTGGATTTTCACAGTAACTTCATTGCAGTGTTAATGTAAGCCTACTTATGACAAATAAATAAACTTTAACTTTAATTTATTCTTGAATTATGCTTCATGGAAGCAATAAAAAGCTTATTTGCAAATTGTTGTATAATTTGTGCTTTATTAATTATATAGAATTACATAGAATTTACAGCACATAAACTCGCATGTGTTAATGTTTATATGCCATGTCATTCTCTATCCACTCCCCTTGAATCATCTCAGACTTTCAGCATATTATATTTCATTTTCCCTCATATCATCAGCTAATGAAGTAAAATGATGTGAAGTAATTAAACCTACTTTATTTGTTACTGCAGTTATGTCCCTTTTTGTTTGGCATTGTAATAGCTCTACAAAAAAATACCTCCAACTCAAATAATTTGGTGCATGAATAGACCAAAAATAATTGCTTGCCAAATCAATGGACAAAGCTTAAGAGATTTGTTTTGTCTCATATTTTAGTGGAGATATTAATCTATTTAAAATAAATAGGTCACCATTCTATTAAAATAGTTGATCGAAAAATATAAGTTTGTTTATTCACTTGATAAATGCAGTATTTCTAGATTTACATTGACAAGTGTTACCAGTTCAGTTGGAAGTGTTCAGACAGAAGCATTTAGTCATCATGGTTGAATATTCTTAATATTATTAGTCAATAAGTGGTCTTATAAGGCTCCTTCAACAGCTCCTTTCAAACCTGCAACCTCTACCACCTAGAAGGACAAGGGCAACAAGATTGCCCATCCTGACTTGGAAGTATGTCACCATTCCTTCAGTGGGTGAAAATCCAGGAACTCCCTACCTGACAACACTGAGGGTGACTGCAATGGTTCAAGAAGGCAGCTGATCACCATCTTCTCCAGGGAAGTGGGGATGGGCAATATATGTTGGTCCTCGCCAGCGATGCCCACATCATGTGAAAGAATAAAAGAAAAAAATTTGCATTGTGGACAATTATGTCAACATTCTTGTTTTGCCACGTACTGAAACCTCCAAACCTGGTTTTACTTTCCACCATCTGCCCCACCCAAACCTATTTGCCACAACATTTCGGCTGCTGTCAGCTCAATCATTCCCTCTCTTCCACTGTTGATGCCCCTATCCTCAAAAAACATTTACTCTGCCCCATCTTGCTCACTATCTCTGACATCGCCCCATTTTTCCTCTTCAGCTCTCTGGGGCACATTCTAGAGAATTTGTGGTGCACAGCTCTCTTTGCCATCCACCCTTAGGTCTGTTTGGAGCACATCAAGCAATGCTAAGGCTCTGGACTTCACCCACAATTGTCCACTCTGTCAGATTCAACCTGATGGACAAATAAAACCACCATATCTTTTCTCCACCACTGACCATCTCCACTAAACCCCCTTCTTTTGTCGCTCCCATCCTCTGCCGAAAGAACAAATATCAGGAGCTCATCCACCTCTTAAGCATTAAGATTGAGATCAATCTTTCAACTGTCACAGTTCCTTCCTCTTGCCTATCAAACCACTTTCAAGGCTGGCCCTGCACAGATAGAAACCTGACTTCTTGCGCCACACACTTTATATCAGTTTATCTTGTCCACGAGAGCCACCCCTTACTCCATTGACTCCAATGAATTCCCAATACATTTCTCACCATTTGATTTTGCTTCCTAGCTTCAGTGCTTGAAAGTAAATGGTTCTTCTGCCTCAGGTACTGCCTGACTCCCAATCAAAATCAGAAGCTTCACCTCACTTCTCAGAGAATGCACTTCCAACTCCTGTCCTCGCAAACTATCACTTCATCTCCAGTCTTCATTTTCTCTCCAAAGTAAGTGAATGTATTGTCACATCCCAAATTCGTGCCTATCCGCACTGCAACTCCACCTCTGAAGCTCTCCAATCAGGTTTCTGCCTACCAAAACACTGAGATAGTCCTAGCTGAGATCACAAGTTGAGTGTCACCATGCTACATTCTTGACCACCTTGATCTCTCTGCAGACTTTTACACAAACACCCTATCCTCCTTAGCGTTTCTCCATGTTTCACGTACTACTCAATATTGTCTGTTTGGTTACTGTCAAATTTATGCCACAGCACCACTAACAACAGTTTCTCTTCCTACCCACATAGGGCTACCTCTGGAGTCTCCCAAGCATCTATGTTTGACCCCCCACCCCACCTTCCTGATCTAAATGCTATCCCTTGGCAACATCATGTAACCTTTCATTTGTATATTCCACATCTTCTCCTCTCTTGATCACTCCACTACCTCGGTTATCAGGTTGATTGTTAAAATCCAGGATTCGAATGCCTCTAGTTAAAAATTGGGACAATTGAAGCTATTGTCGTCACTACAACTGATCTACCCCTGCCACCGACTCCATAAGCCCAGTAGATTATTCATGAACTTAGTTCTATATGATCCCGAGCTAAGCTTTTGACTCCATATGCTCCCCTTTGTGGAGTGAGTTAGAATGGACAGCACCTCCTCCACCACCCTTCACTCATGCAAAACTTTGTACTCCGTATCTCTACCACAACAAGTTCTGCTCACCGATAATCCCTGTCCATGCTGACCAAAGTCTGTAATGCCTCCAATTTAAAATTCTCATCATGTTTAAGTCCCTTCATGACCTGCCCCTTCCTATCTCTCTAAATCTTCTTCATTCCTCTGAAGACCAGGACTCGGCATTCCTCTGATTCTGGTGTCTTGCAAGCCTTTTCTTCTTTCGTTCTGCTCTTCACAAGATGTCTCCAGCTGTCATGGACCAATGCTCTGGAATTCCTCCGTGGGCCTCTCACTATCCACCTGCCTGCTCCTCCTTTAATAAGAGCCTTCTTAAAACCTGCCTTTTCGATCAAGTTTTTAATCACCTCCCGTCTAACATCTCTTTCTCCAGCCCATCGTCCAATGTGAAATGCCTAGGGAGGTTATGCTATGCAGCCCCCCACCCACCCTGCCTGCCCCACCTGCACAGAAAGAACAATTTTTCTCAAGTATATCTTTGATAGTGAATGAATAAGCTGGACAGCAAAAGTCAAATTAATTGCAAACGTGACCTCTGATAAGCAATAACTATACCAGGCTATGAGTCATTCCTGCAAATCCTTTGGAGATATTTCTGTGTTAAGTGCATATTCGTCACTGTGAAATATTTTTTGCTATTTGCGAACAAAGCTTCACCCACATAAACTGCCTTATTGAGTTCTGTGCTTGCAATCAGGAAGTCTGTAATGAGAATTGCAGATTTGCACTTGTTACTGTTGAAGATGACCAGTATTGTATAAAGGGTTTCTTCTCAGCTGAACTCTTTGGTAGTGACACACACATCCTAAAATATCCTCGGCAGAACTCAACAGAACAATAGCTTTGACATGGATTTTTGTATTAAATACAATTCCTGTATAGAGAGTCCTCTGGTAGAATGCAAAAGGGACAGGAAACCAAGATTTTCTTTGATGTTAACAGTTTAACATCTGACTAAGCTTCACGGACTAAAATGGCATTTAGTCATCTTCTCTTTGAGCTTCAATGGTGCGAAAATGAAAATTAACTCTAAAATTAATTCCACAGGGAGTTAATGTGAAAACTACTCATGCAAATTAATTATCATGTGATATTTCTAATGACTAACAATTGTTTTATGTGTTACTTAGTTTTAAACAGTAAAGTTTTCTTTCACATGCATTTATTGTTGCCACTCTAGCCTGTTGGGGTTATTCTTGAAGAATCTCAGCTAAAGTGATTCAATTTCTTAGGTGCTGTGTATCTGTTGCCAAAGCTGCTGAGCTGTACAGCAAAATAATTGACTTTGATTTTTGTTCTTTTTCAATTAGAAAAAACAGAACTGGACCTAACTGAGTGGTCTGAATGTGTGGAAAGTAACATACTAAGTCCCTATGGTCTGTTTCACATTCAAGTCGATTTGATTATTCAGCTTTCTGTCTGAATTCTTAACATATTCCCTTCCTTACCCTTTGGACTGATTGCACAACTGGGAGTAATGTTCTTGGAGCTGTGAACCTTCTTTTATTAGTCAATGCTGCCTTGTGATCAGAAGCACAAATTAAGCATGGGGAAAGATGAAATATTAATTTGAAGGTAATTTTTTTCCCATTAGCATTCAGGTTTTCAATTTTACTCTGCGTTCATTGGATTACTTTCTCAACACCATCTCAAATATTGCTTTTTTGGAACTATATAATCAAAATGGCCTGTGTGAAGAATGGGTTCCATGAGTGATCATGAGTGCAAATTTTAAAAAAAAGTTTATTTATTAGTGTCACAAGTAGGTTTACATTAACACTGTAATGAAGTTACTGTGAAAAGTCCCTAGTTGCCACACTCTGGCATCTGTTCGGGTACACTGAGGAAGAATTTAGCATGGTCAGTGCACCTAACCAGCACATCTTTCAGACTGTGGGAGGAAACTAGAGCACCTGGCGGAAACCCACACAGATACGGGGAGAACGTGCAGACTCCACACAGACAGTGAGCCAAGCCGGGAATCAAACTCAGATCCCTGGCACCGTGAGGCCGCAACGCTAACAACTGTGCCACTGTGCCGCCCTTAAAAGACGTTGGATTATATTTATATGGAAGGGTGAGAATTGTTAACCAATTGTTAATGTTCTACATTCTGCTTAAATTTTCTGTGGAACTTGATGTATTTCAAAAAATATTTAGTCAATCACCACACTGATCCTTCAAAATACTGAAAGAGTTTAAAACAGAATTTAACCATATGAATGGAAGCTTCTCTTTTTAATCTAAAGTTGCTTTATTCAAATTGTGTGATTTATTTTGCATTAAGTTCTTTTTTTTTTGTTTGCTTAATTTAAATTATTGGGTATTTCAATTCTGTTGTCACAACAATTTTTAAAAAAATTATCAAGATTAGGGATTGGCAAAAATGAACTTATTTTTAGGATTTTTACTGACCTACTGTATAGACTAAACCTTAACAATTCTCAATCTTCCATATAAATTTAATGCAAAGAGTTTTTATTTGCACTCATGAACACTCATGGAACCCATTCCTCACACAGGCCATTTTGATTATATAGTTCCAAAAAAGCAATATTTGAGATGGTGTTGAGACTGTAACCCAGTGAACACAGAGTAAAATTGAAAACCTGAATGTGAATGGGAAAAAATATCTGCTCACTCATATCTTAAAATTAATGTTTCATCTTTACATTAAGTTGCATATTTGCAGATATTTAGACCTGGAAGGCAACGTGTTAGTAAATTTTAAATGTACATTGTATCTTTGCTGAAGCAGGCTGCTCCCAGTTTTGTGCTTTGGTCGTGGTATTTTCTGCATGTTTGTTTGTCAGTTTGAGAGAAACCACAAGCAGTTTCACAGAGAGATTCTGGCATTTCTCATCTTCTTTGGCAAGAAATAATGTGTCAGCTGACATAGTTTCCTGAAGTTAAATTAGGGATTTTAAATACATACAAGTAAACGTCATCAAACATTCAATCAATTAATCTATTAGTGAACAACTGGATTTTCCGCAGAGGTGAACCCTAACATTCACCTACAACTGTTTCACAGATGCGGTTTGGGACTCGTAACCTCACCTCCTATTCCCTCAATATCATCTTCAAAATTACATTCGCCTGGGAATAAAAAGAAAGATACTTTAACTGCACCTTATTATTGGCAACATGTGAATATTTAGAGCTATGTTAATACAATAGCCTCGTTAATCTTGGCACCCTGGCACTAAAGAAAAAAAAGACATGACCATCCTTTTATTGGAAAAGTTAATTACTTTCTCAGGAATTATGAAGACTTTGTATTCTGACAGTAAAACTGCCTTGGCTATAACATTGCTGAAAAATAGTTGTTAATCCAAAGTGTTCTGAAGTTTTTTTTTTGAGCGGATGCATCTGGTCCCACCAAGAAACTACGATCGGTCAATGCACAGCTACCCTCTTGTCTAATCTCAGAAATTTGCAACCAGCTAAGCCACACTCAGAGAGCTCAACACCAATTAATCAATCACTTAACACTGTTGGAACACCAAGAGCTGTTTGCTTTTTTAGATTTCACTGTATGTCATGAACTTAGAATAGTAATGCATTCTGGGAATGTGAAACAAAGTCCTACATTACAGTACATTTAACATAACATTCAGATGGATAATCCTTCCCTATTAGCAGTTGAATGCACAAGATTAGTAAAGGATTGTAAGGTCCACTGATCCTAAGGGTGAATACAGTAACTAACCATTTCAAAATTTCAAAGAAAGCTGGGTTTCTATTTTGCACTGTACAGTACTTATCTGAGGGGTATTGTGATAATACTGGGGAACTCTTGAATGGCAACCTTCCGTCTCTGATATATTTTCCTGTCAGCTCTGAAGAGGAACAAATATCCTCTGTTATTCCTTTTTATTCAACAGACTGTTTTTTTTTGTTTGTGATCTATGTAGTTCCTCAGTGCAATTTTCCTGGTCACATAGATTTACAAAATTTCATGTGGTGTTCGCATTCACCTCTCTCCTTTTCTCCCTTATCCCAACAGCCAGAAAGAAAAGATGTCATAGCTGAGCTCAGGAAACTGATGCGATCTCTTCCCCCATTTCTGCTGTTGTTGGTCTGCCTTCGGATATCAGCCGTATGCAATGGATGCAACAATTGGCATGTCCCTAACTTAACATTCCTGAAATGCCAATTTCTTAAAACCTCGGCTGACAATCAAAGCAAGGATCCAAAGAGTTTTTTTTCTGTTTCTCTCTCCACAGATGCTGCCTGATCTGCTGAGTATTTGCAGCATTTTCTGTTTTGATTTCTGACTGTATCACTCTGTCAGGGTGCTGATGCAGTGCACCAACAGCTATGCTGAGATGCAAAGATCATTTGGCCATGCATTTGGGTGGACATTTTGGTTTTATCTCAGGACAAATGATATATCCGAGATAATAAATGGATAGAAGTATCATAACTAAAATTTACAGGAAGAGCAAATGGCTGTTCCACAGGAAACATGGTTGACACTGTCAGGATATTCTTAGATTTAATGCAAAATGGTGATGAAAATAAGCTGAACAATTCTAGTAACCATGTTGTGCTTTGCGAAACTGTATTTTCTAAAGAATAGCTATGTCCCTTCCAGCCAGCAGGATCTTCCAGTCCTGCCAAAGGTGAACGCCCCGAGGTGGATTCCCTGGTGGCGGGGTGGGGTGATCACAACAAAATGCCATAGGCACCAGCAGAACCAGAAGATGCCTTTGGTGACCAATGATAAGCCGTGTCCATCGTTGGAAACATGCCTTGAGAGGGGGGGCAGAATTTCCCACTCATGTTTTTGATTTCAATCGTTAGGTTTAATCAGTGCAGAAGGAGGCCATTTGGATCATCAAGTCTGCACTGAAACAATCCTACCCTATCCCTATAACCCTACTTATTTAGCCCGCTAATCTCCCTGACACTAAGGGGCAATTTAAAATGGCCAATCCACCTCGCCCGCACATCTTTGGAGTGTGGGAGGAAACCCAGAGGAAACACAGGGAGAATGTGCAGACTCCACACAGACAATGACCCGAGGTCGGAATTGAACCCGGGTCCCTGGCGCTGTGAGGCAGCAGTGCTAACCACTGTGCTACCATGCCGCTCAAATGACTTTTGATGCAAACAAGAACTCATAACTTGGGTGCAGTTGTATGACCACCTGTGAGTGTTTTGAACTTGAAGGAGATAAAAGGTGAGTGATTCAGATGTGGTTAAACGACAACATTCAGGGAGGCTATGGCTGGAGTTCGCCAACCTCGTCCGCGGCTGGGATTCTCCTGTTCCACTGCAGTGAATGGAGTTTTGGCTGAGCGCCAAATTCTCCGTTCCAGCTAGCAGTGATGGTGGGGTGAATGAGATCAGAGATTCCCGGCCTATGCGGGGGAAACTGACAATTCATGACAGACTGTACTAAATTCAGTTCAATGTGGAACAACCAGAGACTGATCATGTACCCCAGAAACCCATCAATGGACGCAGAAGAATCGGCATGAGAACAGTTGCTGTGCAGCCAAAGGATAAAAGGATTCTAGGATGAGAGGTGATAGTCTTAGGATAATGGGTAGCAAATTTAAAACAGAGTTGAGGAGAAACTACTTCTCCCAAAGGGTTGTGAATCTGTGGAATTCGCTACCCAAAAGTGCAGTGGATGCTGGGACAGTGAGTAAATTTAAGGAGGAGTTAGACAGATTTTTAATTGGTAATGGGTTGAAGGGTTATGGGGAGAAGGTGGGAAAATGGGGATGAGGAGCATATCAGCCATGATCGAATAGTGGAGCAGACTCGATGGGTTGAATGGCCTAATTCTGCTCCTATCTCTTATGAACTTATGAAAAGGAGACTAAGGGCCCTCATCAGCATGGTGACATCAGAGTGAGACAATCAAGAAGAGAAATTCTGCTGGGAATTGCCAGTTCTAGTCAGGTCAGATCCAACTGACCTACAGTCAACCGAGACTGACTAGTGAGGGTGTAATAGGCTGGAATTCCCTTACCTCAGCCACGGCTAGGATTCTCCAATCCTGCTGCAGTGAATAGAGTTTTGACTGAGCACCAAATTCTCCATTCTCACTGGCAGCGGTGGCGGGGAGAACAAGATTGGAGAATCTCAGGCCTGTATGTTTTCTAAATTATATGTACTCATTTAAACTTTAAGCTTTTTGCTGATCAAAGTGGTTGGATTTGCAATGAAATTGGGTCAATTTGATTCTCAGTCTCTTAGATATTACAACAGGGGAAAATAATCACTTAACTTCCAGATGTTATCTGATAAAGAACTTTGTTTCTCTATTTAAGAAGACAAGAAGAAAATGACTTTTTTTTCTAATTACAATACCCAGTATACACATTAACAACACAGGGGAGGTGTGGTATCGTCACTGGACTAGTAATCCAGAGATCCAAGTTAATCCTCTGGGGACCCAGGTTCAAATCCCACCACCGCAGATGGTGAAATTTGAATAAAAAACAAATCTGGAATTAAAAGTCTATTGATGACCATGAAACCTTTGTCGATTGTCATAAAAACCCATCTGGTTCACTAATGTCCCTTAGGAAGGAAAGGAAGGAAGGACGGAAATCTGCTGTCCTTACTCGGGCTGGACTACATGTGACTTCAGGTGCACAGTAATGTGGTTGATTCTTAATTGCCCTTTGAAATCGCCGAGCAAGACACTCAGTTCAAGGGCAATTAGGGATGGACAACAAATGCTGGTCCCCAGCCAGCGATGCCAACATTCCATTAAAGAATGCGGAATAAAAAGGGAAGGGGGGCAGTTGCATCTGTAGTTCCCCCTGGTGCTCGTGAACTATATTACTCAAGGCCCACTATGAAAACATGCATCATCTGACAACTACACTCCTCTAATTCCAGGTGGTGGAAACCTCTAAAATAATTGTTTTCTCATGTTAAATGTCAGGACAGTGTGCCACTCAATGATGCCATAAACACCCTCTCCCCCCACTCTTCATTTCAGGCAATTTCAATCAGTTAACCTCCAGCCTGCACAGACCGACATCAGTCATTACGGAAGGTACCAGCACTGAGTAAAATAGACACAAATGGCAACTCAATGTGATTCCTCTCGAAACCAGAGCACAATCTCAATGAAGTATCAACATTATCAAGGATGGACGTTTTCACAGGAATATATCTCCAAGGAAATGTCCTGCAATATTAATGGCCCATACATGTCAGATAGGTTCAGACTCAGTAGTTTGGTCCCAATCCACACTTAAATATTACATACAATCATACAGTGCAGAAGGAGGCCATTCAGCCTGCACCGACTCTCCGACATCTTAGCCAGGCACACCCCGCACCTTATCCCCATAACTCCACGCATTTACCTCGCCAATCCCCCTAATCTCCACATCTTTAGACATTAAGGGGCCATTTAGCATGGCCAATCCACCTCACCTGCACGTCTTTGGACTGTGAAAAGAAACCAGAGCACCCAGAGGAAACCCACGCAGATATGGGGTGAATGTGCAGACTCCACACAGACAGTGATCCAAGCTGGGAATCGAACCCAGGTCCCTGATGTTTTGAGGCAGCAATGCTAACCATTGTGCCACTGTGCCACACATGTACATTTCAATTTAGTGTCTTTCTATTAAGGTTTGGTGATACCATTGATGCACAGTCATACTTTTCACAAATCCCATTTTGATTCACTTTTAAATATTGATTTCTGTAATACAGGATATTCACCCACATTTATTTAATGAACAATCTTTTTGAGAAGAAACTTTCACAAAAGAAAAGAAATAAGTACACACCTACTTTGAGGGTTTTCTTGAGTACAATAAAGATTTAAACTGATTGCATTTTTGCATTGCAGTCAAATATTTCCTCACAGAAATATAGATGCAATCAGCAGTTTGTTGCAATGTCCAACAGGATAAATAGATCAGTATCTGTCTCAGCTGGACAGTGAAAATTGCCATTTATTATTAATCCACATTTACTATAACCAATGGCATGATGTGGCAGGGGAAGCCAAATTAGTCATTCATCTGAATATTATAAAAAAAGCCATTCCACTTTGATTGCATTCTCAGGCCAGTAGTCTTTGTTTCATTCTATTTGAAGTCACTGGCAGAAGTCTTTATGCTTTCTATTAAATTGGCAAACCTTATTGTATCAGCTGAAATAATAAGCTTTAGAGTCATTTGGTATGAGAAAACTATCTGCATTTATTGCTATTTATCAGTGAAATTTCCACCACACCTCTGTTCTACTCTGCTGATATTCTAATCCATGCCTTTATCATCTCCAGGTTAAGTTCATGCCAGCTGACCTCACTTGAGTTGTCCATAAATTGCAAATCTTTCCACTGCCCTTTTATTTTGACCCATTACGTATTAATTATTGCCAATCTCCATCAGTTCTTTGTGCCCTTCCATTTCAGCCCATATCCTTGCTTCAGCCCACTTCAGTGATTTTCCTTTTTAACTTTGCCTTTCACATTTTGTTTCCTGTCCTTTATGCTCAATCTCGCACCAGCCGTATGTCTTCCCCCTGGAATTCTGTGTGCTTAAACCTCTTCAACTTTGCCCCCTCTCTTTCTGATTTTAATAGTCTTTTCAAAATGCTTCTCTTCCATCCCTTAATTCTAATTATCTGTTTTTGCCTAGTCCTTGGTCTCCACTTTTGACTTTTCTGCATATTATTGCATCCTGAGATGTCTTTCTAATGTGAAGAACACTGTGCAAATCCAAGTTAGTTGAAGTGAATGAAAGCAAGGAGTCTTCACTGAAAGCCCAAGACCATAAAGAGTCTGGAACAGCTCATCTTTACCTCCCAATTTTGCTTTACATCCACGCAATTTCGATTACAACCCTAACCTACTTAAACAATTTGTTCTTCCCGGTGCACATTAAGGCTATGTTTAGAAATGAGCGCTTTCAGTGGAGGGTTCAATTTGCTGGGAGCACAGTTCAGAAAATTGCAGGTGTGATTTCCTTAAGTTTAGTGGATGAATAATAATGAGGAACGTGTTGCAATTTTCCGAAATGCCTGCCCAGTGTGTGACACTCAATGCCAGCACTGCACATTCATAAAATTGCCCCATTCATATTTTTCTTGTATTTGTCTACTTTATTTTGCTTCTAAACATAAAAATAATCAAAAGCTTTTGCGATTTCCAGCCGTGTATATAGAACATTAAAGGAAACACTGGCGCTAAGATAGACTTTACTATTATTACAGCTGTAGTATGAATACAGGAAAATTCCTTCAAAAAATTCAACTGCTTTAAAAAAAATGCTTGAAGAGTTCTGAACTACTGTACAGTATAACTTCTAATAAAACATGATAGATGGGGACAGGCAATTGCTTGTGTATCCATACAAAAATGTTTGCAAATTGGCCCATTTAATGGATGGTTGGTGGGTTAGCCCCACTTGAACTAGACATCTTTGTTACTTGAAACTACCGGTCACATTCCCCATGTTACCTAATGAGGTAAAAGGAAAAGGAAAATTGGAACATTGTGAAGTGCCTAGTTAGCACGCATTCAATCTCATTTAAGTGGAGTGGATAAAGTTAATGTGGTATGGGATTTACATCTCTTATCTCGTTAATATTGATGTTCCTTTTCACTTTTGCAAGTAACATATTTATGTTCACAGCACATTGTGGTGTACTCAAAATCTGTCACCTACCTGAGCTCTCCAGGTAAATAGCTAGCAAGGCCACATCTGCAAATGTTAACTATTTCATAGCGCCGTATGCTACAGTTACAAACTTGCAGGTCCATTTTTCAGATGGACTCACGGAAACGAAACCAAAATTGTTGCACGACAAGCTGTTACAGTAACACTGTCATACAACTGACAAGGAATTTTTGGAAGGATATGTTTGGTAAAACAAACCCCAGTTAGCAGCTGCAGTGCCTAGTTATCATCAGGGGTTAATCAGAGTATTATTCTTAAACAAAGTCAGAGTCTGTGTGTAACAGATGTCCTCCTGTTATGAGTAAAAGCTGAAGGAATTGGCTCACTGCTGTATAGTGGCAGATTTGTAATCCACATGTTAGCAGTCAGGATAGACTCTGTTGCTGCACACATCATTAGCAACAAAAGCTTGTCAATAACTCTGGAATATCATGTCAGTTTGAGAAAACCAGGCTGCAAATATTTGCATTGATTGGTTTTTTTATTTTCCTTTACATTGTTGAGAAAAGGTATCTGAATTTGGCATCGAGTAAGATCTCGAGGATGAAATGTTCATGTGGCGCCCTCACAAGGATCCAAAGGAACTGCTTTGGTCAAGGCAGCAACACGTGAAATTGAAATTGCTGTGTAACACATGTGAGACAGACATCACACTGTTTGAGCATTGCTGTGACTATATAAAATGTGATGCTTGCACTGCAAGAAAAATATCCATAAACCACTGTATTTTCATATGTTGTTTATAGGCTAGTTTCCCAAGCAATAATTTCTGGATTTTAAAAGGGACAATTGCCAATTACATTTATGCAGTATGATTTCAAATGCACTTGGAGCTTGTTGCAAATATAAAAGGCCAATTGGGAAAACAGATGCAAAAAATCTCTGCTGATGCAGAAAGTACGGTTATTCATATAAAACTGGCAAATTTAAAGGCAAATTTATTTTGCCAAGTATTCTGAAATATTGTTAAGTAGTAATTTCTCGAGTGTTAAATACTGTAGTCCTCTTCGTCTAAAATACACACTTAACCTGTCCAGCAGACTACACATCTAAATGGAAAGCTGTTAGATAATACTAGGTTGTAATAAGGTTAGGTTGATTGGTCATGCTAAATTAACCCCAGTGTTAGGGGGATTAGCAGGGTAAATATCTGGGGTTACAGGAACAAGGCTGGGGTGGGATTGTGGTTGGTGCAGACTTGATGGGCCGAATGGCCTTCTTCTGCGCTGTTGGGATTCTAAGAATAAATAGATGGAACTTTTTATGAACTTTTGTATAATTGCGTTGGTTTATGTGTGGAATGATAACCATTTAACTTCAATTTTCTGGAAGCTGGAAAAAACAGCTTTGATTGTAAAGTAGCAAATACATTTTTGGCTTTTTGCGAGTCATTCATGTAAATATTTATTTTGCAATATTTGCTTATTCATTCCCTCATTTGTTTATTCACAGACATAATGATCACACTGAATGATGAAGGTGTAGTGCCTTTGCGTTAACATAATCCAGCTTGCAGATATAAATCGATACTTTTGAACCAAACAGCACCTAGAACCATAGAACCATAGAAAATTACAGCTCAGAAACAGGCCTTTTGGCTCTTCTTGTCTGTGCCGAACCATTTTATGCCTAGTCCCACTGACCTGCACTTGGACCATATCCCTCCACACCCCTCTCATCCATGAACCCGTCCAAGTTTTTCTTAAATGTTAAAAGTGACCCCGCATTTACCACTTTATCCGGCAGCTCATTCCACACTCCCACCACTCTCTGCGTGAAGAAGCCCCCCCCTAATATTCCCTTTAAACTTTTCTCCTTTCACCCTTAACCCATGCCCTCTGGTTTTTTTCTCCCCTAGCCTCAGCGGAAAAAGCCTGCTTGCATTCACTCTATCTATACCCATCAAAATCTTATACACCTCTATCAAATCTCCCCTCAATCTTCTACGCTCCAGGGAATAAAGTCCCAACCTATTCAATCTCTCTCTGTAACTCAGCTTCTCAAGTCCCGGCAACATCCTTGTGAACCTTCTCTGCACTCTTTCAATCTTATTTACATCCTTCCTGTAACTAGGTGACCAAAACTGTACACAATACTCCAAATTCGGCCTCACCAATGCCTTATATAACCTTACCATAACACTCCAACTTTTATACTCGATACTCCGATTTATGAAGGCCAATGTACCAAAGGCACTCTTTACGACCCTATCCACCTGTGACGTCACTTTTAGGGAATTCTGTACCTGTATTCCCAGATCCCTCTGTTCAACTGCACTCTTCAGAGTCCTACCATTTACCCTGTACGTTCTTCTTTGGTTTGTCCTTCCAAAGTGCAATATCTCACACTTGTCTGCGTTAAATTCCATTTGCCATTTTTCAGCCCATTTTTCTAGTTGGTCCAAATCCCTCTGCAAGCTTTGAAAACCTTCCTCACTGTCCACTACACCTCCAATCTTTGTATCATCAGCAAACTTGCTGATCCAATTGACCACATTATCATCCAGATCATTGATATAGATGACAAACAACAATGGACCCAACACCAATCCCTGCGGCACACCACTAGTCACAGGCCTCCACTCAGAGAAGCAATCCTCCACAACCACTCTCTGGCTTCTTCCATTGAGCCAGTGTCTTATCCAATTTACTACCTCCCCATGTATACCCAGCGACTGAACCTTCCTAACTAACCTCCCATGAGGGACCTTGTCAAAGGCCTTGCTGAAATCCAGGTAGACAACATCCACCGCCTTCTCTTCATCCACTTTCCTGGTAACCTCCTCGAAAAACTCTAATAGAATTGGTCAAACATGACCTACCATGTTGACTCTCCCTAATAAGTCCCTGTCTATCCAAATATTTGTAGATCCTATCCCTTATCACACCTTCCAATAACTTGCCCACCACCGACGTCAAACTTACTGGCCGATAATTTCCCGGATTTCTTTTGGAACCTTTTTTAAACAACGGAACAACATGAGCCACCCTCCAATCATCCGGCACCTCCCCCGTGAATACTGACATTTTAAATATGTCTGCCAGGGCCCCTGCAAGTTCAACACTAGCTTCCCTCAAGGTCCGTGGGAATACCCTGTCCGGTCCTGGGGATTTATCCACTCTGATTTGCCTCAAGACAGCGAGCGCCTCCTCCCCTTTAATCTGTAAAGGTTCCATGGCCTCCCTACCAGTTTGCCCTATTTCCGTAGACTCCATGCCTGTTTCCTCAGTAAATACAGATGCAAAAAAACCATTTAATATCTCCCCCATCTCTTTTGGTTCCATACACAGTGTACCACTCTGGTCTTCAAGAGGACCAATTTTATCCCTCACTATCCTTTTGCTCCTAACATACCTATAGAAGCTCTTTGGATTTTCCTTCACTCTGTTTGCCAAAGCAACCTCATGTCTTCTTTTAGCCCTCCTGATTTCCCTCTTAAGTAGCTTCTTGCACTTTTTATACTCATCGAGCATCTGATGTGTTCCTTGCTGCCTGTACATTTCATACAACTCTCTCTTCCTCTTAATCAGTGTTACAATCTCCCTCGAGAACCAAGGTTCCTTATTCCTATTTACTTTGCCTTTAATCCTGACAGGAACATACAAACTCTGCACTCTCAAAATTTCTCCTTTGAAGGCCTCCCACTTTCCATTTACATCCTTACCAGAGAACAGCCTGTGCCAATCCACACTTCCCAGATCCCTTCTCATTTCATCAAATTTGGCCTTTTTCCAGTTCAGAACTTCAACCCGAGGACCAGATCTATCCTTATCCAGGATCAGGTTGAAACTAATGGCATTATGATCACTGGATCCAAAGTGTTCCCTCACACTCACATCCATCACCTGCCCTAACTCATTTCCCAATAGGAGATCCAATATCGCATCCTCTCTAGTTGGCACCTCTATATACTGATGTAGAAAATTCTCCTGAACACATTTTACAAACTCTACCCCGTCTAAACCTTTAACAGGGCGGCACGGTAGCACAGTGGTTAGCACTGCTGCTTCACAGCTCCAGGGACCTGGGTTCGATTCCGGGCTTGGGTCACTGTCTGTGTGGAGTTTGCACATTCTCCTCGTGTCTGCGTGGGTTTCCTCCGGGTGCTCCGGTTTCCTCCCACAGTCCAAAGATGTGCGGGTTAGGTTGATTGGCCATGCTAAAAAATTGCCCCTTAGTGTCCTGGGATGCGTAGATTAGAGGGATTAGTGGGTAAAATGTGTGGGGATATGGGGGTAGGGCCTGGGTTCTATTTGTATTTGAGTTTGTTTATTAATTAATGCTCATTAAGGGGAGAAATGTAAGTGTTGATGAATGTTTTGCACTCAGAATTAGTAATAAGTACTCCTAGATCAGTATAATAATGGTATGACGCATAATCAAGCTCGGCGCAGTGGTTAGCACTGCTGCCTCACAGCATCAGGTTCGATTCTTGACTTGGGTTATTGTCTGTGCAGACCCTGCACGTTCTCCCCATGTCTGCATGGGTCTCCTCCCACAGGTCAAAAGATGCTGGTTTGATGCATTGGCCATGCTGAATTCTCCCTCAGTGTACCTGAACAGGTGCCAAAGTGTGGGGACCAGAAGATTTTCCCAGTAACTTCATTGAGTGTTAATGTAAGCCTACTTGTGACACTAATAAATTTTAAACTACTGCATCAGCAATGTAGCCAGCACTAATTATTCCTTTCACCAGCTACCTTCACAATCACTTTGAGTGAAGTTGTTAATTAGTGCAAAATAATAAAAACGTTATATGGTCGAATCTAGAACCCACTAAGAACTGGAATTTAAAAAAATTAATTCATGGGATATGGGCACCGCTGGCTGGCCAGCATTTATTGCCCATCCCTAGTTGCCCTTGAGAAGGTGGTGGTGAGCTGCCTTTTTGAATCGCTGCAGTTCATGTGCTGTGGGTTGACCCACAATGCCGTTAGGGAGGGAATTCCAGGATTTTGACCCAGCGACTGCAAAGGAACGGCGATATATTTCCAAGTCATGATGGTGAGTGGCTTGGACGGGAACTTGCAGGTGGTGGTATTCCCATTTATCTGCTGTCCTTGTCCTTCTAGATGGAAGCGGTTGTGGGTTTGGAAGGTGCTGTCTCAGGATCTTTGGTGAATTGCTGCAGTGCATCTTGTAGATAGCACACACTGCTGCTGCTCATCAGTGGTGGAGGGAGTGGATGTTTGTGTATGTGGTGCCAATCAAGCGGGCTGCTTTATCCCGGATGCTATCAATCTTCTTGAGTGTTGTTGGAGCTGTACCTATCCAGGCAAGTGGGGAGTATTCCATCACACTCCTGACTTGTGTCTTGTAGATGGTGGATAGGCTTTGGGGAGTCAGGAGGTGAGTTACTTGCCACAGTATTCCTAGCCTCTGATCTGCTTTGTAGCCACTGTGTTTATGTGGCAAGTCCAGTTGAGTTTCTGGTCAATGGCAACCTCAAAGGTGTTGACAGTGGGGGATTCAGTGATGGTAACACCAGTGAATGTCAAGGGGCGGTGGTTAGAGTGTCTCTTATTGGTGATGGTCATTGCCTGGCAGTTGTGTGGCGTGAATGTTATTTGCCACTTGTCAGCCCAAGCCTGGATATCGTCCAGATCTTGTTGCATTTGGACATGCACTGCTTCAGTATCTAAAGAGTCGTGAAAGGTGCTGAACATTGTGAAATTATTAGCGAACATCCCCACTTCTGACCTTATGATGGAGGGAAGGTCATTGATGAAGCAGCTGAAGATGGTTGGGCCTAGGACACTACCCTGAGGGATTCCTGCAGAGATGCCCTGGAGCTGAGACTGACCCTCCACAACCACAACCATCTTCCTATGTGCCAGGTATGACTCCAACCAACAGAGAGTTTTCCCCTGATACCCATTGATTCCAGTTTTTCTAGGGCTCCTTGATGCCACACTCGGTCAAATGCGGTCTTGATATCAAGGGCTATCACTCTCACCTCACCTCTGGAATTCAGCTCTTTTGCCCATATTTGAACCAAGGCTGTAATGAGGTCAGGAGCTTAGTGACCCTGACGAAACCCAAAATGGGCGTCACTGAGCAGGTTATTCCTGAGCAGGTGCTGCTTGATAGTTCTGTTGATGACCCCTTCCATCACTCGACTGATGATCGAGAGTAGACTGATTGGGCGGCAATTGGCTGGGTTGGAATTGTCCTGCTTTTTGTGTACAGGACATACCTGGGCAATTTTCCACATTGTTAGGTTGATGCCAGTGTTGTAACTGTACTGGAAGAGCTTGGCTAGGGGAGTGGCAAGTCCTGGAGCACAAATCTTCAGTACTATTGCCAGAATGTAATCAGGGCCCATTGCCTGTAGTATCCAACTTCCAACCGTTTCCTGATATCACATGGAGTGAATTGAATTGTCTGGAGATTGGCATCTGAGATGCTGAGGATCACTGGAGGAGGCCAAGATGGATCACCCACTCGACACTTCTGGCTGAAGATTGGTGTGAATGCTTCAGCCTTATCTTTTGCACTGATATGCTGGGCTCTTCCATCATTGAGGGGTACCACTCCTCCAGTGAGTTTTTTTTATGCATTCGTGGGACATGGGTGTCGCTGGCTGGGTCAGCATTTATTGCCCATCCCTCGGTGCCCTTGGGGGGCAGTTGAGAGTCAACCACATTGCTGTGGCTCTGGAGTCACAAGTAGGCCAGACCAGGTAAGGACAGCAAATTTCCTTCCCTAAAAGACATTAGTGAACCAGATGGATTTTTCCGACAATCGACAATGATTTCACGGTCATCAGTAGATTCTTAATTTCAGATATATTTTCGTGAATTAAAATTCTACCATTTGCTGTGGTGGGATTCAAGCCCAGGTCCCCTGAACATTAGCTGAGTTTCTGGATTAACAGTCTAGTGATAATACCACTAGGCCATTGCTAGGGCAGGACTGCAGAGCTTAGATCTGATCCGTTGGTTGTGGGATCGCTTAGCTCTATCACTTTCTGTTTATGTGACAGATTAAAGTTATTCAATGTATGCTGAAGATCCGTTCAGGATTTATTTTGTGAAGTGATTTTTCAGTATTGTACAAGATCTGAATAGCCCTGGGCGCATCTCGGTTTGCAATCATGAGCAAAGAAAAGTGGAAAAGTGCAACATTCATTTGAACTTGACAATAAAATTCCATTGGGGTTGATAAAAATGGTTCTATTTCCCTTTAATGTACTTAACCAGCATATGAAGACCATTTGAAGAGATCACATCTGAAAATTAAGTTTGAGAGAGGTAAAAGACTGCGCAAGTGCAATTACAATGCATGCATGGGTCATACTTGTGAGTGTGCAGAGGGAATGTTTCAAATTTACACTGGAAAAGTATTGGCAAATTTCAAGAACACTAATATAGAATTGTTCAAACCAGCAAAGAGAGATGGGGAGATCTTCATCGATTAAAGTAAAGTTTATTTATTAGTCACAAGTAGGCTTACATTAGCACTGCAAAGAAGTTACTGTGAAAATCCCCTAGTTTTGGACGGGATTAAAAACAGATCCTACAGAGTTAAAGAGTAGTGCCCAATCCTACAGACAGACCACGTTCTTCTGACCAAGGTGGTGGTGGGATGTTTCTCCAAGAATATTTTAAGTTCTGATTAGCTTTGTAATTAGGAATTTGCAGCATCTTCTAAACAACTGAGTAATTTAGCTTTTCACATTGGGGTGGATTTTGTGGTTACTTATGCAGGAACAGCGCCAGCCATTCATTACATTTAGACTTGTCCATAGGCTTTTGCACTGGAAGTTCTTCTCAGCTAACTATTGCAAACAGCCCTCCACAGAGCATCTAGAACCTGTATTGTCCCTAAGGTGTCATGAACAATAATCACTTTCTTCAACAATGGGCAAGCCATAACTCTTAACAAAATTCCTCCTCGTTGGCAATATTAGTTTTTGGAATTCTTTTGATACCTTGCCATACCTCTGAAGAGCATATGAAAGAGCAATGGTGATGATGGTGAATCTTTCAACATTCACGATAAAGAGATCTTTATGGGTTGCTTTCTTTGAGGTCAGTGGCAATCCTGATTGTCTTGCTGCTGACTGCAAAATCCAAGCCATCAGTGAGGTAGAAACTGGCAGTGTATAGTAAGTAGCTCAATTGGACTACATGGCCTGAATTTGTCATATGTCAGATGCGCAAGTTTGGCGGAAATGGGTGTGAAACGCGTTCCTGGTCATGATCTGCCCCAGAGCGCAATTTCATGCTGGCTAGCCAATTAGCAGGAGTGAAACGTGCTCTGTAAAAGGCTGAGGCTGCCAGGGAAGGCAGGAAAAGGGTGGGCATTGAGAAAAGGGAGGGTGCAACTGGCACTTCTAATGGGCTCCCTCACAGGGTCAGTCACTGTGGATCCGTCTCCGATGCTGCTGACCCGTGAAACATAAACTGCGATGGAAAAGCTATGCCAAGAGTGACTAGGCAGTCTCATTCAAACACAAAACCTCAGTCCCTGGACACATTTTTAAATTGAATTTCAGCCTGACAGTTCATCCCGCCCTGGATCGAGGGTGAAGCTAAAACCTAAAGGCTGCCATGGCTAATCAGCCTGCCTGTTCAACCATAAAAGCAGACGGGCCATATAAAATTGCATTCAATTAGCCTCTTATAGAACATAGAACAGTACAGCACAGAACAGGCCCTTCGGCCCACGATGTTGTGCCGAGCTTTATCTGAAACCAAGATCAAGCTATCCCACTCCCTATCATCCTGGTGTGCTCCATGTGCCTATCCAATAACCGCTTAAATGTTCCTAAAGTGTCTGACTCCACTATCACTGCAGGCAGTCCATTCCACACCCCAACCACTCTCTGCGTAAAGAACCTACCTCTGATATCCTTCCTATATCTCCCACCACGAACCCTATAGTTATGCCCCCTTGTAATAGCTCCATCCACCCGAGGAAATAGTCTTTGAACGTTCACTCTATCTATCCCCTTCATCATTTTATAAACCTCTATTAAGTCTCCCCTCAGCCTCCTCCGCTCCAGAGAGAACAGCCCTAGCTCCCTCAACCTTTCCTCATAAGACCTACTCTCCAAACCAGGCAGCATCCTGGTAAATCTCCTCTGCACTCTTTCCAGCGCTTCCACATCCTTCTTATAGTGAGGTGACCAGAACTGCACACAATATTCCAAATGTGGTCTCACCAAGGTCCTGTACAGTTGCAGCATAACCCCACGGCTCTTAAACTCCAACCCCCTGTTAATAAAAGCTAACACACTTTAGGCCTTTTTCACAGCTCTATCCACTTGAGTGGCAACCTTTAGAGATCTGTGGATATGGACCCCAAGATCTCTCTGTTCCTCCACAGTCTTCAGAACCCTATCTTTGACCCTGTAATCCACATTTAAATTAGTCCTACCAAAATGAATCACCTCACATTTAGAACTCTTAATGGGCTAAATTTCTGTCTTGATTGTTGGCGGGCATGATTCAGACTTTTGCATATGCTCACCGTGTTCAGCGAGTGTGCGACGATGGCGGTTCCTTTTTTTTTGTATGATTTTGCACGGTCCTATGTGGGGAGCACACCTGCCCGAGCAACATTAAATTCTGGCCATAATTTGTATTTTTTTGCAAAATATTTAAACCATCACAAAGATGTGACTGTGCATTGTAAATCAAATCACATGAAATGCACTGAGGTGGAAAAGGTGTAAGACCCCCTTTCAGTAGGTAGTAACTTCATGCCAATGCATCTATTTCAACAGTGAGTCAATTGGCACAATCAGATTATCACACAACACCATGGAGGAGTAGGGCGTCCAGGGTGGCACCTTCCTGATTTATGTATTTAACTGTGCAGTGACCAGAGTTGTTGTCTGATTTACACATTAACAACCATCAGTGCTATTGACCTTCTCATGAATTTTACCATAAAATCCAGTTCATTACTAACTTTGATAGCAGCAACCTCGCAGAAATCTGGTTCTCACAATTAATAAGGAAACAAAATTACTTGTATGTTTATTTTGTTGCAACCATCATTATTTAGCACAATTTTTTTCATGCTTAATTGAATATATTTTTCCTGGCTGGGGAGTTGGGTCACAATCTGAGAATAGGGAATAAGATATTAAGTAATTGCTCCTGCTCTGCCCAAGACCGCAAGAAACTACAAAAGGTCATGAATGTAGCCCAATCCATCACGCAAACCAGCCTCCCATCCATTGACTCTGTCCACACTTGCTGCTGCCTTGGCAAAGCAGCCAGCATAATTAGGGACCCCAGGCACCCCGGACATACTCTCTTCCACCTTCTTCTATCGGGAAAAGATATAAAAGTCTGAGGTCACGTACCAACCGACTCAAGAACAGCTTCTTCCCTGCTGCCATCAGACTTTTAAATGGATCTACCTTGCATTGAGTTGATCTTTCTCTACACCCTAGCTATGTCTTTAACACTACATTCTGCACTCTCTCATTTCCTTCTTTATGAATGGTATGCTTTGTCTGTATAGCGCGCAAGAAACAATACTTTTCACTGTATACTAATACATGTGACAATAATAAATCAAATCAAAACAAATATTTCTTCACTCAAAGGACTGTGAATCTTTGGAATTAAGTGGTCTGGGGATGGTGAGGGAAGATAGAGTTGAGATAGAAGGTTAGTCATAAACTTGCTGAATGGCAGAGCAGGCTCAAAGAGTCAAGTGACCTCTCACAGCTCTGATTTTTTATGTCCCTACAAAGCACTTCAGAATTTCCCCAAGAATGTAAAAACAGCTCTATATTAATGCAAGCTCTAACTTTCTTCTACAACATGAAGTTTTAATCTATTGAAAATATTTCAGATTTGTTTCTTTGCTGTCCCTGAGCAGAGGGGTCAAGACAAGCATGCAAAAAATTCAATGTTGCCCAGACCTATTATGAATGCAGGAAATGGCTGACATGGGTGCAGATATCTTTACTGCTGAATGATTGAGTAGGTGCAAAACTTCCCTCAATACCAGCTCTGCTACTACAAACACCAGTAAGTCAGAGTGAGACTAACTTCCAATTTAGAGTTGAGTTTTTTTTCTAAAAACAGATCTTTACATTGAGGATTTCATTGTATGATTGGTAAAACTCCAAATATGTGCAGATTAGGTGGATTGGCCATGCTAAATTCATAGAATCATAGAATCCTACAGTGCAGAAGGAGGGCATTTGACCCATGGAGTCTGCACTGACCACAATCCCACCCAGGCCCTATCCCCATAACCCCATGCATTTACCCTGCTAGTCCCCCTGACACTAAGGGGCAATTTAGCATGGCCAATCCACCTAACCTGCGCATCTTTAGAGTGTAGGAGGAAACCGCAGCACCCAAAGGAAATCCATGCAGACACGGGGAGAATGTTCAAACTCCACACAGACAGTGACCCAAGCCAGGGATCGAACGCGGGATCCTGGCACTGTGAGGCAGCAGTGCCAACCACTGTGCTGCCCTTAGTATCCCAAAATGTCTATGTTAGAGGGATTAGCAGGGATAGAGCCTGGGTGGAATGTTCTGTTGGAGAGTTGGAGCAGACTAGATGGGCCGAATGGCCTCCTTCTGCACTGTAGGGATTCTATGATTCGATGATTCCAAGTACTATCCTATTTATGGTGTTTGCCTGTAGAAGGGCAAGGAAAGGACCTAAGGAACATGGAGACAAGGGATGCAATCTTACCTGCCGTTCATGCCTCGCTCCCGCTGCAGCGAAATCAGAGAATTTGACGGCCAGCCAAATCTCCATTCACTGTGGCAGGATGGGAAAATTCCACCGGTGGGAACGGTGGTTAGATTCCGGCCATAAAGTCCAACGGTTTGTGTTCCTCTCAATACCAGCAAAGTCTTATGAGGGTTCAGTTTTAACTATGTGTAAGTGAATGGGTTCTGATGAGCTAAAATCTCAACCACATATAATGGTACAGGGCCAGACCTCCTTGTGTTTAAAGAATTGTGTGGAAAGCAATAATTGTTGGTTGCTTTTTTTTCTTAAAATTAGGAATGTTCAATTTGGGCATGCATTCTTTGGCAATTAAAATGAATTAGGCATTATTGTCTCAGAAATGGGCAAAGATTTGGCGCTGATGCCACAATGATGGCTGTCTCCCAGTTTCTTTGCCCCCAAAATTATTTCCCCCACCTTTTTGTTTTCCGACCCTGCACAATCTGATGAGAAGGAGTTAAGAGGCAGCATTTTATAAGGCTCTGCTTTGAGTTGATCACCGACTGGTGAACAGTAATGGAATTAAGTGACTTATCCTTTGAATTTCTCCTTGGGGGTGGGGCGGGGTGGGGTACTTTGCTGCACTCACATGGGGGAATCCTGAGTGACACAGGCGATGATAAATTTCTGTGAAATTTAGGTTTTCTCCGAAGACTAGTGCATTAGCTGCACAGAGAGGAGCAAGAACAATGAAGAACAGTCGAGGTAGCATGGTTTTATATCGAAGATTAGCTTCACTTTCACACAGATATTGATTATTCTATCAGATAATTTAAGTCTGAAGCTGTACCTGACAGCTCCTAGTTTTCACAAAAGAAAAGCAGGTTTCTCCTATAGACTAAATACCGATTGTGCTGCTGCACATGCTAAATGTTGTGTTAGTTTTTCCCCTCTGTGAAGCGACAGATAGAATATAATTTACTGTAACTTTCAAAGTGCAATTTGTTCGATAGATTTGTTAATTGATATTCAGGGTATGGGAGCACTGGCAATTTTTGGAAATCTTTATTTCAGTTTCTGTATTTTACATTCTTCATAAATATTTGTATACCGTGTTAGATTTATTTTCCTGTTTTCATAACTCAGTACTACCTGCGAGCACTGCATGTTTATGGAAACATATCTTGCAGTTTAATCAAGGCTTCTGTAAGCAATATCTTTCCATATTATTATTATTTTTGAACATTTCTCCTCCTCTATTTTTCTTCAAAATTATTTTCGCCGCAGCTTTGGATTTCTTCTTGGCACAATGTGCCGTTCTTCAAAAGTGCCCTTTACCATACTCTGATTTTCAACCAACCAGACTGGTCGCCTTTGGGGGTGGCACGGTGGCATAGTGGTTAGCACTGCTGCATCTGCATCACCCGGGTTCAATTCTGGCCTTGGGTGACTGTTTGGAGCCTGCGTGTTCTTCCTGTGTCTGCATGGGTTTCCTCCGGGTGCTCCGGTTTCCTCCCACACTGGAAAGACGGAGGATGAGGGGTGACCTAATAGAGGTGTATAAAATTATGAAAGGCATAGATAGGGTGAACGGTGGGAAGCTTTTTCCCAGATCGGTGGTGACGTTCACGAGGGGTCATAGGTTCAAGGTGGGGGAGGGGAGGTTTAACACGGATATCAGAAGGACGTATTTTACACAGAGGGTGGTGGGGGCCTGGAATGCGCTGCTGGGCAAGGTGGTGGAGGCGGACACACTGGGAACGTTTAAGACTTATCTAGATAGCCACATGAACGGAGTGGGAATGGAGGGATACAAAAGAATGGCCTAGTTTGGACCAGGGAGCGGCGCGGGCTTGGAGGGCCAAAGGGCCTGTTCCTGTGCTGTATTGTTCTTTGTTCTTTGTTCTTTGTTCACACTCCAAAGATGTGTGGGTTAGGTTGATAGGCCATGCTAAATTGTTATCAGGGTAAATAAGTGGAGTTATGGGAATAGGGCCTGGGAGGAATTGTGATCAGTGCAGACTTGATGGACCAAATGGCCTCTTTCCGCACTGTAGGGATTCTATGACTCTATAAATGCTGTGTCATGATTTGACTTTTCCTAATCCAACCTGCCCTCAAATTTGCTGGAGTTTGTCCCTTTAGGACAGAGATGAGGAGAATTATTTTCTCTCTGAGGGTCATGCGACTTTGGAGCTCTCTGCCTCAGAAGACAGAGGGGTTAGATAGATTTATTTTTAAGACGGAGGCAGATAGATTCTTGCGAGGTAAAGGAATCAAAGATTATCAGGAATAGATGGGAATGCAGAAGTCGAACACAAATAGATCAACTGTGATCTTACTGAATGGTGCAGCAGGCTTGAGGGGCTGAATGGTCTACTTCTACTCCTGTTTTGCATGTTCATAGAATGTCTATTGTCCCACGGGCATCTTGTCACTTGATTTTGGTATAATTTCTTGAAGATTTTAGTTTCATTTCAGTTAGTTTAACAATGAATGTAAAAGCAAAATAACTAAAGTCACCATAGTCCCAGGTGACTGATGCTGATTTAACCTGAGGATCACCACACCTCAGATGAGGGGTAAGATTGAGAAGGCGAGCTTTCATGAATTACCTTAGCTGGTATGGGAATTGAACCCGTGCTATTGGCGTCGCTCTGCATCACTAACCAGCCATCTAGCCAACTGAGCTAAACCGACAATAAATAAATGCAACTGTGTAAAAGACTAGTTATTTGAGTGACACTAGGCTGGCAAACCCAAATTACTGCACCCACACCAGGTTCATCACTGTTGAGGGAAAATGGAACCCTGTGATTTTGAACTTTGTAAAGCAATGGCTATTGCAATGGCTTTCTGCTCGATTTAACATTATTACAGTTGAAGATGGACTTTCATTTGGATTGACTGGAACTCAAAAGCTCACACTACAGTTAGGCCTGAATTCTCACGCAGAGGGGGGCTCTCCATCTTTCTAAAAATTACTATGGAGGCTTTGACCTGGACATCCTACTCCCAAACCCAGCACCCACCATTTTTGCGATGGGGTGGTGGTGATGGTGGTGCAATCCCTACACGGTGGTGTGGAGGTCGGCTTACATGAGGGGGAGGGGTGAAGGAAATTTTGGGGAACCAGAAGGAAAGCATTGAGCTTCTCCCTCAGGCAATCCTGGTCCTTCTCAGCTCCTGCGATTCCCAAGGCTGGGAGACCCAACTGGACAGGAATAAACCAGCAATCAGAAATTGTAAGTCTCATTAAATTTCATCACAATATTGAATTCAGCTCCTGAGTTGGTTGTGCTACTTGTCCCGCTTCAGATAAACCCAAAAGTGGATGTGTCGGGGTTTGCTTTGAGATTCCTTTTAAGTTTTAACATCTCACCTGGCCCCAACGGTTCTGAGGGTGAAAGTTAAACGCTGTTTAGTAAGGATTTCTCTATCTGATTGGGTAAGTCGCTTGCCGTTCATGCAGAGCTCCGGTCCCCCATAGAGGGTGCCGTGCTGATTCTGCTCTCTAATTCCAGCAAAACTTAAATAAAACAACCTTTTGGCTATTGTAAATTATACTGCATTTGGCTCAGCAAGCAACCAATATCAAACAGATAATGCTTAGATCATTATACAGAACCATACTCATGGAAACACATCAAAGCCATGTATAATGTAAATTACTTCTAAAGTGCAGTGCTATTATTTACATAATTAACTGGAAATGAAATTAAATGAGGGATGGCTAAGATATTTTGCATTAACTGGTTCATTGCAAGAGGAACATTTTATACAGATACAGCTGAATGTTTACAAGGTAGGCTCTGATTAGGAGAAAAGAGCGAAAGAGCGAAACTGAAGCTAGTTTTGTTGGAATGAAGAAGGTTATGAAGAGACTTCATTATGGTGTCCAAGAGGTTTTGAGTTAAATCAGGGTATAGTGTTTCCACTGCTCAGTAATTAGAGAGCGCCAACATAAGATCGTTATTCGATTTCGTCACATTCCTTTAGTGTGGAAACTTGTATGACATTAAGTCTGCATACCAGAAACTGTGGTGGATGTAGAATCCATACTAAAATCTCATAAAAAGGCAACTGGATAAATATTTCAAAATGAAAAATGGAAAATGGTAATGGGAAAGCCTTGTGGAATGGAAGGAAGTGAATAGTTCTTTCAGAGAACCAGCACAGACGTGATGAGATGAATCACATCCTTTTGTGGCCAATGTTCCTGATGCAGAATTGAAGGAACGCTATAACACCAAATGAGGCATGAAAGACAGGTTCCATTTTCCCGTCCCAGGTGAGTGTGAAGGATCTTTTCATGCTACTACTGTGGGTGGCACAGTGGCACAGTGGTTAGCACTGCTGCCTCACAGCGCCAGGGATCCAGGTTCGATTCCCAACTTGGGTTACTGCCTGTGCAGAGTCTGCACATTCTCCCTGTGTCTGCGTGGGTTTTTTCCGGGTGCTTCGGTTTCCTCCCACAGTCTGAAAGACATTCTGATTAGGTGCATTGGCCCCAGTGTACCCGAACAGGCGCCGGAGTGTGGCAACTAGGGGATTTTCATAGTGACATCATTGCAGTGTTAATGTAAGCCTACTTGTGACACTAATAAACTTTTTAAAAAATTATTTTAACAATGCGCAGAGGATTGCTTCCTGCTATCCTGACCGGATATTTATCCCTCAATCAGCAGGACTAAAACAAATTGTTTGTCTGTTGTCACATTGCTGCTTGTGACATCTTGCACAAATTTGTTGTGGCACTCCCTACATCACAAGAGTGGCCAGTTTTCAAAATGTACTTTAGAACATAGAACATAGAAAGCCACAGCACAAACAGGCCCTTCGGCCCACAAGTTGCGCCGATCATATCCCTACCTCTAGGCCTATCTATAGCCCTCAATCCCATTAAATCCCATGTACTCATCCAGAAGTCTCTTAAAAGACCCCAACGAGTTTGCCTCCACCACCACCGACGTCAGCCGATTCCACTCACCCACCACCCTCTGAGTGAAAAACTTACCCCTGACATCTCCTCTGTACCTACCCCCCAGCACCTTAAACCTGTGTCCTCTCGTAGCAACCATTTCAGCCCTTGGAAATAGCCTCTGAGAGTCTACCCTATCCAGACCTCTCAACATCTTGTAAACCTCTATCAGGTCACCTCTCATCCTTCGTCTCTCCAGGGAGAAGAGACCAAGCTCCCTCAACCTATCCTCATAAGGCATGCCCCCCAATCCAGGCAACATCCTTGTAAATCTCCTCTGCACCCTTTCAATGGCTTCAACATCTTTCCTGTAATGAGGTGACCAGAACTGCGCGCAGTACTCCAAGTGGGGTCTAACCAGGGTCCTATAAAGCTGCAGCATTATCTCCCGACTCCTAAACTCAATCCCTCGATTAATGAAGGCCAGTACGCCGTACGCCTTCTTGACCGCATCCTCCACCTGCGAGGCCGATTTAAGAGTCCTATGGACCCGGACCCCAAGGTCCTTCTGATCCTCTACACTGCTAAGAATGGTACCCTTCATATTATACTGCTGCTTCATCCCATTGGATCTGCCAAAATGGATCACCACACACTTATCCGGGTTGAAGTCCATCTGCCACTTCTCCGCCCAGTCTTGCATTCTATCTATGTCTCGCTGCAACTTCTGACATCCCTCCAAACTATCCACAACACCACCTACCTTGGTGTCGTCAGCAAACTTACCAACCCATCCCTCCACTTCCTCATCCAGGTCATTTATGAAAATGACAAACAGCAAGGGTCCCAGAACAGATCCCTGGGGCACTCCACTGGTCACTGACCTCCATGCAGAGAAAGACCCCTCCACAGCCACTCTCTGCCTTCTGCAGGCAAGCCAGTTCTGGATCCACAAGGCAACAGCCCCTTGGATCCCATGCCCTCTCACTTTCTCAAGAAGTCTTGCATGGGGGACCTTATCGAATGCCTTGCTGAAGTCCATATAGACCACATCCACCGCTCTTCCTTCGTCAATGTGTTTGGTCACATTTTCAAAGAACTCAACCAGGCTCGTAAGGCACGACCTGCCCTTGACAAAGCCGTGCTGACTACTTTTGATCATACTAAACTTCTCTAGATGATCATAAATCCTGTCTCTCAGGATCCTCTCCATCAACTTACCAACCACTGAGGTTAGACTCACCGGTCGGTAATTTCCCGGGCTGTCCCTGTTCCCTTTCTTGAATATAGGGACCACATCTGCAATTCTCCAATCCTCCGGAACCTCTCCCGTCTCCATCGACGATGCAAAGATCATCGCCAAAGGCTCCGCAATCTCCTCCCTCGCCTCCCACAGTAACCTGGGGTACATCCCATCCGGTCCCGGCGACTTACCAACCTTGATGCCATTCAATAGTTCCAACACATCCTCTTTCTTTATGTCCACATGCTCGATCCTTTCTGTCCACCGCAAACCAGCAGTACAACCACCCAGATCCCTTTCCACCGTGAATACCGAGGTAAAGTATTCATTAAGCAGCTCCGCCATTTCTAACGGTTCCGCACAAACTTTTCCCCCTTCACCTTTTAAGGGTCCTATGCCTTCACATCTCATCCTTTTACTCTTGACATATTTGTAGAAAGCCTTGGGATTCTCCTTAATCTTACCCGCCAAGGCCTTCTCATGACCCCTTCTCGCTCTCCTAATTTCCTTCTTAAGCTCCTTCCTACATCCCGTATACTCCTCTAAATCCTTAACACCTCCTAGCTCTCTGAACCTTCTGTACGCCTCTCTTTTCTTATTCACCAGGTTCATCACAACCTTCGTGCACCACGGTTCCCGTACCCTACCAACACCCCCCTGTCTCATCGGAACATTGTCATGCAGAGCTCCAGACAAACATTCCTTGAAAATCCTCCACTCTCCTTCGGTACTTTTCCCCAAGAATGCCTCCTTCCAATTTACCCGTCTAATTTCCTCCCTGATGACACTGTATTTCCCTTTACTCCAGAGAAACACTTTCCTAGCCTGCCTGATCCTATCTCTTTCCAATGCTATCGTGAAGGAGATAGAATTATGATCGCTATCCCCAAGATGCTCACCCACCGAGAGATCCTCCACCTGTCCAGGTTCATTAGCCAGCACCAGATCAAGTACAGCCTCTCCTCTAGTAGGCTTATCCACATACTGTGTCAGGAAACTCTCCTGGACACACCTAACAAACTCCTCTCCATCCAAACCCCTAGCCCTAGGGATATTCCAATCTATGTTTGGGAAATTAAAATCTCCCATCACGACAACTCTGTTATTCCTACATCTCTCCAGATGTATCTTTGCTGCCTGAAAATCCCCTGTCGAGGGGGGTTCGGAATGTGCTGGATAAAGGCAAGTTGGTATCTCGTTCCTTGCTGAAGTTCTAACATTCTATCTCCTGACCCATGTTCCGAAGCACAGACAAATGAGAGATGCATCTTACAACCAAAATGACAGTTCCATTTGTTCTCCATTGATTTTTTTTTGCAAGAGAAACATATTAATAGAAATTCCCTCTGTTGCCCAGAAAACTAATGGCTGAAGTATTTGTTGCTGCAAAAAATACATCTCAAACCCTATAAATCCATGACTTCACCGCACATTTAATAGAACTTAACTGCAAAATATTAATTAGCATCTCCAGTGAACACAACCAAATCACTTCTGATTCTTAGCTCTGGAGTACAGCTTCATTTGCAAATGAAAATAAATGATTTCTATTTTTAATATTTCTGCAAATGCAAACAAATTATTGATGCACGAATTTAAAATAATTATTTAGACATTCTAAACTAGGGGGATATAAAATTATCTTTACATTATAGGAAGGAGTTTCATACCACATCCACACATTGCTCAATGGATCTTTTACAATAAAAATTAGGACAGGGAGCCCTTGAATTTAAATTCTCATTCCCCTTCGCCGAACACTAATATTTGGTTTGGTATTTCTGAGAGTTCTGTGTCATATTACTTGTTAAATAACATTTTCTGGCGTTTAGAGGCATGCTTTCCTTTACACTGGAATTCCAACTTCCTAAATCAACTATAATTTTAATTCCTCCTCTCCAACTCCGTCCAAAGCAGTCTCTTAAAAAGTTAACATTGTGTCATTCATGTGCAGAAAAAGCAGATGCTGCGACATCGATATTACTCTCCGATTAGTTTGCTAGTGCGTTTATTTTTCAGCTCTCTAAACCTTGTGGAGCAGGTTTTAATTTTGCTCAAAACTTCACATAAATTCTGATCATGGGTCTACGCTCTCAGAATTAATGAAGCTTGCTTCATTATGAAAGCACAGTTATTGATACCATAGAAAATCATAGAATCATAGAAACCCTACAGTACAGAAAGAGGCCATTCGGCCCATCAAGTCTGCACCGACCACAATCCCACCCAGGCCCTACCCCCATATCCCTACATATTTTACTCACTAATCCCTCTAACCTACGCATCTCAGGACACTAAGGGGCAAATTTAGCATGGCCAATCAACCTAACTCGCACATCTTTGGACTGTGGGAGGAAACCGGAGCACCCGGAGGAAACCCACACAGACATGAGGAGAATGTGCAAACTCCACACAGACAGTGACCCAAGCCGGGAATCGAACCCAGGTCCCTGGAGCTGTGAAGCAGCAGTGCTAACCACTGTGCTACCGTGCCGCCCCCACTGTGCTACCGTGCCGCCCCCACTGTGCTACCGTGCCGCCCCCACTGTGCTACCGTGCCGCCCAGTGGTACCAGTGGTATAGTGTGCCGTACTGGTGACTCCCATTGACGACGAGGTTTAGACCTGCCTCTACAATGTTAGAATCCCCGTAGGGACCCAATAAACTCTTTAAAAAAATGAGATGAAAGATGAATTTCTCCACAACCGTTGGAAATAACTGATAGACAAGGGCCAGAAATTTCCCGTTCCGCCGCTGCGGGAATCGTAGCGGGTGTGACACAAACTTCAGCAGACCAACATCTGTTGACCTCGGGTGGGATTTTTTGTTCTTGGGGAGTGTGTGCCAGAAAATGCTGCTGAAGGTTTATGTTAATTAGTTAATGCAAAAGGACATTTTCTTTAGTTCCATTTCTTAGTTGCCTGTTAAGTAATGTTTGATTAGCGTCGATTTTAGTTTGTTTGTTACAGTAAAAGTTTGAAAATGTGAAATCCTGCCCGTGGTTTACTGTAACAAACAAACTAAAGTCAACACTAATCGAACATTACTTAACAGGCAACTAATAAATTGAACTAAAGAAAACACACTTTTGCATTAACTAACTATATAATTCTGATATGTCCTACAACTCCTTCTGACGTGCATCACTCTTCTGACAGATATATGGCAATGCAAGGTCTAGTCACAAGATGGTCTCTGCTTTCCAGCAGGCTCAATTCTGAGTTTTCCAGTGTCCTTTGAAAATTGTTAACACTCTCATTGAGGAAACTAACTTTCACCAGCAAGGCCCACCTCAGCGACCCCTTGTTCCTTAAAACTCCAAAGGTCTGTGAGTTCCATTTTCTTCTTTTTTGAACAGTGAACCAGCTCTCACCAACTTCCTATTTGGCTACGAACAGAAACAAAGGCCAGGATTTTACAGCCCCTCCAGGGCCTCTCTCCCACCAGCAAAAGCGATGGCCCATTTAAATTGCCGTTTACTTTGGCGGGAGAGAAATATCCCACCGGGCAAGAAGGGAGCCATAAAATCCTGGCGAAAGTTGTATTCTCCTCTACACGGCAGCTGTACTGTTTCTCTCTCTCTCTCTTTCTCAATGTATTTGCACCTCTCTATTCGCAAAGCATCTGTCAATGTGTGGAGGCTTTCATTTGATTTTCAATAGGCTATGGTTTGAGTTTCATTTATATGACAACCAAACCACTTGGGCTTGTTTTATTTTATCTTTCGTGGGGATGTGGGTGTCACTGGCATTTGTTGCCCATCCCTAATTTTCCATGAACTGAGTTGGTCGCTGGGCTAAATGCCAGTTAAGAGTCAACCACATTTTTTGGGTTGTAGAGTCACAGCCAGGCCAGGCCTGGTTTGGGCAGTGGATTTCCTTCCATAACAGATATTAACGAACCAAATTGATTTTAGAGTCAACGTTTCTGAGACTCGCTTTCAAATCCAAATTTATTAATGAATTGAAGTTAAATTCCACCAGCTGCCATGGCAGGATTTGAACCCATGCCCAGAGCACATTAGCCTGAAGTACTACTACGCTGCCATTACCTTATACACCAACATCTCTCTACATTCTGGGCAAAGGTTTATTATGGACACAATTCCTCCTTTCCCCATCCAGAACATTTGTTTCACCTTAAGTTAAAGGAGACAGTTTAAAACACTGCTATCTTATGAAGACCCATTCATAGCAGTCATCAGAAAATTGGAGTGAATGGTGCTCACAAACAGGGAAGGAAAATCTACGTGTGAGTCATTGCAGACAGATCCCTCACATTCCCTATCACCAGCTTAAGCCTGTTATGAGGTTGCCTGCACGTTAACTCAAATGGGATTGGTGTCTATTGTTGGGAATTTGTGTCTTCCTAGTATCAACCGTTCTACCATTTGGAACAATTTCTCTTTATTTACTCTATCAGGATCCTTCATGATGTAATCACCTTGATCAAATCTCTTCTTGCCCATCTCTGCTGGAAGAACATTCTCAATGGACAATAAATGCTGGCCAGCCAGTGACGCCCATGTCCCACGAGTGAATAAAAAAACTTCTCCAGTCTCTCCACGTCCATGATAATATTTTAGTAAATATTTTCTACACCCTCTCCATGGCCATAGCACCATTTCTAAATCGTGGTGCCCAGAACTGAACACTACCCCTGAGACTTACCCAATGTTTTGAGACAGTTTAGCATAACTTTCTTGCTTTTGTATGCTATGCCTCCATTGATAACTCAATATGGTTTTTTAACAATTTTCTCAACTTGTCCTGCTGCCTTCAATACTTTGTGTAAAGATACCTCAAGGATCTGTGATCTTTTAAAAATTGTTTATTTAATGATTGCTCACCCTCATTTACAGGGAGGCAATGGCCTAGTGGTATTGTGGATGTAATAACTGGAAATGAGAAAATGGCTGAGGCATTGAACAGGTATTTTGTGTCGGTCTTCACAGTGGAAGACACAAATAACATGCCAAAAATTGATGACAGGAAGGCTATGGCAGGTGAGAACCTAGAAACTATCATTATCACGAAAGAGGTAGTGTTGGACAAATTAATGGGGCTAAAGGTAGACAAGTCTCCTGGTCCTGATGGAATGCATCCCAGGGTACTAAAAGAGATGGCGGGAGAAATAGCAAATGCACTAGTGGTAATTTACCAAAATTCGCTGGACTCTGGGGTGGTTCCCGCAGATTGGAAAACAGCAAATGTGATGCTACTGTTTAAAAAAGGAGGTAGACAAAAGGCAGGTAAGCTTGATAGGCCGGTTAGCTTAATAAAGAGACATAGATAGGATGCAAAGCTGGGCTGAAAAATGACAAATGGAGTTTAACCCTGATAAATGTGAGGTGATTCATTTTGGTAGGACTAATTTAAATGTGGATTACAGGGTCAAAGGTAGGGTTCTGAAGACTGGAGGAACAGAGAGATCTTGGGGTCCATATCCACAGATCTCTAAAGGTTGCCACTCAAGTGGATAGAGCTGTGAAGAAGGCCTATAGTGTGTTAGCTTTTATTGATGTGGAGATGCCGGCGTTGGACTGGGGTAAACACAGTAAGAAGTTTAACAACACCAGGTTAAAGTCCAACAGGTTTATTTGGTAGCAAAAGCCACACAAGCTTTTGGAGCTGCAAGCCCCTTCTTCAGGTGAGTGGGAATTCTGTTCACAAACAGAGCATATAAAGACACAAACTCAATTTACATGAATAATGGTTGGAATGCGAATACTTACAACTAATCAAGTCTTTAAGAAACAAAACAACATGAATGGAGAGAGCATCAAGACAGGCTAAAAAGATGTGTATTGTCTCCAGACAAGACAGCCAGTGAAACTCTGTGGGAGTTACAAATAGTGGGACATGAACCCAATATCCCGGTTGAGGCCGTCCTCGTGTGTGCGGAACTTGGCTATCAGTTTCTGCTCAGCGACTCTGCGCCGTCGTGTGTCGCTGTGTGTCGTGTGTAAATTTAGTTTGTGTCTTTATATGCTCTGTTTGTGAACAGAATTCCCACTCACCTGAAGAAGGGGCTTGCAGCTCCGAAAGCTTGTGTGGCTTTTGCTACCAAATAAACCTGTTGGACTTTAACCTGGTGTTGTTAAACTTCTTACTTAGCTTTTATTAACAGGGGTTGGAGTTTAAGAGCCGTGGGGTTATGCTGCAACTGTACAGGACCTTGGTAAGACCACATTTGGAATATTGTGTGCAGTTCTGGTCACCTCACTATAAGAAGGATGTGGAAGCGCTGGAAAGAGTGCAGAGGAGATTTACCAGGATGCTGTCTGGTTTGGAGGGTAGGTCTTATGAGGAAAGGTTGAGGGAGCTAGGGCTGTTCTCTCTGGAGCGGAGGAGGCTGAGGGGAGACTTAATAGAGGTTTATAAAATGATGAAGGGGATAGATAGAGTGAACGTTCAAAGACTATTTCCTCGGGTGGATGGAGCTATTACAAGGGGACATAACTATAGGGTTCATGGTGGGAGATATAGGAAGGATATCAGAGGTAGGTTCTTTACGCAGAGAGTGGTTGGGGTGTGGAATGGACTGCCTGCAGTGATAGTGGAGTCAGACACTTTAGGAACATTTAAGCGGTTATTGGATAGGCACATGGAGCACACCAGGATGATAGGGAGTGGGATAGCTTGATCTTGGTTTCAGATAAAGCTCGGCACAACATCGTGGGCCGAAGAGCCTGTTCTGTGCTGTACTGTTCTATGTTCTTTAGTAGGGAAAATGCTTGAATCTATCATCAAGGAAGAAATAGTGAGACATCTGGATATAAATTGTCCCATTGGTAAGACACAGCATTGGTTCATGAAGGGCAGGTCATGTTTGACTAATTTGGTGGAATTCTTTGAGAACATTATATGTGCAGTGGACAATGGGGAACCTGTGGATGTGGTGTATCTGGATTTCCAGAAGGCTTTTGACAAGGTGCAGCACCAAAGACTGCTACATAAGATAAAGGTGCACAGTGTTACGGTTAATGTATTAGCATGGATAGAGGATTGGTTAACTAACAGAAAGCAAAGAGTGGGGGTAGATAGGTGTTTTTCCGGTTGACGATCAGTGACTAGTGGTGTGCCTCAGGGATCAGTGTCGGGACCGCAATTGTTTACAATTTACATAGCTGATTTGGAGTTGGGGACCAAGTGTAGTGTGTCAAAATTCGCAGATGATACGAAGATGGGTAGAAGAGCAAAGTGTGCAGAGGACGCTGAAAGTCTGCAAAGGGATATAGATAATCTAAGTGAGTGGGCGAGGGTCTGGCAGATGGAGTAGGAAGGCTATTTTTGGCATGTTATTTGTGTCTTCCACTGTGAAGACCGACACTCCAACCAAGAAACGAACTAGGGTGCATGGCCTTAAAATAAGGGGGATTTAGGACTGAGTTGAGGAGGAACTTCTTCACACAAAGGATTGTGAATCTGTGGAATTCCCTGCCCAGTGAAGCAGTTGAGACTACCTCACTGAATGTTTTTAAGGCAAGGATAGATAAATTTTTGAACAGTAAAGGAATTAAGGGTTATGGTGAGTGGGTGGGTAAGTGGAGCTGAGTCCACAAAAAGATCAGCCATGATCTTATTGAATGGCGAAGCAGGCTTGAGGGGCCAGATGGCCTACTCCTGCTCCTAGTTCTTATGTTCTTGTTATCACTAGACTACTAATCCAGAAAATCAACTAATGTTCTGAGGACCCAGGTTCAAATCCTTCCATGGCAGATGATGAAATTTGAATTCAATAAAAAACAGATCTTGAATTAAGAATCTACTGATGACCATGGAACCATTGTCGATTGTCGGAAAAATCCATCTGGTTCACTAATGTCCTTTAGGGAAGGAAATCTGCCAATCTTATCTGGTCTGGCTGACATATGACTTCAGAGCCACAGCAATGTGGTTGACTCTCAGCTGGCCTCCAAGGGCAACTGTGAATGGGCAATAAATGCTGGCCAGCCAGTGACACCAATGGCCCACGAATTAATAAAAAAAATTCTTACCCTCAAAAAGTATCACTTCACACTTCCCTGCATTACATTTCATCTTCTATATATCTGCCTATTTTACCTATTTTACCATATATCTGCCTATTTTACCTCTTCCTGAATTCTATTATTGTTCTTTTCATTGTCCACTGCATTAGTATATCATGTCAGCTGCAAGTTTTAAAATGATGTTCTGTGTACACAGAACCAGGTCATTAATATATATCGAAAAGAAGAGTGATCCTAACACTGACCCCGGAGGACAGCGTTATACATTTCCCTTCCGGATGGAAAAATAATTGTCCTTGGCTGGAATTCTCCAGCCGTTCATGCCAGCGGTTTTCTCCGGACCCGCAGCAATGAACTGAGATTTTGGCCGAGCGTCAAATTCTCCATCCTCACTTGCAGTGGTGGCGGGCAATGAATGGCTGGAAAATTACAGCCCTTGATTATGCTCTTCTTTCTGTTCCTAAGGCAATCAGTCTCAGCACTGTCATCGTCCATTTAATACCATGTGCGTTAATGTTGCCAACAAGTTCATTATGTAGCATTTTGTCAAATGCCTTTGAAAAGTCAGTATTCCCATTAACTGAACTATCCCGCACCAAGTCTTTCTGTTACTTCATCCAAAAGTTCAGTCAGGTTAATTAAACATTGAATAGCCCTTAACAAATCATTGCTGATTTTCATGAATTATCCTGCATTTTTCTCAATGCCAATTAATTTTGTCCAGGGTTATTCTCTCTAGATGTTGCCCCAGCGCTGATGTTAGACTGGCTGGTCTCTGGGTGCTGCTCTCTACTTTCAGGCATCAGTGTAACATTTGCAACTGTTCAGTCTTCTATCCAAGGGTGGTTAGAGAATTGTAGGCACAGCTTCCAGAATTTCCAAGCTCACCTCAGTAATGTGTATGCATCCTACCCAGACTAGGTATCATTCTGCAGTTACTCATCTCAGCTCGATAATCTCAGATCAATAGGGGCAGCACGGTGGCACAGTTGTTGGGGCAGCACAGTGTCACAGTGGTTAGCAATGCTGCCTTACAGCAAGAAGTCTCACAACACCAGGTTAAAGTCCAACAGGTTTATTTGGTAGCAAACGCCACTAGCTTTCGGAGCGCTGCTCCTTCGTCAGGTGAGTGAGAGTTCAGAACTCCCACTCATGACAAAGGAGCAGCGCTCCAAAAGCTAGTGGCGTTTGCTACCAAATAAACCTGTTGGACTTTAACCTGGTGTTGTGAGACTTCTTACTGTGTTTACCCCAGTCCAACGCCGGCATCTCCACATCATGCCTTACAACCCCAGAGATCCGTGTTCGATTCCCAGCTTGGGTTACTGTCTGTGTGAAGTTTGCATGTTCTCCCCGCGTCTACGTGGGTCCCCTCTGGGTGCTCAGGTTTCCTCCCAAAGTTTGAAAGATGTGCTGGTTAGGTGCATTGGCCATGCTAAATTCTCCCTCAGTGTAGCTGAACAGGCGCCAGAGTGTGGAGACTAGAGCATTTTCACAGTAAATTCATTGCAGTGTTAATGTAAGCCTATTTGTGATAATAATAAATAAACTAAATGCAACCTTCAGTTCAATCAAGATTTATATTTCCTTGTACTATAATTCAAAACAATATTTTCTTTGTGTGATCAAATATATGGCATGGGCCTGGATTTATTGTAATAATAATTAGGCTAATGGCCATCACTATTGTACATGCTTAAATCAGGTGAGTGCAAACATAGAACATAGAACATAGAACAGTACAGCACAGAACAGGCCCTTCGGCCCACGATGTTGTGCCGACCTTCATCTGAAACCAAGATCAAGCTATCCCACTCCCTACCATCCTGGTGTGCTCCATGTGCCTATCCAATAACCGCTTAAATGTTCCTAAAGTGTCTGACTCCACTATCACTGCAGGCAGTCCATTCCACACCCCAACCACTCTCTGCGTGAAGAACCTACCTCTGATATCCTTCCTATATCTCCCACCACGAACCCTATAGTTATGCCCCCTCGTAATAGCTCCATCCACCCGAGGAAATAGTCTTTGAACGTTCACTCGATCTATCCCCTTCATCATTTTATAAACCTCTATTAAGTCTCCCCTCAATCTCCTCCGCTCCAGAGAGAACAGCCCCAGCTCCCTCAACCTTTCCTCATAAGACCGACACTCCAAACCAGGCAGCATCCTGGTAAATCTCCTCTGCACTCTTTCCAGCGCTTCCACATCCTTCTTATAGTGAGGTGACCAGAACTGCACGCAATATTCCAAATGCGGTCTCACCAAGGTCCTGCACAGTTGCAGCATAACCCCACGGCTCTTAAACTCCAACCCCCTGTTAATAAAAGCTAACACACTATATGCCTTCTTCACAGCTCTATCCACTTGAGTGGCAACCTTTAGAGATCTGTGGATATGGACCCCAAGATCTCTCTGTTCCTCCACAGTCTTCAGAACCCTACCTTTGACCCTGTAATCCACATTCAATTCAGGCAGTTGTTGGCCAAGTTGTGATGTTCTCAATAGGCTGAAAGAAAACAGTAAGTCACTGCATGACTCCCCATGACAAATTGAATGATGTAAAGATCCTGGATGGGGGTGGTAGATAAGGACTGAACACATCACAGAAAATTAGGGCTTACCCATTTCAGACTCAATACATTACTTAATGGGGGATCAGACTAAATAGAATCATAGAATCCCCACAGTTCAGCAGCAGGCCATTCGACCCATCTAGCCTGCGCTGACAATAATCCCACCCAGGTCCCATCCCCATAACTCCATGCATTTACCCTGCTAATCCACCTGACTCTAAGGGGCAATTTAGCATGGCCAATCAACCTAACCCGCACATCTTTGGAGTGTGGGAGGAAAACGGAGCACCCGGAGGAAACCCACGCAGACATGAGGAGAACAAACAAACTCCACACAGACAGTCACCCAAGGCTGGAATCGAACCAGGGTCCCTGATGCTGTGAGGCAGTGGTGCTAAACACTGTGCCACCGTACCACCCACAGGAACAGGAAATAGCTGCCAAGCAAGCTCATTGGTATTGAAAATTATGTTTTACAAGTGAAGCGTCACATCCCTTCAGATTTCAATCAGCTACAGCTATCCAAGGTGGCACCGGAGCCAGACTTCTTGCAAGCTGTGCCCAGCATATCTTCAAATTCTATCTTTTACTCTCGTTCTATGCTTCTCAAACTTCATTCTAACTCTTTTAAACTGTCTACACCCTAGCTATGACTGTAACACTACATTCTGCACTCTCATTTCATTCTCTATGTACGGTATGCTTTGTCTGTATCGCGCGCAAGAAACAATACTTTTCACTGTATGCTAATGCATGTGACAATAATAAATCAAATCAAATCAAAATCCAATTAGAAATATCAATGTAAATATTATGGACACCTTTTTCTTTCTTTCTATCTGTCTTCTCGCTCTCTCCTAATCTAATCTTCCTATTCTTTCACTTTGTTTACCCGTTTTGACATTGACTTCATTATTCTAACTTCCAGCTTCGCACTTTGGGCTGTTCATTTCACAAACTTCAGTCAGATTGGCCGAGGAGACACACAGCTGTTTCCCTGCTCACACAGGTCCCAGATGCCCTGCAGAGGATGTCGTGCTGTTTCCATCTTCCACTTACAGCAACCTCCACCTCAAAAGGTCACGGGCCTACCCTCACTCGTTTAATTTCTAATGAATGGCAGGTGCCAAATACGGTAAATTCCAACCCATTACATTACTCATACTAATTAAAAATTATTCTACACAGTGCTGAATACAGCTTGCCCAAACCATTGTCTGGCAGATTGAAATTACGGTGAAGTTAAAAGTATATAGCACTTTATATTTCAGCAAAGCAGTTCAGGGTATAATTTGAACATCTGGGATGATGAAACTGAATCTATAGATGGGTAAATAATTACAAGTAACTGTCTCGTCTGTTTTCAGACAAACCTCTAAGCATTGTAGCCTAATGGACAGGAAATTATATTAAAAATACACAATATTGTGAAACAGGAAATCGTCATTCCAACATCAAGCCCTTGCCACAGATTGTGACCATTCTATTGTATTACGGGCTATGTTTCAATTAATTAACACATGCAAAAAATTCTCCTTTCCCTTCAAAAAAGCAGCTGAAAATCTCTCCCATGGATAATATTATATTCCAACTCCCTCAGCTAAGTGATGCAACCTTGAAGACAGAAATGTTGTTGGTCTTCTTGCTAAATCAAATACTTCTCAGGGATGCTGGTGCATAGGTGAGTTATTATCAATGAGAAGGGAAATGAACGAACAAATGTATCAATTTAATATTGATGTTTATTTAGAAGTGCAGGCGTATTGGCCGGAATTTTCCAGTCCCCATCATGGCGGGATTCACTGCGGGAGATTCAATGGCCCAGCCAGAAGTCCATTAGGCCGGATTCTCCAACCTCGCCTGCGGCTGGGATTCTCTGGTCCCGCTGCAGTGAACAGACATTGGCTGAGTGTCAAATTCTCTGTTCTCACTGGCAGCGGCAGCAGGGCTTAAGCGGCCGAAGAATTTAAGTTTTAAAGTTTATTTATCAGTGTCACAAGTAGGCTTACATTAACACTGCAATGAAGTTACTGTGAAAATCCCCTAGTCGCCACACTCCGGCGCCTGTTGGGCTGAGGGAAAATTTAACATGGCCAATGCACCTAACCAGCACGTCTTTTGGATTGTGGGAGGAAACCCACACAGACACGGGGAGAACGTGCAGATGCCGCACAGACAGTTACCCAAGCCGGGAATCAAACCCGGGGCCCTAGCGTTGTGAGGCAGCAGTGCTAACCACTGTGCCACCATGCCATTACTGGTGGATTCCGGACATAGACCTTGGGCGAGACTGGATGGTGGGGCCAGAAAATCCTGCCATTGTTAATTGAACTGTTAACAATTCAGTCCATTGAAGTCATGCATGCCGCAGGAGTTTCTCATGCCTTGCTCAGCCATCCAACAAGATCATGGCTGAAGCTTTATAGCAAATTTACTTTTCCACCCTAACCCCACATCCTGAGTCACCAAATATCTATCAGGCTAAGTCTTGAATATGCTCATCAACAGGGTGTAACCAGCCCTCTGGAATAAGGAATTCCAGAATTTGGAAACCCTCTGGTTGATTAAATTTCTCCTCATTTCTAAATGGCCAAACTTAACCTGAAACACTAACCCCTAGTTTTAGACTCTCCAGTCAGGGAAAACAACCTCCTACTATCAACCCTGTAAACATTTCATGGGAGAGAAATGAGTTTGCATATTGCTGGTACAACAATGATATCAATATTGAAAGTCCTTGAGGATAGATTATAGAATTCCTACAGTGCAGAAGGAGGCCATTCAGCCCATTGAGTCTGCACCGACTCGTCGACAGAGCATCCAATGCAGGCACTATCCCCGTAACTCCACATATTTACCCCACTAACCTTCACATCTTGGGACATTGAGGGACAATTTAGCCTGGCCAATCCACCTAATCTGCACATCTTTGGAGTGTGGGAGGAAACCGGAGCAACCGCGGGAAGCCCACGTAAACAGGAGGAGAACATTCAGACTCCACACAGACCCTTACCTAAGACTGGAATTGAACCTGGGTCCCTGGTGCTGTGCAGCAGCAGTGCTAACCACTGTGCCACTGTGCCAATGTCAGGCTAACTGCCCTATTGTTCTCTATTTTCTCTATCCCTCCTTTCTTGAATAGCAGGGGTATATTTGCTGCTTTGCAATCCACTGGGAATGTTCTGGAACCTCAGAAATTCTGGAAGATCAAAACCAATGCATCCTTCATCTCAACAGCCAGATTTTTAATAATTTAAAATGTGTAAATCATTCCAAGTATAGACATTGGATTGTCGGAGGTGGTAATTACGTGGATAGGTTGGATCTTCAGTGTTGAAGTCTGCATGATCTTGAGTAATTACATTTTAATACATCTAGTTCTCCAGATATTATTTTAAAAGAGCTTGAAATTGCTTCGTGCAATTGTAAATCCTCCGGTATTTAAAAAAGGTATGCAACTCTTTAAAATATATTAATTTAAAAATTTTAATTAGCAGCGAATGTCATGATGAATGTTAATGTGTTGTTTCAATGTCTGAGTGTGGCACATTAAATATTCTACACAATCATACAATTTACCGAACTTTGAACATTTGGTATTTATTTGAGTTTGGATGAAATACCTGAATTAATTTGAATTATTTTCCTCATGTATCAAGTTATGCATTAATACATTCAACAACACATACACGCTTGTCAAGTTTATTGAGTAAAATCAAGTGACATCTGTAATCATTTTGGCTCACCAGCTGGGTAGGAAACAACTAACGCTTATTTACAACATACTATTTTACAGAGTCTTGCAGTTTAGAAACTGCCAGTCAGCATGCAGGATCGATCTGAGGCAAAGACCTGCGCTTGCTGGGATGAACCCCCACCCTAGTCCCCTGCTTGGTTTTCCAGCGCCAGGGACCTGTGTTCAATTCTGGCCTTGGGTGACTGTCTATGTGAAGTTTGCACGTTCTCGCTGTGTCTGCGAGGGCTTCCTCCGGATGCTCCAGTTTCCTCCCACAGTCCAAAGATGTGCAGGTTAGGTGGATTGGCCATGCTAAATTGTCCCTTAGCGACGCCAAGTTAGGGGGATTAGCGGGGTAAATATGTGGGGGTTATGGGTGGGATGCTCTGTCAGAGAGTTGGTGCAGACTTGATGGGCTGAATGGCCTTCTTCTGCATCACAGGGATTCTATGATTCTATGATGTGATCCTATCGGCCGATTGCCCCTTAAAGGGGCCAGAGGCCACAAAGCCTAAGGGTAAAAATTTCAAACAATTAATGTACTCATACTGCTTTCATGCTGTACTCATGAATGTACTCCTACTTTTATCTTTTTAACTTTTTTAACCTTCAGTTTTTTACCCTATTTTATGTACTTCCGAATTTTATCTGTTTAAAATAAATGAACCAATGCTTGTGTAAAATAAAATGTATGAATGTGGTATGACTGCATTGAGCATTTGTCTGTCAACTTTGCTTGTCAACACTTCCATGTTTTGCTGATGCAAATATAGGCTTGGATATCGGTTAATTTGAAGGGGATGGGCTTAATATTATTTGGTATGTGACTTAAAGAGGCAGGTTTTCCTTAATTAAGTTACTAGGAAAAGGTTCCCCAAAGTTGAGAAACCAGCACCAAATAGATAAGCAGCACAATGATATTATTCATATTGCATACGTACAGGGTAGATGCAGGGAAGATGTTCCCAATGATGGGGGAGTCTAGAACCAGGGGTCACAGTCTGAGGATTTGGGGTAGACCATTTAGGACAGAGATGAAGAGACATTTCTTCACCCAAAGAGTGGTGAGCCTATGGAATTCATTATCACAGGAAGTAGTTGATGCCATAATATTAAGTATACTCAAGAGGTGGCTAGACATAGCACATAGACATAGATATAGGGGCGAATGGAATCATAGGGAGAAAGCAGGATTAGGCTATTGAGTTGGATGATCAGCCATGATCGTGATGAATGGCAGACTTGGCTCGAAGGGCCAAATGGCCTCCTCCTGCGCCTTGGCATAATGTGAAGTTGTAAACATAGGCAGATCCCGCAAAATGTACCATTTTGTACTATCAATTTAATTTGTCTATTAAACTTAACAGAACAAATGATAGCTGATTCTGTTTCTCTTCCATTTTAACTAAATTAAAAGCAACAATGGGCATAAAAATCAAAAGAATTTTATTTCTGCCCTCGCACTGATAAATATTTACATTTTTGTAAATACTCAAGTTCATTTTAAAATATTTAAAATGTAACATTTCTGAAGGACTGTGCTTTATAGTTGCTGTACGATTGACTTCCCAACCCTTTAGCCATCATTGTATTATTTTCAACAAAACTTTCAAAATCCTCCAAATAAAACTCTAAGTATTCGAATATTCTTAAGAGGAAATGAATGTGGCAAGTGTAAACTGTACTCACCAGCACAAGCACGCAAGCATTGTTCTCTTTGCTATAAATCCTCATTTTAAACATCTGTTTTCTTTGGATTAATATATAATCCGTACTCAAGCTTTCAGAATGAATTTCCACCTCAATGTAAGTACAGTTTTGCTCAAAATAGCAAGTTGGTAATATTAATAGTATTCATTCATTCTATCTTTGGACAATATTCCCCGGGGTCATTATAGCATTGCAGAAAGGTTCTGAGCAAAAAAAAAGCAGTGTTGTTTCCTCAGCTACATGGAAGCCTACAGGGCATAGAAAGAAATCATAGAAACCCTACAGTACAGAAAGATGCCATTCGGCCCAACGAGTCTGCACCGACCACAATCCCACCCAGGCCCTACCCCCATATCCCTACATATTTTACCCGCTAATCCCTCTAATCTATGCATCCCAGGACACTAAGGGGCAATTTTTAGCATGGCCAATCAACCTAACCCACACATCTTTGGACTGTGGGAGGAAACCGGAGCACCCGGAGGAAACCCACGCAGACACGAGGAGAACGTGCAAACTCCACACAGACAGTGACCCGAGTTGGGAATCGAACCCAGGTCCCTGGAGCTGTGAAGCAGCAGTGCTAACCACTGTGCACAATTATTCACAATTATTTTCAGACTTGAATTTTAATCATGCACTGCCTAATCACATGTCTATTGTTCAAAGAATAAGCTCCTCAAGAGTAATTTATTTATAATTCAAGTGAGCAATACGTAGAAATGTACAGTGTGTCCAAGGCAAGGTTTAAGAGAAAGGTAGTTCCTTTTGCATCAGGGATTTCATTATTAGACACTGTATTTTAAAATGCAACTGGATGAAAAGGGACATCACTATTTGTTAAGCAATTGCAAATCTAAAAATAATTTTAAAATAAAGATCTTCATCTACATTTCAGTGGTTTCTAAAGCATATGAGATCCTGGGCTTTATAAGTAAGGGCATAAAGCGCAAATGCAAGGAAGTTATGATTGGGGTGGCACAGTGGCACCGTGGTTAGCACTGCTGCCTCACAACACCAGGGACCCGGGTTTGATTCCTGGCTTGGGTCGCTGTCTGTGCAGAGTCTGCACGTTCTCCCTGTGTCTGTGTGGGTTTCCTCCGGGTGCTCCGGATTCCTCCCACAGTCCAAAGATATGTTAGTTAGGTGCATTGACCATGCTAAATTCTCCCTCAGGCGCCGGAGTGTGGTGACTAAGGGACTTTCACAGTAACTTCATTGCAGTGTTAATGTAAGCCTACTTGTGACACTAATAAATAAACTTAAAAATAAACCTAGTTTATTGGCTGGGTGGGATGTTGAGAAATCCATGGAATCTTCTTTGGTTGCATCTGTCATTTACCTTGGCGTCTGGTGTGTCTGACCACAGTTTGCTATATGGTCCACATGTATTGCATAGTTACCTTGAATATTACAGTTTAAGTTAGGTATGGTAAATTGTTTGATATTTCTTAATTTTCATGTGTCTGTAAAGATATAGCCGGGGTGAAGGAATAATGAACATTTCAGACATTTTCTTATGTTTAAATTGAGATCTCTCCAACCTTTTTGACTGGTGTAATATAATTCCCTTTTTCTTGTTCTTTTTCTTTGTGTTAAAAGTTCATTAACAGACTCCTGTGAATTTGTTTAGTAACTTTCCTCCACGGTTTCTAAAAAAGAAACAAAATTTGGATCTATCAAACCAGGTTTCACTGTAGAATCTGGGCGGCACGATGGCACAGTGGTTAGCACTGCTGCCTCACTGCACCAGGGGCCCATGTTCGATTCCCGGCTCGGGTCACTGTCTGTGTGGAGTTTGCAAGTTCTCCCCGTGCCTGCGTGGGTTTCCTCCCACAGTCTGAAAGATGTGCTGGTTAGGTGCGTTGACCCAAACAGGAGTGTGTCGACTAGGGCAATTTCACAGTAACTTCATTGCAGTGTAAGCCTTACTTGTGACTAATAAATAAACTTTGGGGGCTGACTTGTTCAGTATCAACATCAATTGGGATCGCAACAGCTGCATGAAATTCAACAGCGACACTTCTTTTGTTTTCACCTCATCACTGTGACTACCACGTGAAGCATAAAATACGAACGGCAGCAGCTTTCTAAACATTAACATCGTGGTTTAATACAATGGACACAATGGATCTTTTAATAGCTTAAACCAAACATGAAAATTTAAACTCTCCCTTGATTCACCTAACAACTCTATAACCTTACCGATTCTTTTTAAAATATTTCCCCTTTCATAATATTAGACATAAACAACACATTTCTCTTTCATGTATGGCAAAGTAATGAGGAGGCTTGTTAGTTTGTTTTAAGAAAGGAAATATTAATGTGTCAATGACAGTATAAATGTGCGCCATATCCATATGATAAGTTAAAGAAATTCAGGTTTTCCTGTCCCTGTTGTGATAAGGATAGCAGTGTTTGTATAACACTGCCCTCCCACACATAGGGTCAAATTATTGAAAGCTCTGCATCGTGAAAAGTGACAGTAATTATAATCTATTAACTTTTCTCCTGCTGATTTGCTTAGTGCTCTAATAGATAAGAGCAGTATGGCGTTGAGCCACATTTGTGAACTTCCAGGACAGTTTTTCCTCCTCTTTCCCAACAGAATTTAGATCAGACCTCGGTGTATTATCATGTGGAGAAAATCCTGTTTAAGGAAGTATTAAACAAGGCATTTCTCACTGCACTCAAACTGCAGTCACTGTGAGCCTCGTGCTCCCAGTGTTATATCACGCTGAAAGAGTTCCACTGTGAATTTCTGATTTGCTTTCTGTTTCAAAACAAGGAAATGAATCTCTCGCCCTTTTTCCGTGAAGGTTTGAATAATGACTTCAGGGCACTCTGCAATCGTTGAAAAATTTAGCAGCTTTTTACACCACCAGAAATGTTCATCTGCAATTTATTCTTTATGGGGTTGCAACAGGCCAGTGATTTTGTGTTTGTTTTTAAAGATGTTCCAAACACACCAAGTACTCTCTTTCAAAACAGTGCTGTATGACTTGTAATTGCAGTTTGGGTCACATCGTAGAATCCTTGCAAAGCAGAAGAAGGCCATTCAGCCCATCAAGTCTGCACCAATTCTCCGACAGAGTATCCCACCTCTACCCCCACATATTTATCACTTGAACAGGTAAGAGTTTTCCCCCCGACTATGGGGCAGCAGGAAACCATTAAAATTACAACCATGAGGAATCACCACTGTGTACGCTTTTCCCCTAAAAACAGGAATGTGAAGTAAACTGTACGTAAAGGAAGTTATTCAGAAGCATCTTGCCATTAAGCAGTGTCAGCTGCATCTTTCATATCGTCACGCACTTTAGATTGACTTCTTCCTTTGAAAATCCCACATCTAACTGCACCAAACATCTGCGTGTTCAGATTTACAATTTGATTCATTCATCCCAGGGCCATCCAGATAGATGTATGGGTCCTGTTATAAAGTGAAGTCTGTCAAATGTTCAATCTTGAAATGTTTACACCGCTTGTGATTAACACCTCACAGTTGTCAGTGTGGAAAAAAATACCCCTTGGTTATTAGATGTACATTCTCTGCAAGGTTGTCTACAGATGCTTTGGCCATTTACGTTTCTAATATGTGCAAGAAGTTGTTTTTTGAAAGGAACAAAACTTTTTGGTTTCATTTCTTTCTCCCCGCACCCCCTCCCCTCCCCCTCGTGCTCTCATTGGGACTAGCAATGATTCACATCGTTTGTGTGTATATACAACAAATCCCCTCTCTCCTTCCACCACCTGCCCTGTAGACATAATCACTGGCTAATCTATTTTGCCTAGGATTCCAGCTGTAATGGGTCACTACCAGCTGTAAATCCTAAATAATATAAATAAATGGCAAAGTAATCCTCGGTGTGCTTTGTACAACTGTTGGATAATTGCTACAATTAAATATTCACATTAAGTTATTCAAATAGCCACCCAGAAGCACTTTGCCATTGCTTATGATCAAACCTTGTCAAAAAGTAAAATAGAATCAGGAAATCCACCTGAATGGATTAGAGGCAACTGGATAATGATCAGGAAATTGTATTTGCTGTATCCTCCTACCTGACTAAATGCCATTCGAACACATGCTTCGAGTCATGCCCCATTAGGATAGAAGGACAACCATGCCCAAGAGAGGTACACACAGCACAGAGGAAATGAACAAACTCTGGTACTGGAAAAGCAATGTCTGTAATTCAACTTGTATCTCTCCCCACCCCCCCACCCCCCCACCGCCGAACCCCATTTATTCTTTGCTCCGCCACCGCTAAGATAACCTGCCAGCAGAAATTATTCATGTTGGTGATGTAGAATGGCCAACTGAGCGAGGTATTAAAGGACCGTAAAGCTCCACACAACCACTATGCTGATTGTTGTTTTTTAAATTCATTCGTGAGACATCGGCGTCGCTGGCTGGCCAGCATTTATTGCCCAAGGGGCAGTTGCAAGTCAATCACATTGCTGTGACTCTGAAATCACATGTAGGCCAGACCAGGTAAGGACAGCAGATTTCCTTCCTCAAAGGACATTAGTGAACCAGATGGGTTTTTCTGACAATCGACAATGGTTTCATGGTCATCAGTAGATTCTTAATTCCAGATATTTTTTATTGAATTCAAATTCCAGCAACTGCTGTGGCGGGACTCAAAACCGGGTCCCCAGAACATTAGCTGAGTTTCTGGATTAATAGTCTAGTGATAAGACCACCTAGTGGTCTTATCACTAGACTATTAATCCCGATGTTGATAACATTCAGTGCAAGGTAGTTCAGACAGGAGAAGAAAAGTGATTGCTGGAAAAGATAATGCATCCTGAGTGACTGAGCACTTCAGCATTCATTGGTTGCATTCACTGGTGTTAAACCTCTCTCAACAATTGGAGATTTTTTTTTTAAGTTATCCATTTTTTTTGAAAGAGAGGACAGTTTATGGCCAATTCACAGATTCTCTATGGAATGTTTATTATCAATGTCCAAATTAAGAATTGGTAAGCACTGGGGAAAGTGTAGTGTTCAATGGTTTGATTGATCAGAGTTTGATTAAGATAGCTATTCACTGATCTATGTTTACCATGCTTGATTGTTTAAGCCTGTAGGTGGAGCTAGAAAGCTTAAATAACTGACACCATAGAGGAGATTAAGGAAAGAGATATGGCGGGGGGGGGGGGAGGGGTGTGTGATTCTCCCAGTCGGGAGACTCAAGTGGTGGCCATTTAGCGGGCTTCCCGCTGGGTGCCATGGCGTCCACACGTCTCCAGACGTTGGATTTCTGGCACTGTCAGCTCTGCTGCAGAAATTGGCACGGAGCTGTATAAATTATGTAAAAGAAGATTTACACCTTATTAGCGGTCCCGGGACTGAAGTCTCTGGGCCCACTAGCGTCTGCCCCCCGGCCAGGAGTGTTTCACTCCAGCGGGGCTTACAATAGCTTCTTTACGATAACTTGCGGGAGCTGGTGGCCTGACCCCGCTGGAGTAAAGGGGGGCCAAAAAGGCCCCCCAAAAGGTTGGGGATGAGGGGGGTGCCCCCTGGGCATTGCCAGCTTGGCAGTGCCAGCCTGCCCTCCGGCACTGCCCAAGGGGCAAAGTCGCAATGCCCAAGAGGGCACCTTGGCACTGCCCACCTGGCGTCGGGCAGTGCCAAGGGGCCTGAGGGGGCCTGAGGGGGACAGGGCCGCCCCCCCCCCCCCCCCAAGTGGAGATCGGTGGAGGTGGGGGTCCTGCTGCCATTCTGCATTCGGCAGTGACAGAGGGAGGGAGGCCAGTGATCACAGCTGGCCATCGGGTTGGGGGGAGGGTTGGCCTGCCAGAGGGGTCGGGGCTGCGGAGGGATGTCAGGACTGGGGGGGGCTCGAAACCTCTGGTGGGGGTGGGAGGTGGAACGGGAAATCAGGACTGGCAGGGGGGAGGGGAGATCGAGGTGGTGGGTTAGGGGTGATTGATGCTGGCCCAGACACATCCGGGAAGCCAGCGATCGGGTGATTGGGGGGATCGCATGGCCAGCGATGGGGGTTGGGATAAGGAGGCCGGCAGTGCGGGGCTACTGCACATGCATCAATCTCGGTTCTGACAGACCATGCACAGAGGCCCGCTCAGCGCTATGCTCCCGCTCTCCAGCGGGAATCGGCCCCACCCCTTGATTTTTCATGTGAATCTCGCGAGTGCACTCAGCAATGTTCAGAGCGTGGGAGATTCACTTTGAAAATCCTGCAGAAAAAAAGTTTTTACGCGAATTCAACAAAACTTTTTGGGAGAATCCCACCCATGGATTTTGACTCAGACCATGGCTGGAATTTTACATTTATAATCAGGGCTGCCGTTGGCCCTCACATGCATAAATTGGGTCTGCTTATATTGGATTATGAACCCAACATTAACACACTGGCTTTCTTAGTGTGTTTGATGGGCAAATGCCCAAATCAGCAGGATACATTATTACTGGGCAGCTGAACTTGTTAACAAGCCAGTTGACCCGAATATTACCATGCCTAAATCATAATGTGGTTGGCCTGGGCTGGTGGGGAATCTGCTTTTTCATCACTTGAGCTGAAAAGGCAAGAAAGAGAGGGGACTGTCTTTGGTGGAGTGCCCCGTGCACAGTGAAAACACATCCTCAAGATGATTAACCCCCCCAGCTCTTTGCCTCCCTGCCTGACCTCCAAAAGCCACCCCTTACCCTTCTCATCCACTAGCCTTCCTGAGTCCAGAATACATTGCTGTCTTCATTGTGGGATTGCTTGCAGTCCCAGCAATGCCCACTACTGGCTTCTGGATGGCTGGTGGGAGGCAGTTGTGTCTAAGAAGGCCAGTGAATATTTGAACCATTCACAATATTAGCTGCTCAAGTAGCACAATGGGCCGGGAAACATCAGCAGGGAGCCATGACCAGCGTCCAGATGTTCGCGAGTCTCCCAGGCACTTGTTATTGATGTAATCAGCCTCACACCAGAAATCAGTGTAAGGCTGATTACCATATGGAAATTCATATTTTCATATGATGCGCAAGCACTTGCTAAAGTTCCCCCCCACCTCGCTGGGAGAGGGACCCACCAGTCCCACCAGCGGAGATTAAGGCTGGTCCCCATCAAAGGGGACCCAGATGTGATCACCCCACTGGTGGGGACAGAGGCCATTGAGGCCTGCCTGGGAGGTTGGTGCATTAGGTAGTGCCCCTTAGGCAGTTATAGCCTGGCACTTCCAGCTTGACACCCTGGCACTGCCCACAGGGCAGCCTGGCACCCTGGCATGGCCCACATGGCACCCTAGCACTGCCCACTGGGTACTGGACACTGCCAAGGGGGTGGGACCAGAAGGAGTGAGGCCTCCTGGGGGTGGGGCTGATCAGAGGTGGTGCATACAATGCATTAGGGATTGGTGGAAGAGGGAAGAGGGCGATCGAGGCTGGACATGGTGGGGGGGGAGGAATTGGGGCTGGCCACGTGGGGTTGATGATTGTGGCTCGCCTGGGTGGTGGGGGGGGGGGGGGGCTGCGGGGGAGGCAGGAGGTTTAGGGTGTCTGGTGATCGGGGATTTGGGAAGCCAGCAATTGGGAGAAGGGTGCCTGGGACGAAATTGGCATGCTGTGATTGGGAGGCCTGTTATGGGGGTGCCAGGTAGCAGGGTAAATATATGGAGTTACGGGGATAGGGCCTGGGTGGAATTGTTATCAGTGCAGGCTCGATGGACTGAATGGCCTCATTCTGCACTGTAAGGATTCTATGATTCGATGATCCTATGACTATATCTTTTTGGTTTCAAGAATGATCACAGTTCCAATCTGCTACTAAAATGACACCTTAGATAGCTTCACTTTCTCTGCAGTTAAAGGCTGAAGATTCAATAATCTTGGCCGAGAGCATGTGTGTTGAAATCCTGTAATTGCTGAGATATTTAAAAGTACTGCAAATAAACCTATTGTAGATTTAGAAACAGTGTCAGCTCTGCAGTGCTCTGAGATAACTCAGATATATAAGATATCCAGCAAACCAGTGAATGCATAACAGGGAGGGTGAGGTAATTGGCTGCATGGTACTGCCCAAACATAATGCAGAATGCCCAGGGTGTTGTGCATCACCTGGGTGGAGCAGAGAGTAGAAAGTCTGGTGGGGGTGATTAAGATGTGTAATACTATGAGATTTTACTTGCTATGCTCTGTCTCAATGATGTTTAATGACCAGACTGGCAAAAACAAAATAAGCCCCAAGGATTCTGAAATTTTGTTTGGAAGTTGCAAACAAACAACTGACACACTTCAAGAAGGGACAGTGCCATCCCTACCTAGTCTGGCCTGTGGTGGCACGGTGGCACACAGATGGCACGGTGGCACAGTGGTTAGCACTGTTGCCTCACAGCGCTAGCGACCTGGGTTCGATTCCCAGCTTGGGTCACTGTCTGTGCTGAATCTGCACGTTCTCCCCATGTCTGCGTGGGTTTCCTCAGGGTGCTCTGGTTCCCTCTTACAGTCCGAAAGACGTGCTTATTAGGTGCTTCGGCCATGCTAAATTCCCCCTCATTGTACCTGAATGGGTGCCAGAGTGTGGCGACTAGGGGATTTTCACAGTAACTTCATTGCAGTGTTAGCGTAAAACTACTTGTGACTGATAAATAAATAAACTAATAAAACTGTATATAACTTCAACCTCAGGCTACATGTTTAACTCTTAATGCCCCCCAGGGCTAGCCTAATTAGCAATTTAATAATTTGTCAAGAACATTTCTATGAAACCAGTCCTTAAATCAGCTGACATTCAAACTTCCAAGATTTCTGAAAACAAATATTTTCTTTTTTCCAACTATGCACTCTTTTCCCAGCCTGTCCTTGTAGCCAAGCTCAAGAGTTCCCTTTGCAGGGAAATATGGGTGAAAACCTACAATTAACGTTCCCTCAGGTAATGTATTGGCATACCAAATCACAGTTAAGCCACAGGTATGAGTTCCAATATACTTGTGCCTACAATCTCTCACCCAGTCACAAAGAGTTGGGGAACCATTGTGGCTGTGATCATGTGACTTGCCTTTGGAGCATTTCCCGTTTGTTTATTTGACAAGCAAATTAAAGATCTAAATGTTTTATTTGTTGAAGCCATGTGCACCCAAGCAAAGATGTCAACACAGAAGTTAACAAACAATAGAAATGTATGCGTAAATAACAAATAAAGGCAAAATTATTTGTTTTCATCGTTCATACAATTGGTGCATAGGCAATTGACAGCTTATCACTTTATTAGACTGCTGTCAAAAATAGTAAGGCAAGTTATTACCAAAATGGAAAGCAGATTCAAAATGCATCCGGGCAGAGGGATCTGGGTGTCTGTGTTCATGCATCGCAGAAAGTAGGTATGCAGGTACAACATGTAATAAAAAAGGCAAATGGGATTTTGGAATTTATTGCAAAGGGACTAGAGTATAAAAGTAGAGAAGTGTTGTTGCAATTGGATAGGGTGTTGGTGAGACCACATCTGGAATATTGTGTCCAGTTTTGGCCTCCTTATTTGAGGAAGAATGTGGTGGAATTGGAGGCAGTTCAGAGGAGTTTCACCAGATTGATTCCGGGGATGAAAGGGTTGACGTATGAGGAGATATTAAACAGTTTGGGCTTATATTCACTGGAGTTTAGAAGGATGAGAAGGGATTTGATCGAGGTATGTAACATTTTAAAAGAGATTGATAAAGTAAATGCAGACCAACGCCGGAGTTCTACCGCTCTGCCCACCATGGGAATCGAAGCAGGTGAGGGGTGGACAATGGGAAGGTCCGTTGACCTCGGGTGGGATTTTCTGGTCTCGGGTAGAGTGAGGCCATAAAATCACGCCCCAAATGTTATCCTCTTATGGGGCAATCTTAAACAAGAAATCACCGGTATAGATTGAGAGGTGATAAATTTAAAACCGAGATGAGGAGGAACTATTTTTTGTAGAGAGTGGTGAATTTATGGGACTCGCTGCCCCATGGCGCGGTGGAGTCTGAATTGTTAAATGGTTTCAAGAAGGAGATAGACATATTTCTGATTATAAAAAAGAGATAAGGGGATATGGGGAACAAGTGAGAAGGTGGATTTGAGACCAGGGACGAGATCAGCTATGATCTGATTGAATGGCGGAGCAGACTCAAAGGGTTGGATTTGCCTGCTTCTGCTCCTAATTTCTATGTTCCTATGTTGTGGTCAATTGACATGAACTTTTGCCTTACAAATAATAAGCTGGCAATGTAGGACTGACTCATTGATTAGGGTTATCAATAGTTACTTCAATATATATTTTATGCTCTGTTACTGAGTGAATATGAGCAATTTATAACATCCTACATTTTAAATTGGAAGAATATTTTAAACTATGTTACACACAGATTTTGGTATATGTCACTAGGACAAAGAAAAATAAGGAGAGCAAAACATATACAGAGATCCAACCCGGAGTTGAAGAAGAGAGAAACTGGCTATTTCAAGTTCTTACCCTAAGATACCGACTAACCTGTTAACAAAAGAAGAACATATTTTTTAAAATGTTCTTGCTATGTCAACAAGGTCTCATGCATGTACGATCTATCCCTAGTTATCCAGAGAGAGTGATGACTGCTCTTGTGCAACAAAATGGCTTACTAGGTCAGCTCTGAAGGCATTAAGAGTTAACCACGTAGCCAGGGATTGGAGTTATGTATAGGCCAGACCAGATAGCCTTGGCACATCCCTTGCTCTAAAAGATCCAGATGTGTCCTTTGAATGTTTCCAATATCTTTCAAAGTCTTTGGGGCTAATCCTGGTTTTTACTGTCTGTTCATAAGGCATTGCTGAGAAATTGCATCAAAGTTGGGGAATCCTATTTAAAAAATAATGCCAGAGAAAGTATATTGAAATTCAATACAATGAAAGATATCGGAGAAGAAATTCAGTGCCTCAAATATCGAGTGAAATTCTTGATCTGCACTGCTTTCCTATAGCTTTTTCTCAAAACTAATATCATCTTCATTTTTTTCTTTTAGTCATATATGCTTTGGGTGAATAATCTAGCGATTGTTAAAATGAGTGTAAACAGTGTGATTTGAACAATTCCCATCCTATTTAAGCAGTTGCGTAGTGTTAGTTGTTAAGTGCAATGTTGGGGATATATTTTATATACTACAATATTGGTGTTCAACTATTTGCATGTTTAATATCTTATCTTTATGTAGTAAGTAGTTTTCCCTTAGTTTAAGATTTTTTTGCACATCATCATGGTGCTCATTACTCAAACTCAAAACTATCGCAAAATTACGAGCTAGGTCCTTATTAGCAAGCCATAAACTTCTTTACAAAGTTATTTGTTTGGGAAAATAATAATTTTACAGCGTACACGGATGACCTATTGATTCCATAACGTTATACGGGAGCAGGAATCAGTGTTTGTGTTTTCTGGAAATTTCGGTATCAATTGCAAATATAACGCAATATTATAACTTGAACGGGATTATTTCTTGACGTAAAAATACTCTGTATGGATGGGACTGAGATCTAAATTCATTCAACTAATTTGAATCACTAAGTACAAAACAAAACGAAATGTTTAACACATTAAATCAACGTAGAGGTTTTACTTTTCACATTGAAATACTGACATGACAAAAGTTGGAATGGAAGTTATTTACTATGTTTCCATGGCATTATAAAGCATGCTCCTGTATCAATGTATCTTTCAATGTGTAAACATTCAATGCTGATTTTACCTCGCCATGGGCGAACTATATACAGTCAGTCCGAAGCAAGAATGTTGCAGCAATGGCTATAAGCTTTTGTGAATGCTTTGATACACTGCAGGCGCTACATATGTTGTCCGTACATGCATATGTTTACCGAATTGGAAGGCCTGTTTCCGTCAGCTGACCTACTGCTAACCCAAAGTAGATCTTTGTGAGTTATTTCCCTGAGCAATATGATAGATGGGGTTCAAAATAAAGTTGATCCGTCCCATATATAAAAGTGTAACATACGCATTTCAACTTGAAGCAGTATTGATTCTTTCAACGAATAAAGTAGCGAAGCAACATGTATAATTTAACCAAAATCCAGCCGACCAAAGCTAAAATAAAATTGTTTCATCTTAGCATGTATCCGTTATAATTTATTTGTCTTGTTATTTGTCACAATGTGGAATACAATAGGAATGTTCCTAACACAACCTGCATTACACTCTGGTATCCACTCTATCTCCAAAGAAGTTCCCTAAATATATAAAATGTCAGACAAATTTTAAGACATGTTCAGTAAATTTAGAAATATGTACATTTATTAAAAAGTAACAGATAACGCACTGAAACCACAATGCAACAACAAATTAATGCACCACTATTGCTTTGACATTAGCAGTGATTTGCTTTTAAATTTTAAAACTTCATCACAGTTGCTTAATGATCAACACTAACGTGCTTGAAGTAAATCTCAAACCTTAAAGAATGTTAGTACACAAAAAAGAGATGTTAAACACTACAAAATTTTATGATTAGTATTGTCATTTGCAGATAAACTCCAAACAATAATTGATTATTCCATGTGTATTCCATGTGATAACGGGCACTATATCAAATGCTTAGCTTAAACTGGGTGCTCATAATTCAAATCACATTATTTACAGTAATTTTAAATTCACCCAGAATATCCCCAGAACTTGGTTGACAGCTACGAAAGCTTTAAGCTAACAAATAGTAAATGTGTTAGGAGATATAAATCTAATCCAAGTGAGAGGCAGCTTTATAAATTGCTTGAGCTTTGTTCTTGACAATACTTTGAACTGCTCAATTTTGCTGAAGTAGCAAAAGGTAACTTTTGTTTCTATTAATTTAGTTAGAAGAATGACACAGTTGATTGAACAATGCAACATTTTAATTCTTATTTTTATTTATTATTAGTGTCACAAGTAGGCTTACATTACAGTACGCTGAGGTTTCTGTGAAAATCCCCTCGTCGTCACACTCTGGCGCCTGTTCGGGTACACTGAGGGAGAATTTAGCATGGCTAATTCACCTAACCAGCACGTCTTTTGGGCTGTGGGAGGAAACCAGAACACCCAGAGGAAACCCATGCAGACAACGTACATACTCTGGACAGACAGTGACCCAAGTCGGGAATCGAACCAGGTCCCTGGCGCTATGAGGCAGCAGTGCTAACTACTGTGCCACCGTGCTGCTCATTATTATACATCTATCTTGAAGCAATGTGCAATATTTTAAAATAAGAGTCCATTAATTGTGTGAAACCGATTAACCCTTTCACATTCTAGATGCTTGAATTTGAAAGTCGTTTCTTAAAAGACTATATTGTCTCACAAAGAACAGTTGAAGTTAATTACTGTTGGTTTGTTTTCAAGTACTCATGACTTGCAACAGACATTTGTTAGCAGTTGATTCCAAGGTAATCAGTATTAGGATATTATAATTGAATACAGATGATGTGGTCAGATGCATTGGACTCATCATAATTTATTCAAAGGAATAGTTTAAACAGCACATCACAAAATTATGTGAATCAAAACTCAAACGCAGAATGTCCGCAGTGTAAACGTCATCAGAATTTATAAATTGTTCCTAAGGATTTTAAAATGTAACCCACTCTAGCACACCCCCACCCCCGGTGCACATCCATCCTAATAACTCAGTAGGAAAGAGATTATGTTAGTATCAATAGAGGGTGGCCCAGATTCATCTTTTAGTTTGTACCAAGCTATCTAATCTCAGCTGGGCCAGGGCGAGGGTACTACATATGGCCTTCATCTCCTTAGGTTCCTCAGGGAGAGCAACTGAAGAGAGATCAGTCAGATCTCTTGCTCTTTAGAACCCAGAAACCCGAAAGGATTAAAAGCAAAATACTGCGAATGCTTGAAAACAGAAATAAAAAGAGAAAATGCCAGATAAACTCAACAAGTCTGGCAGCAGCGGTGGAGGGAAACAGGGTTAACGGCCAGAATTTTCCAACTCACCTGCAGATGGTATTCTCCAGCCCCGCTGCAGTGAATGAGGATCTAGCTGAGCGCCAAATTCGCCATTCTTGCTGGCAGCGATAGAGGGGTGTACAACATTGGAGAATTCCAACCAAGGTTTCAGATGAAAATTATCTAAATGATCCCTCTGCAGAGTTCTATAGAAGGACCATTTAGATCCGAAACATTAACTCTGTTTTTCCTCTCCACAGATGTTGCCAGTCCTGCTGAGTTCATCCAGCATTTTCTGTTTTTAATCCTAAGATTTTATAAGGTTTATTTCTTAATGTTACAAGTAGGCTTACAATAACACTGCAATCAAGTTACTGTGAAAATCCCCTCGTTGCTACACTCTGGCGCCTGTTCGGGTACACCGAGGGAGAATTTAGCATGGTCAATGCACCTAACCAGCCCGTCTTCTGGACTGTGGGAGGAAACCGGAGCACCCAGAGGAAACCCACGCAGACGCGGGGAGAACATGCAGACTCTGCACAGACAGTGACCCAAGTCGGGAAGCGAACCCAGGTCCCTGGTGCTGTGGGGCAGCCGTGCTAACCACTGTGCCACCATGCCGCTCTAATGCCTAATGGAATTGTGTGTACCAAGGATAAGATGGTGTTATCCACCCAATTGAAGCCTCCATGGTCAGGTAGCTGTTGAGGCGTGCCCACGATTAATGTGCTACCCAGTAAGTGTACTACAACACCCTAAAGACAGGACGGTAACAGGAATGTTGTTATGAAATGCATAAGCTGAACCAAATTCATTTCTCTTTTATGAAGTGTTAACTTATTTATTTTAGCACGTCAAATTGCGTGCTTTGAGAGATTTCTGAATTTCAAACCATATGCTAACAAATCCAGAGTTAGTTATTTCATTGCTCTTGATGTGGGAACAAAGATCCAGAGAAGACCACAGAAAGAAAAACCAATGTTGGTTGCAGCAGACTAAGGAAAATACAATGTGACAGGAGAAGCAGAGGATGTAGGGCCTGATTCTCCCACTTTGAGGCTCAGTATTCCTGCCAGCAGGAAAGCGGGAGTGATTCACGCTTCTGCTGGCAGCAATGTTCACAAACCACCCTGCCCATCCCGATGGACTAACCCGTCCCCCATGTGTAACACCCGGATTCTCCGCCTCCAGCTGATTTGCTGGAGTCGGGAATCACCTGACTGAGAAATAAGCGGGAGCGACTTAAAAGTGGTCGCCGCACACACAGTCACAGGATATGGGAAGATGGCCGGAAGGAGACCAGCCCCGCACTTCCTGGGCGTGGACGTTGACCAGATGTTGAGCATCATTGAGGAGAGGAAGGCCACCCTGTTTCCCAGGATAGGCAGGAGATTACCTACTGAAGTGCAGGCAGAATCCCGGGAGGCGGTGGTTGGGGTTGTCAGCAGCAGAAGTTTGACCCGGAGGACAGCCGTTCAGTGCAGGAAGAAAATGAACCATCTCCTCAGAGTATAAGAGTGAGCACCCACTCGTCCTGCTCTGGCATCATTCCCAACCCGAACCACAGCCTTGTTGCAATAAGCACAGCATGGTGGCACAGTGGTTAGCACTGCTGCCTCACAGCGCCAGGGACCCGGGTTCGATTCCCGTCATGGGTCACTGTCTGTGTGGAGTTTGCATGTTCTCCCTGTGTCTGTGTGGGTTTCCTCCGGGTGCTCTGGTTTTCTCTCACAGTCTAAAGATGTGCAGGTTAGGTGCACTGACCCGAATAGGCGCCGGAGTGTGGCGACTAGAGGAATTTCACAGTAACTTCATTGCGGTGTTAATTTAAGCCTACTTGTGACAAATAAGCAAACTTTAATAAATAAGCAATTCCAGCCTTCAACCAACCAGCTGACCAGCACCTCCCCCTGAACTCTCCCATTCCCCACTCTCCCAAATGTTCCCCATCAGTCTCACCCCCTCACCCCAACACATATCAAGATCCCACTTTTGCCCCAGATCCCACACATGGCACTGACGTTAAGCCCCCAAACCCACATGGCCACCCTCTCAAAACCTCCTTTTCCTTTCCCCAAAGGATAAGACAGCACATAACAGGAGGGAGAGAGGGAAGACAGGTGGGGAGGTGTACCCACACTGATGGCCCTTACCCCCTTCAAAGAAAGGTATCTGGAAATTGCAGGGGAGGACCAGAAGCGGTCAGTAGACAACTGCGAGGTCGGGATGTCCTGAGCAAGTGAAAATCCAAAACACATTCACCCATATCTCCAATGAGTTTAACATTCTCCACACCGCTGGGGATCCCAAAAGCTAACCCAGGTCCTCTCTCTTCCAGGATCACCATCCAATGAAGTCAGGCCATCTGGTGTCGAAATCCCTCGTCCAACCCCTCGGGGCACCCCGGATCACAGCTCCGGGGACGACACTGAATTCTCGGCACTGCTCTCACCCACACCACCCACCAGTGCACTTACACTCACCTTGGTGGCAAATGTTAGTGGTCAGGCTTCTGGAGCACTTTCCAGTGAGCAACCACACCGCTGCTGCTGCACATCTGGTGAAGGTAGGAACTTCCAGGCGAGCTGATACTTGGAGGACTGCTGGCTCCCAGGAACCAGCTGCCCTGAAGGCAGATGTCGATCCTCTGGGAAAGCTCACCCCAGCACTGCTGCAGATGCAGAAGCAAAGACATAATGATCAGGAGTGAGGTGTCCGGAACCTTCCTGCAACTGGGAGGCCATCTGCAGGAGTATGCAGGGGTTCAGATGTCCTCAGTGTACGATTCCCACGGGAGACAGAGGGTCAGAGGTGAGATCGGACACAGAAGGGCACCAACGTTTTTGACATGCAAGTGCCTGAAACTGATATGGTTCGGATTAGCTGCAACACTTCAAAGAGTCTATGGAAACAGCCAGGCAAGGCCTCCCCAACCCAGTGAACCCCCTGAGGCCACCCCCTTCCCTCCAACTCTATTTGCCCCTGTCGAGTTAGACAAGCCTCCCAAGCAAGGCAAACGTTTAAAAATGAACACTTACCTCCAAACTCCCTCTCGATGCCTTGCTGCCAGGTCCCTGTTTATCAAGATTGACACCAAACTATGCCTGCGTGACTTCTGATAGCGAGGGTGGGTGAATATCACATGGCTGCTGCATCTGGGGTCAGTCTCGCTAATGACATCCAAATGAATGTATTTGCATAATTATCGGGTTTCCTCCCTCTCATTCTGGGCGGGTGTCCAATTGGGGCTGGCGGGACTGGTGGGTGAATCTCAAGAGCCCACACACCCATTAGAAATCCAAATTTTCAGCAGACAATTCATCGGGGCATCAGGATTCCCACGGGACTTCTGAAGAGATGGGAGAATCACCCCATGGCCTGTGGCTCCACAATTATAAAAATAGAAAATAACTCCACAGATCTTCCTTAGCAACAATGGGAATCTGTTAACTTCTCACAATAGTATGTAGCAAACCCCCAAGCTCGGTATACCATATCTAGCAGAAATCTGAGTTACAAGGGGCAATTTCAGCCCTTCCAGTGGAAAATTGCACCAATAGAAAGGCTACACAATACACAACTAAAAATAGCAAAGCTTGCTGCTAGGACTCATCTCTATATCTTACAAGATCCAGTCTTGAAGGATATTAGGAGCATCTTTTGGTTTATCTCGCCTCCTTAACTAATGTGTTCAATGTTAATCTGATCCTGCATTCTAGGCCTTAACCCATCACCTGGCTTTCGCAAAAAATAAAAACAGCACCCCCTCAGCCCCACACACACCTATCAGCTCAAAAGATTACCTTGCCTTAAGGCAATCCTAAGAAAAATACCGAGCATAAAATTAAGACTTCTATTGAAATTAATTTAGTCTGAGAAGTCTCATGCCACAATTATAATAATTAGCGAAAGTCTAGTGAGCTCTAATGAAGCTGATTCATTATCTGTGTTTACCAGTAGAACATCATAATCAAAGGTCTATATTCTGTTAGATGCATTGGCCGTGATAAATTGCCCCTTAGTATCCCAAGATGTACAGGCTAGGGGGATTAGCGGGGTAAGTACATGGGGTTATTAGGATAGGGCTGGGGTGAGATGTGTTGTTGGGGTGTCGGTGGCACATTGGAGGCGGCACTTGGTTAGCACTGCTGCTTCACAGCCAGGGACCTTGGTTCAATTCCTGGTTTGGGTGACTGTGCGGAATCTGCACGTTCTCCCCATGTCTGCATAGGTTTCCTCCAAGTGCCCCGGTTTTATCCAACAGTCCAAAAGACATGCTGGTTAGGTGCATTGGCCATGATAAATTCTCCCTCAGTGTACCCGAAGTGTGGCGACTAGGGGATTTTCATTGCAGTGTTAATGTGAGCCTACTTGTGACACTAATAAATAAACTTTAAACTTTAAAAATGGTGCAGACTTGATGGTCAGAATTTTACAGGCCCGCCTGCCACAGGAATCGGAGCGGGCCAGGGGCGAACTATGGAAAGGTCTGTTGACCTTGGACGGGATTTTATGGTTTCGGGATGAGTGAGGCCATAAAATCCCACCCACTGGGTCAAATGGCCGCCTCCTGTACTGTAGGGATTCTATGTTCACATTCTGTAACAAAAGGGATCCAAAGATGTCACCAATGTCACCACAATCAGCATCACCACCTCCAACATTGTGCTGCAGAAGATCATGGAAAAAAACAAAAACCAGGCAGAATAACCCTCCCTTTCTAATTCTTCCTTATTCCCATCGTCCTCAATTCAGTAAATGGCAGCCGATTACTCTGTTATCCACTACATGTCACAGCACCAAGATGTTCATGATAGATGGTACAAAGATTAAAGGTTTTCTTAAATGGAAATAAAAAGTGGTTATTGAGTCAGCTGTCCTATCACTCCTCATATCGTATGATTTTGATTGCATGGCCTTTGGGTTTCAAGGATCATCTTGAAGGTACAAGTGGGAATATCATCTCATGGAGAAAGCCATTTAAACAACTAATATTCTCAGACCTTTTGAGGAATTCTTGCTTAGAGTACTGGAATTCTTAAGTATTACAGGAAAACATGGAATAACTACTCAAATGCAAAGTGTGCAAACAAAAATCCTTCTGTTGGCTGGGTAAAATACTTTGCTTAAAATTCTCAGTTAAATTAGTGATCTGAAACAGAATATACTTGAGCTACCTGCTCCACCATACTGGGTCATCAGAGAGTTCTTACATATCATTGGACTTAGATGCTGCAATTTTACCGCCTCGCCCGCCCGAGGATTGTAAGATCCTGTCCGAGGGCAATGGAGATTGCTGTTCTGCCAGTCTTACCCGCCCTGGTTCTGGGGCAAGCGAGGTGGTAAAATTCTAGCCAGAGTCCTCTTAACATGAGGGCTCAGTCGATTGGGACGGTGAGGACCATCCCTAATAACGCCTGCACAATAATTCTAGCCCTGAATACTGTATGCACATTCTTTACATAGTCTGACTCTCACCATGGCATCTGGTTTCAGGGTGATACTAATTATCCGCACCAAAGCCTTTTCACCCAGAATCTCTTGGCAATCTTCAATCATTCGTGACGACTGATGATTCACTTTTCTAACCTTTCTTCCCACTGCTTCCCTTCCACTGCTTCTCCCGCACAGAGTCAATTACCGTCTGCCCTTTTAAATTACTCTTTTATTTGTCTATCTGCTCTTACATCAAACGTTGAACAAACTCCAAAATTTAGGCCAAATTAGTCATGTTAAAGTTCAAGAGATTATCCACAAGTGATCAGAAAATAAAATAGAAACGCAACTAAATACAACAAAATACTAACAGATTTAGCATTGCTGGGACTTTCCTCTGAAAATAAGTTTGTGAAGTGGAGATTTTTAAGTCACAATTATTTAGGATATTTCTATGAACTACAACCATTACTTTTTTTTCTTTCACGAAATGTGGGGCAGAATTTTTTCGTCCCGTCCATCATGGGAATCGTAGCGGACAGGACACGGTTCGTTGACCTCGGGCAAGATTTTCCAGTCTTGGGGCAAGCACGACCGGATTGGCAATGTCATCATTTGTTGGTCTTGAACTGACCGGTTCACTGGATCATTGCAGAGGGCATCCGTGTTTTTTAAAATTCATTTGTGGGACACGGGTGTCACTGGCTAGGCCAGCATTTAGTGCCCATCCCTAGTTGCCCTTGAGAAGGTGGTGATGAGCTGCCTTCTTGAATCGTTGCAGTCCATGTGCTGTGGGTTGACCCACAATGCCATTAGGGAGGGAATTCCAGGAATTTGACCCAGCGACTGCGAAGGAAGGGCAATATATTTCCAAGTCAGGATGGTGAGTGGCTTGGGGGGAGGGCACTTGCAGATGAATTGCCCTGGAGTCACATATAGGCCAGGCTGGGTAAGGATGGCAGATTTGCCACTCCTAAAGGATGTGAGTAAACTAGAAGTCTTTTTATGACAATCAATGATGGTTTCATGGTCACCATTACTGGGGCTAGCTTTCGATTCCAGTTTCTTTTATTCCCGTGGTGGGATGTGAACCCATGTCCTCAGAGCATTAACCTGGGCATCGGGATTACGAGTCCAGTGATAACACCACTACATCAACATCTGCCCCCAAGTTTCAGCGCAATTGTCCAAACACACTGATTGCAGAAATGTCAGTTCCTCAGCCTAGGTTTTTACTCTTGGTGCAAGTACAAAGGAGTAAAAACAATTTCTCATTCAAGGCAAGTTTGATCTACTTGCATATTTTCTTCAATCTTTTTTTGGCATAGTAATTTGTGATGAGAGCAAGCTGTTTCACTTTTAAAATTATTTTTTCAGCTGCAGGACATCTTAATGATCTGCAGTGACCTTACACCCTTTTTATCCTGCAATGTGGACTCTTAATCATCATTTGTGACTCATGTGGCCACGTAAACAAAATTTCTAACCTTTTACGAACAGAGCATTAAAACGCTGGGACCATTTACAGCGTCCCCGTCAATGCTGGGCATTAAGCAATAGCTGCGCCAGAATTCCAGATTGAATTTGAGGGGGAGGAAATATAGAAATATAGGGCGGCACGGTAGCAGAGTGGTTAGCACTGCTGCCTCACAGCGCCAGGGACCTGGGTTCAATTCCCGGCTCGGGTCACTGTTTCCGCGGAGTTTGTACGTTGTTCCTGTGTCTGCGTGGGTTTCCTCTGGGCGCTCCAGTTTCCTCCCGCAGTCTGAAAGACGTGCCGGTTAGGTGCATTGACCCAAACAGGCGCTAGAACAAAGAACAAAGAACAGTACAGCACAGGAAACAGGCCCTTCGGTCCTCCAAGCCTGTGCCGCTCATTGGTCCAACTAGACCAATCGTTTGTATCCCTCCATTCCCAGGCTGCTCATGTGACTATCCAGGTAAGTCTTAAACGATGTCAGCGTGCCTGCCTCCACCACCCTACTTGGCAGCGCATTCCAGGCCCCCACCACCCTCTGTGTAAAAAACGTCCCTCTGATGTCTGAGTTATACTTCGCCCCTCTCAGCTTGAGCCCGTGACCCCTCGTGATCGTCACCTCCGACCTGGGAAAAAGCTTCCCACTGTTCACCCTATCTATCCCCTTCATAATCTTGTACACCTCTATTAGATCTCCCCTCATTCTCCGTCTTTCCAAGGAGAACAACCCCAGTCTACCCAATCTCTCCTCATAGTTAAGACCCTCCATACCAGGCAACATCCTGGTAAACATTCTCTGCACTCTCTCCAATGCCTCCACATCCTTCTGGTAGTGCGGCGACCAGAACTGGACGCAGTACTCCAAATGTGGCCTAACCAGCGTTCTATACAGCTGCATCATCAGACTCCAGCTTTTATACTCTATACCCCGTCCTATAAAGGTAAGCATAGAGTGTGGCGACTAGGGGTATTTCACAGTAACTTCATTGCAGTGTTAATGTAGGCCTTACTTGTGACTAATAAATAAAACTTTAAACTAGAAGGCCTTCCATCGAGGGAGGAGAATCTTGAATGGGTGGGAGAGTATGAGGGACTGAAGAGGTTGATTTGCATTGTTTTCCATGCACCTTCTGGCTGCATTCAGACTGATGGGGATGGAGGCTTAGAGAAGGCAGACCTATCCGCATTGCAGTTGGAGCTGTTTTGCATGATCCCAGACATTTTACACAGTCAATTAATTACACATGAAATAAAAGCAAAGCAGAGTTGAGTATAAAGTGATGCATCATTTATCTTTAATGGCATGTACAGAAAGGGACGACAAACTTTGCTCTGGAAAAGACCAGTTTTTTTCAAAAATGTTCTAAAACTGTTCCAAGGCTGAGAATGCTGGAAATCGCAAATAAGAACAGAAAATACTGGATAAACTCAGCAGGTCTGACAGTATCTGTGGAGAGAGAAACAGACTGTGTCAAGTCCATTTGACTCTCCTACACAACCAGATCTGCTTCTCTCTCCACGGATACTGCTAGACCTGCTGAGTTTATTCATCATTTTCTGTTTTTCTGTGCCAATGCGGCACAGTGGTTGGTACTGCTGCCTCACAGTGCCAGGGACCTGGGTTCGATTCCCGGCTTGGGTCACTGTCTGTGTGGAGTTTGCACGTTCTCCCCATGCCTGCGTGGGTTTCCTCCCAGTACTCCAGTTTCCCCCCACAGCCTGAAAGACGTGCTGGTTAGGTGTATTCCTGAACAGGCACCGGAGTGTGGTGACTAGGGAAATTTCACAGTGACTTCATTGCAGTGTTAATGTAAGCCTTACTTGTGACTAATAAATAAACTGACTTCACTTTAAACTTTCTGTTTTACTGAGTAGAAGAGTCAGTATTTAGGTAAATTCTTGAACTATTTCAATCAACAGCAGGTTTTAATTGGAAAATTTAAATCATTGCTGTGAGAAATTGACAGTAAAACATTTCAATCTCTATATTCCTGTTGTTAATAGTCACTGTCCCCAGCAGCAAATACAGGGCGAAACTTTCTGGCCACATTGACCCCAAGGCCAGAAATTCCCACCTGCGTTCAATAGACCTTTAAATGGTCTGCTGAATTTCCTGTTCCACGTGCTATGATTCTCGTGGCGGGCAAGATGGGAACTTTCCAGCCTGTGTCTTAACATGCAAGCATGTCCCAAGCTGCTTCACAAACAGTGAATAGACTCAAAGCAAGAAAGAGAGAAATCAGGAAGGTTGACAAAAGATTTGGTGAAAAAAACATGGTTCTGAGAAAATCTAAGGTAGAGAAACAAAAGAATTTTGGAAAGCTAGAGTTGAGCTGAAGGCGATAGCAGCATAAGTTTCTTTATTAGTGTCACAAGTAGGCTTACATTAACACTACAGTGAAGTTACTGTGAAAATCCCCTAGTTGCCACACTCTGGCACCTGTTTGGGTACACTGAGGAAGAATTTAGTACGGCCAATGCACCTAACCAGCATGCCCTTCGGACTGTGGGAGGAAACCGGAGCACCCGGAGGAAACCCACGTGGACACGGGGAGAACGTGCAGACTCCGCACATACAGTGGCCTGAGGCTGGAATCGAACGCAGGTCACTGGCGCTGTGAGGCAGCAGTGCTAACCGCTGTGCCTGGAAATAATCTCACATTTAAAGCTCTGGATTGTGTTAGCTTTAATTAATTGTCTTTATCGACAAAGCTCTGGTGTCAAGATGCTGTGAATCGCTGTCATCAACAATTTTCTGTGTTAGAACTTTGCACTCCATTGAACACATCCCTTCACAGTAACAACAGATATCAACAGAAGCTACAATGTAATTGATGCCTGTCAGTTTTTGAAGCCTCTTGTTTCTTCCACGTCGCTGTGCCTTTTATTCATCCCCAACTGTTTCCACTTCTTTCCTGAAGAAGTTGTTTTCCAAGTTATACTGTTTCAAAGGTACCAGGTTTCCCGCCAGCGTGGGGTGATGTCAATGGGAATTCCCACTGACAGCAGCGGGACCAAAGAATCCTGCTGCCAGCGAACAACGCACCACCTCCCACCGGCGGGAAAAATGCAGCTGGGAGGCTGGAGAATCCCACCCGATATCTTTAATAATGGAACGAAACTAACATTTTTATTTAACTTATATGTGAATATTTTATATAGTTCAGTGATTTTTTTTTCCAAATTTCAACCATTCCTCTGCTCAATCAAAAGTTAAGTAAGAGGCCATTCTGTTTGTTCCTGTAATCCTATTGCTACTTTCTGTCTGAAACTGTGTAGCTCCTTCTTTTCCTCATTTACTTGGTGTCCCTTTGTAATAAGCAGATGCCATTTTGCATTCGAATAACACTGAATTCTACCTTTGCACCTCCTTTCTCTAATCCATAAACTATCAGACGTCATGTTTGATATAATTTGGAGGAGCCAGAATTTCCTGCATTTGGACATTGGGAAGATCAAAACTATGATATTCACTCATGCCAAAAATTACTCTTGCCACAGATTCCATTCCAGCCATCAACAACCCCCACAACACCTGCACTCTCCTCCCACCCCCCACCCCCCACTTACTTTGGGTAATTGACTGAGAACCAAGACACCCATTAGCGTACTACAACACCTGAGCCTCAGAATAATACATGGCCTGAGTATCAGCTTTGATTCTTTTTGCTGTCAATTGTACATTTATTTACACAAGATTAAGAGATTGTAGTTTCAGCTATTTAAACTTTAAATGATCTGGATGATTGACACATTTGTTCCCTAGAGTAAAAAGACTCTTTTCAGCAAAGTGGAAAGTTATGAATAAATTGCTTTTTCAAGTCATCGTTGCAAATCCTATTGTCACTGTAGGGTTAATTAGTTCTGTACAGTGTATAGTGGCTCACTGGATATGTAAGTGCCACCGCTTGACATTGGGAATATGAGGGGCCATGGGGGTGGGTGGAAAAGCATAACTTGATATAGCGGGTATGAAGGTTCATAGAGGGTGGGGAGCATGAGCTGGTGTGGATGGGGCATAAGGGAGTGTGTGGAGATGAAGGGGTGTGAGGGGTGAGGGCTGAGGGGCCTTTCTGTTTCTATATTAATTGGAACAAAATCCCACAGCACTGAGGTGGACCTTTCATACAGCTCACTTCAGCAGCCAGCAACTCCCATGGCTAACTTCAAGCTTTCCCCCAGGTTGGCTGGTCCAACTCCAGCATGCACCCACCCTCAACAATGAAAATCCCATTCTTGTGGGCACTTTCTCCTGAGGCGGGCCAGGCCAGGAATTTTTCCAACTCCCACCACCTGCCTTGGGGATGAAAATCCAGGCCATGGGATCAACACAGATGGATGCAGTGAAGACACAGTACATCCATGATCCCATTGAAGAACAAGTTCAAAGGAACAGACTGGCCTACTCTTGTCCCTGTGTTTCCTTCTGTGAAGTGGTGCGAGTCTTTTTCTATCTGAAAGGCAAATGCGAGTAACAATTTGACGTGGTGTTGCTGTGTGAGTGAACATGATTTACTATTTTTATTTCTTCCTCAATGTGGAGGAAGGGCCATTGTACAAATTTAGAGCCATTCCACTGATGATGGGCCATTCATGATCTGCATCTGAGTATGTGGGAAAGTGTAAATACTATGGATGGGATTTGCTAGCCCTTCCCACATGGCAGGTTCTTCTGGTCCCACTGAAGATGACCCCTCACATGGTGCTGGGATGGACAAGCCACGCAAAACATCACCGACATCAGCAGGACCAGAGGATCCTGCCAGCGGCCAATGTCGAGCTGCATTTGCCACCGGAAAGCAAGGGGGGGGGGAGGGTGGGGGGGCAGAAAATCCCACCCGATGTTTTTTTTCTCTACATTTATTTTAAATAATGGAACATACAGAATTGTGAGAAAAAAAATTTTTTTTTGAAGTTTATTTATTAGTGTCACAAGTGGGCTTACATTAACACTGCAATGAAGTTACTGTGTGAAAATTTGCTAGTCGCCACACTCTGGCACCTGTTTGGATACACTGAGAGAGAATTTGGCACAGCCAATGTACCTAACCAGCACGTTTTTCAGACCATAGGAGGAAACTGGAGCATCCGGAGGAAACCCATGCAGACATGGGGAGAACGTGCAGACTCCACGCATGCAGTCTCCCAAGCTGTGAATTGAACCTGGGTCCCTGGCACTGTGAGGCAGCAGTGCTAACCACTGTGCCATCATACACCCATGGATATCTTTTCTACGTTTATTTTAAAAGTACAAAAGGCATCCAATGGACTTTTTTGAAAAAGCAAGATATTCAGTTTCGTTATGTGTCCATTCACTTCCATGGACATATTTGTTCTGTAATTACTGGCACTTTAAGAATTTTACATTTGTAATTGTATACCAAAACCTGTTTTATGACCGTATTACAACATTGTATGGCTTCATTTCACAATGTTAAACTCTAAACATGTTCCTGCCAGAAATTCTCTTCCATTTTTGGTTGGAAATTAAACTGGCCGCAATTGTGACCATGAATATTTGCTGTTAAATGTTTTAAAAATACTATTACTGTCGAACAAAATTAATAACTCCTAATGGCCGTTTGATGGGGAGAGGCTATTCGCTCAATCCCTTCTGAATACAAACATCTGAAGTCCTTTTCCTGTTAGATGGATGACCTCAGGCAGAATTTGATTAACAAATGTGAATTGCACATTATAGCGGGGGCGGGGGGGGTGGGGGGGTGGGGGGAGGTGGTGGGGTGGGGGGGGAGAAAGCTTTACGCGGTGGTCTCCACAGTCAGAGCACAGGAGGGGAAAACTGTAAAAATAAACTATACCTTCTTGCTTGCAGGGTGGGCGATGCCATTCTTGTTCAAGAACCTCAGCTCTGGTGAGTGTTAGCACTGTCACGGTAGCCACGATACCAACAGAACCTGCTTCGATAGTTCAGAGAGGAAACATTCTCTGCATTCCTTTTCTTAGCTCTATCTTACAAAGAGTCAGACATTTCTGCTCTTCTTGCTCCGGGATCTTGCGATTTTGTAGTATCACAAGCTGTACTTTCACAGCAATAGACTATTGACCAAATAACATCGACACGTTTGGTTCCTACTGCTGCAGTAAGACTACAAGTATTGCACAGCTGTAACATGTTTCATTAGCCCCACTGTCAGTGAATTTTGGCAACTTCTGATCAAACTGCTTTACTGTTGCTTTCTATTCTTTAATGAGGCAAATTGTCACCAATGTTATTTTTACTGTTTTGCCAGCAAATTACAACAATTTGCTCCTTACCTAACTGCTGCTCTTTTCACAGCCAATGTTGAATCTTTTTTGGCTAATGTAATTACAAAATTATAAAGGTCTCCCTTTTAATAACTCTCGGCTGTGTTCACCCATCAAGCATGTCGCAGGCACAGTTCAGAAAAGCAACCCTTCTTGCGCTGGAAGCTCTTGCATTATTAAAAGAAAGTTGCTGTTAATGTTTTTGAGATATTTATACGTTGAGAAATTTAACACAACGAGTCGTTGCGTCTTTTGGAAAATGTGAAGGAGTAGCGAAAGAAATTTTGTCAATTAAATGATAGTCTATTGTTTGAATTGTAGAAAACCTCAGATAGTTTTAACTCATAAATTTTCACCTTGATCTAATAACGCAAATGTGACACTTGATCGTCCTCTGCCTCTATCCAAATGAGATAGCAGCTATGCAAATGTATGAACCATGCGGAGAGATATGTGGCCTACCACTTTTCAAGCATCAGTAAATAGTGTAAATTTGATACAGCAGTTGCTTTTATGATCAGTTCATAGTTAAAAAGGAGAATAATGACTATAGGACTCAGTTTCAAAACAGCAATTTTCTTTTACTCAACAGCTTGTAAATAATCTCAAAAACAATGTAAAGGTTCTACTACTGTGAATGATTTTATATGAAGACGGCCTACTTTGTTCAGTGTCTATATCAACTTCTCTGAAGACATCGAACATTCCTGCTGATTCATGAGAGGCTGTAACTTGTGACCGAACAAAATAGAGAAGGTTTATTCAGGAAGGCACCAAATATGTTGAGAGACTTTATCAGGAGTATGATGATGTCAAGGCATCAGAGAGAATGCACAAATCTCCAAAAATCTCATCGACCCGACCCTCCAATTACCACCTGCTCCACATGTAACAGAGTCTGTAGATCACAAGTTGGACATATCAGCCATCTCCGAACCCATCGAATTGGATTGGAAGGTAGTCATCCTTAATCCCAAGGGACTGCCTAAGCAGGGAAGATGTTAAAAAAAAATTATATTTATTAGTCACAAGTGGACTTACATTTACACTGCAATGAAGTTACTGTGAAAATCCCCCAGTCACCACACTCCGGCGCCTGTTTGGGTACACTGAAGGAGGTTTTAGCATGGCCAGTTCACCTAACCCTGCACATTTTTGGACTGTGGGAGGAAACCAGAGCACCCGAAGGAAACCCACACAGACACAGGGAGAATGTGCAGACTGCAGAGACAGTGACCCAAGCTGGGAATCAAACCCGGGTCCCTGGCACTGTGAGGCAGCAGTGCTAACCACTGTGCCCAGTGGCACCCCAGTTTATGTGCTACGTCAATGAGATGGTTAATCAATTTAAAATAAATACAAATAACATGATTAAAATAAGTGGATAGGAAGTTAATGCAAATGCCTTTAGCAGAAAGATGAAAAATACCATCCAAAGAGAATTAAACTCTTGGCGATAATGCTTTTTATTGTGTTGGACCAACACGAAGCTGAACCATGTCTATGCTGGAGGAAATTACTGAATGTTTTGAAGTAAGTATTTAGTATTTTGTATTCAATGGTTCTATGGATTGTCCTTTGCAATTCTAAATTCCTGGAGGATGGTTTCTGCACACTTTCAATGCAGAACTAGAAAACATTGGTTATCTGCAGTATAAACTATACCTTCCGGGATCTTTTTTTGCCTAAAATGATATTGTAATCCTGAAAAGATGGAGTTGTATTAGGCTAGCTACAATGCACTTGCAAGAAAGTCATTAAAAACTCAGGTTTGTCCTATTTCCAGTGGAGACCCTGGTTCTTCAGAAAAATATAATCGGTTCCTTTTGTGGCATTTTCCATATATATATGATTAACAAGAATAGATGGGAGATTGCAGGGAGTCCTCCTGTGATTACCAATAGGTGGCTCTATTGGGGTGGTGATGGCCTAGCGGTATTATCGCTAGACTATTAATCCAGAAACTCAGCTAATGTTCTGAGGACCCGGGTTCAAATCCTGTCAGGGCAGGTGGTGGAATTTGAATTCAATTTAAAAATAATCTGGAATTAAGAATCTACTGATGACCGTGAAACAATTGTCAATTGTCGGAAAAACCCATCTGGTCCACTAATGTCCTTACTTGGTCTGGCCTACATGTGACTCCAGAGCCACAGCAATGTGGTTGACACTCAACTGCTCTCAGAAATGGCCTAGCAAGCCATTCAGTTCCAAGGGCAACAAGGGATGGGCAATAAATGCTGGCCCAGCCAGTCATGTCCCACAAATGAATAAAAAATAGGTGAGTCTCCCAAACAAGAGCGCACATTCACAAAATCACCCCGATATATAAACCATACTGAAGTGGGGGGCAATAATAATTAAATGGATATAAGCAGCTGAGCAGATTCTTGCAAAAGTCAAAGGACGTATTTCAAAAAAAAGTTGACACAGTTTGTTACTACTCATGGAGTTGGATACGCCGGCAAGGATCAAACTTAAATATTTCAACACTATTGTAAATTTCAAAAACGTGACTTCCAAGCATTGTGTTTTAATTTCCTTTTATTTACTAACTTCCTTCATTCTAATTTTGTTGAACATTGGTGATTTTTTTTTTGGAAATCAGTTTTTGTTTTTCTGTTTGGACAACAAATGTTGGCCGGTGGCTTTTACAGAAAACGGCAAACATTTTTAAAAATTCTTATTCCCTGGTTTCTATTCAATAGCCATTTTTTAATATATACTGAGAACGCCTCTTCCAAGTCTCAACACTCAGACTTGTTGGGCGGGTGTTTACGGCCTTGCTCATGCCGAAACCGGAAAATCCCTCCTCAGGTCAATGGACCTTTACATGGTCCACCCCTCGCCCGTAGCGGGTGGGGTGGTAAAATTTCAGCTGTGGTGTGAACGGGTGGAATTTTCTGGTCACGCCAGTCCCGAGACCGGAAATTACCGTCTGGGGAAAATGGACCTTTAAATGGTCTGGCCCCGCTCTGCGATGATTCCCGTGCCAGGCGGGACTGGTTATTCCATTAGTATAGGTGACATCACACATTAAACAGAGATCAGACAAATCTCAAATTAGAATAAATCTACTGCACAGTTTCTGCAATTTGTACTATACATAAAAGAATCACAGAAGTGGTGACAAGATATAGGTTTGTTTCTGTGATAGTCCCCAGGACTTGCATGGGGAATCACTGATTGAACTCCCTGTCGGACTCCTGGAATACGAGCTCCCTGATGATTGGTAATTGCTTTACCAAGTGGAGATCGTATACCGAGCCCTTTGTAAAGCAGGCCCCTGAGTGGGTCCATTGATGTATTGTCCTGGTTAGGACCTGTTTGTGTTCACCACGGGGTTGTGGTTTTGCTTTACTTTATTTTGTGCAATAAAGCACTGTTCCTTTACAGCAGACTCCTGGAGTTATTATAGTTTTCATTTTTGATGATTTGATCGTGATTACAGTTGTACTTCAGATAGCAAAGAAAGAGACCATTCGATCTAACTGGCCTATGATGTTGTTTGTGTATGAACCTTCAACCGTTCACTTATATTTGACTCTATAAGCATATTCTTCTAATCCTGTCTCCCTCATGTAGCTTCCCCTTAAATGTACCTATGCCATTTGCCTCACATGCGATAATGAGTTCCACATTCTAACCACTCTTTGGATTAATAAATTCCCATGAATTCCCTTTAGGATTTATCAATAACTATTTTATATTTATCACCTCTAGTTTTGGATTCTCCTGCAAAGAGAAACATCTTCACTACATCTGCCCTATTCAGCCACTTCAGAATTCTTTAGGCCTCTATTAGGTTTCCCCTCAACTTTCTCTTTCTTCAAGAAAAGAGTCTTTACTTAAAAAAGAAAAATGATAATTGTGGTCTTATGGCCTGGGACGGCATTGTGGCAGAGTAGTTAGCACTGTTGCCTCACAGCACCAGGGAACCAGGTTCAATTCCGGCCTTGGGGTCACTGTCTGTGTGAAGTTTGCATGTTCTCCCCGTGTCTGCGTGGGTTTCCTCTGGGTGCTCCGGTTTCCTCCCGCAGTCCAAAGATGTGCAGGTTAGGTTGATTGGCCAAGGTAAATTTCCGTTTAGTGTCAGGGGGCTAGCAAGGTAAATACATGGGATTAAGGGGATAGGGCCTCAGTGGGATTGTTGTTGGTGCAGGCTTGATGGGCCAAATGGCCTCTTTCTGTACTGTAGGTATTCTGTGATTCTAATTTTCTATGATATATACTCCATTAATCATTGTCCGATGTTCTCAGGATAACTTTATCAGAGATTCAGAGAGAGGGGATCAGAGAATCCTTACAGAGCAGAAGGAGTCCATTCGGCCCATCAAACCTGCACCGACAAAATTCCCACCCAGGCTCTATCCCCATAATCCCTGTATTTACCCTGCTAGTCACCCTGACTTTAAAGGGCCATTTAGCATAGCCAATCCAGCTAACATCTTTAGAGTGTGGGAGGAAGCCGGAGCACCCGGAAGAAACCCACGCAGACACGGGGAGAATGTACACGCTCCACACAGACAGTGATCCAAGCTGAGAATCAAACCGTGGTTCCTGGCGCTGTGAGGCAGCAGTGCTAACCACTGTGCCACCGTGCCGCCCCAAACCTGTATCACTATGGGAGAGCATTGCCTCACAGTATTGCAGTTCAGATACTGACCTGGTATATGGTCCAAAAATAATGACTCCAAAATACTTAATTCTGCTGCGAGTGCTTCCAGTTGGCAGGAAAATAGAATGAAGACAGCTTCTGCTGAAAGACCACCACCTTTAGCATTTCCTTTAGCCTGGTGTTACAGAATTACTTGCCAGTGTGTTTAAACCAGAAAAAATGTTACTTGATTTGGTTTTCAGAAACGGTTCACATCAGTGAAGCTTAGGAGTTAAGTTTTCTTTCAGTTTATTTCTCTACTGGGAGGTATTAGAGACTTTAACTGTTTCTACAAACAACTGCAGGATTTCAAACCACTTGATGTATACAACCTCTCAGAATACGATTTTCAGAGGAAAAACAATCTTGCGCTCAGTCTATATTTCCTTCAGTGTTTGTCAGTAGCAATTCGCACAGCTGTCGGGTCATTGTGGAGGGGAAATCATGTTCCTTCTCTCTCCATGCACACAAAACCAGGACTAAAAGTATCATTAAAGGGGCTGTGCACATAGAAAACTTCCCAAGCTCCCACAATGAACCTTGCATTAACTGCCAGTAAAACCAGCACTGCCATGGATTATGCACAATTCAAATGGACAGCACGGTGGCACAGTCGTTAGCACTGCTGCCTCACAGCAAGAAGTTTAACAACACCAGGTTAAAGTCCAACAGGTTTATTTGGTAGCAAAAGCCACACAAGCTTTCGGAGCTCTAAGCCCCTTCTTCAGGTGAGTGGGAATTCTGTTCACAAACAGAGCTTATAAAGACACTCAAAGGCTTACAAAGCCTCACAGCACCAGGGACCTGGGTTCGATTCCCCGCTTGGGGTCACTGTCTGTGTGGAGTCTGCACATTCTCCCCGTGTCTGCGTGGGTTTCCTCCGGGTGCTCCAGTTTCCTCCCACAGTCCGAAAGACGTGCTGGCTAGGTGAATTGGCCATGCTGAATTCTCCCTCAGTGTACCCGAACAGGCGCCGGAGTGTGGTGACTTGGGGATTTTCACAGTAACTTCATTGCAATGTTAATGTAAGCCTACTTGTGACACTAATAAAAAAAGAAATAAACTTAGCTTGATTGTGCCAACTCGAAGTTTCATGGAGCTTTTCATACTGAGATTTGGTGCTCATTTCAAAGGGATTGAGCCATTAAAATTTCATCAAATGTCATGAGCATACATGCACCACAGAAGACAACATTTGGCTACAAGTTACATTAAAAGACTAGTCATTGTGTTTTAATTGGCAGATGTTACTGAGCTAGACAATCAAAGGCTTCATTCCTCATTTGCACCCAGAATGATTGACCAAAATAGTCTAATAGGGCTTTTAATAGCACATTTAGTTTGTAGATCCTTTAAAGAGAAATTTTATATACATAGAATGAACTGATTCATACCTGTAGTCATCTTATTGCATTTGATTTCTTTAATAACTTTACGTATTTACGGGTGCCACAGTGGCACAGTGGTTAGCACTGCTGCATCACAACACCAGGGATCTGGATTCAATTCCAGCCTTGGGTCACTGTCTGTGTGGAGTTTGCACATTCTCCCCGTGTCGGTGTGGGTTTCCTCTGGGTGCTCCAGTTTCCTCCCACAGTCCAAAGATGTGCAGGTTAGGTGGACTGGCCATGCTAAATTGTCCCTTAGTGCCCCAAAATATATAGGTTAGTGAGATAAATAAGTGGGGTTCCGGGGTAAGCCTGGGTAAGAGTCGGTGCGGACTTGATGGGCTGAATGGCCTCCTTTTGCACTGTAGGGATTCTATTATATGATATTACTTATATTAAAACAATATACGACTACTGACAACTTTGTGTTGAATAGAGTGTGATGCTAATTTGAGTATTCATGCATTACTAAGGGATGTTGAGTTCTTGGTGATGCTATTGTACAAATGATCAAGACCCCATTTATGAATTTAATTGCATTTAAAACACCCCATTGCATTATTTGAAGAAGAGCAAAGGAGAATTTTTTTGTGTACGGGCAAACATTCTTTTCTCAACAGTGCCACTGTAAAGGTGGTTAATAAACTTATTGCTTTTTGTGGGACTTTGCGGTGTACATATCCAAGGTCTCGGTGAGGTAGCTCAAGCCAGATAGTCAGTAGTGTGCCCAAACCTCTGTTTTAAGGATGGCTGCAAGTGTCATGTGGACACTAGACATCAATTATCATTGCTGGAAGTCACCAGTTGCCAACAGAGGGAAATGGCAGCACTCCCTCTGGGCTGAAGTGTACCACCATGATGACCAGCGGCTACAGCTGCCCATGCCAAAATCAACAACACATAATGACACTTGGTAGCTTCATGTGTGGTCTCTTTAGCCATCAACAACAGTAATATGAAGACACCCCATCTGAAATGGATTTCTTTGTTGCATGTTCATCGTCTTTCATAGATGGGAGAAGGTCACAGGATCACTACAGTGCAGAAGGAGACCATTCAATCCAGCGAGTCTGTACTGACCACAATTCCACCCAGGCCCTTTTCCAAAACCCCACACATTTACCCTGCTAATCTCCCTGACACGAAGGGCCAATTTAGCATGGCCAATCAACCTAACCAGCACATCTTTGGAGCGTGGGAGGAAGCCGGAGCACCCGGAGGAAACCCACACAGACACAGGGAGAATGTGCAAACTCCACACAGACAGTGACCCGAGGCTGGAATTGAACCTGGGTCCCTGGTGCTGTGAGGCAGCAGTGCTGACCACTGTGTCACCATGCCTTCCCAAGGGACTGCTGAGTTCTTGGTGATGCTATTGTCCAAATGACCGAGGCCCCATTTATGAATTTAATTGTATTTAAAACATTAATTGCATTTAATTGCATTGCATGTCGGAAGGAAGCTGTGCACAACTTGGCGACTGTGTTTACCTACATCATTCATTGGTTACAAAGTGCTTTGAGACATTCTGAGGGCATGAAAGGTGCGAGATCTTCTTCCACATCTGAGATACAGAAATCAATACAAATTTTATCATTTGTCTCATCATTTAACATTTTGTAACCACAACATTTGGCAGAAAGCTTGATAATCACCCAGATTCAATTCTCTTCCAATTCTTCTTCCTTTTTGGTTTCTATAACAGATTGGACACTTGAGGGGATTCATCTTTGAAAGGGTTTCATACATGAGAGATTATAATGAATCAAGTGTGTATGGGTGAGAATACTTTACGATTGTTAGAAGTTCATTTTTTTTCATCTCAGCCCATGGCTCCTGAGGCCTACCCATGGTGGATGATGGGTAAATGGTTATGAGGGGATATGGGAGTATGGAGTGGTATGAAAGTTGCATGGAGATGGTATGAAGGGGGCATGGTGTATGATGTGGCATGGAGGGCATCATGAAGAGTGGGTGGGGAAGGTCCCAGAGAGCCGAGGTGGGCTTTATAACCAGTCTGCCTCAGCATTCAGCAGCCCCTGTTGATGCCTGGCATCTGCTTCCACAGTGTGTGGGCTTGACACTGTCATGCCCCACCTCTCCAGAGCAAAATTTGAGTGTAACAGGGCCCTTTAAATCAAGGCGGGCCTGTCAAGTTGGGAAAATTCCCAACTCGAACTACTCACCAGAGTAGCACAAGTCCGGCTCATATTTTCAGGCAAGGGGTAGGATTTTCCAGCCATTCCTGCTGGCAGTGACTCCCCCCCCCCCCCCCCCCCCCCCCCACACCTTCCCCCACCCCCCACCTCCATCATGGGTTCCTCGGCGGTGGAAGTTACCAACAATGGAAAACCATGTTGACAGCAGCAGGACTGGAAGATGCTACCGCCGGCTACTGGCAGGCCACCTCCGCCACCACAAAACACATGAGGGGGACTCAAGCGGAGGAGTGGGGGAGGAAACAGTGGTGATGGGGGTGGGGGGGAGGCAGAAAGTCCCATCCAATGTGTTCAAATTGATTGTACTGCCAACATGGATACAAGGATTGAGATCGTAGAAAGACAGATGTTAATAGGATTTTTTTAATGAATAAATTGAATGTTGTGAGATATGATAAAAGAGGCATTTAAGAGTCTCCAAATGTAAGATTACAAAAAGGCAAGCTAAGTTTGCTTTAATGTGGAGATGCTGGTGTTGTACTGGGGCGGGCACAGTAAGAAGTCTCACAACACCAGGTTAAAACCCAACAGGTCTTTTTGGAATCACGAGCTTCCGGAGCGCTGCTTCTTCATCGGGTGAGCTCTAAATTTGCTTTGGGAATGGTGCGAGTGCCAGTTTGTGTTAGAAGTTTCCAGCTTTTGAGCCGAGTGGGCGACTAGTCAGCAATGCAAGAGGATATGGAGACCCAGCGGCCAATGGATGCTTTGACCATTGCAATGTGACCACTACTTCTGAATGACTGCAATGATTACTATTACTTCAACACAAAACTGGATTCTGCCATACTTAAAGTTTGAGACCAAACCATCACCGCTATGCACTTGCTTTCTGTCCACAATTACATCAGAATAGATCTTAAGAAAGAAGTCACAATAGACGCATCTCTTTCTGCTATACAACATTATTACTGGCTGCAGGAGTGTTGTCAAGTTAGACACAAAGAAGCAATCACTGACTATTTGTTTTCCAGCTACTCCAAGCTGCAAATTGTTAAGGAATAGTTCATCAAAAAAAGTAGCGGTGAAAATAGGGATGACCTTTGTATGACCAGTGCTATATTGGAGCTATTCATGGAGTTCTATACATGTGCGTGGTGAACCATAGTTGGTTACCACTATGAGTGCTGAGCCATGGATGATCAGCACTATGGGTGTTTGTAGATATGTTACTGTTGTCACTGTTGGGGTTAGGGTTGGGCTGTTCTACCTGTTGATATTGTTCTGTGGTACACTCCAGTTGTCTCCGCCTACCTGGGGAAGTATAAAGGTCACTGCACTGCCTGGTGACCCTTTAGTCTGGGATTGTATTGTGTATAGTATGCTCCGGTTTCCTCCCACAGTCCAAAGATGTGCGGGTTAGGTTGATTGGCCAGGTTAAAAATTGCCCCTTGAGTCCTGAGATGCGTAGGTTAGAGGGATTAGCGGGTAAAATATGTGGGGGTGGGATTGTGGTCGGTGCAGACTCGATAGGCCGAATGGCCTCCTTCTGCACTGTAGGGATTCTAGTCTAATAGTATGCTCCATTCTTGTTAGTAATAAAAGCCTTTATTTCCCGGGTACAATCTAGCCTCCCGAGTGATTTAATCGCGCATCAATGTGTCTGTCCGAGATGGAAATGAGAAGATCTATCCTCATTATACTCTATTGCATGGGGGTAGAAAACTGTTCTGAGACTCCCATAAGGAGGGTCTTTACGGGGGAGGGATTTTCCGAAAGGGTGTATACACAGAAAAATGATCAGATGGGAACAGACTGGATTCCATCCCGACACACTTGGTGAAAAACCTAGGTGTAATCAGTACTAATATTGAATAGAATGGACTTGGAAGTGATTCAAAGTGGAAACTGCTTTCAGGTTAAAAGTGGGGGTTCAAAAATGTTTCTTGGCCTTTGCAATCCCGTTTCGAGCTTTCTCTCCTTCACAGGAAGTGGCAGGAAGCCAGAATTTAATGCTGGAAGCTTCTTTACACAAGATAAGTATCATTTCCACTCCAATATTTCTATCACTAAGCTTAGAGTGACAGTTAAATGTTTAGAGTAGAAATTAAATTTAACGCCGTGAGCCCCACCTGAGACAGCAGTTTTCCCGAGTTGGTGAGCCTTGAGTTTCCATTTTAAGCCTTCAAAGGCGGGGTCACCAGGGTTATGATACTAGTAAAGGTTCAGAAGGAAATGGATTATTGTTTTAGTACTGATACGTAGATGCATAAAGGTATTGAGAGTACCTCTGGGACACATTTACTGTGCTAAACTGCATTGTATTTATTTGGCAGCCGCATATGGGAAGCCACCTTTAGCAGGGTTAATGTCCATCAGTGTGCACACTTGGTGCGATGTGCAAAAAATTAATAATACCAAGTGACTTATTTTAGGAGAGTTACCCTGTTCCATTGTTAAAGTTTCTGATGAGACTCACTGACAATATCATTAATATTATCTTGCTGAAAATAGGTTACACCGTGAAATGTCAATGTTGCAGTTCATGTGCAGTTTTATTTAAAACAGACCCAATAACAACAAATGTATTTTTTTTCAAAGGAGGCTACGTTGGAACATACAATGAATGGAACCAGAGCAAATTATTTTGCCTGAAGAAGGTTATATCTTCCAATGGACCATGTGTTGCTTTTAAAGGCCCTGAATTTGTGCTACTTTATTTGATCTTCATCCTCAATTTATACGCTATCCGTCTTGAATTTCACCATAGTTTTGATCTTCCTTTGTGCATTTTCAGTCCAATATTTGTACTGTCTTTGCTTAAGTTATATAATTCACAGTGGTTAGCACTGCTGCCTCGCAGTGCCAGGGACCCGAGTTCGATTCCTGGCTTGGGTCACTATCTGTGCGAAGTCAGCACATTCTCCCAATTTTGTGGATTTCCTCCGGGTGCTCCGGTTTCCTCCCACAGTCCAAAAGACGTGCTGGTTAGGTGCATTGGCCGTGCTAAATTCTCCCTCAGTGTACCCGAACTGGCGCCGGAGTGTGGCGGCTAGGGGATTTTCACAGTAACTTCATTGCAGTGTTAATGTAAGCTTACTTGTGAGAATAAATAAATAAACTTAAGCTTAATTGTACCACCAAGTTTTTAAGAGTTGAGGTAGTTAGTGCAACCTCATCTGCAAAGAGCATTTATCTCCATCAATATTCATTCCTCTTTTCTCTAAAGATATCTTCCTGAATATGTCCTCCAGTACCGTGGTGAATATTTTTGGTGGGATTGTATATCCTTCGCACCTCTTTCAATATTTATCAACCATGTTCCATCTTTGTCAATGTCATTCTGGCCTCTGCATCTGAGCAGATGTTCTCTATCCTCTTCACAGATCCCTCATTTATTCCTGTGTTCTGTAAAACTATCAATAAAGTTCTCTGTGCCACTGAATCAAATGCTTTTTTGCAGTCAATGAATCTAATGTACAGATTTAGCTGGTACCTTTTAGCCTTTTCAGTGATCTGATTTATTTTATGTAAATGGTCCCTTGTCCTTCTCACAAACACCGCCTGTTGATATTTATCAATTGCTTTCTTTACCATGCTTTTTCGTTAGAGTTCGGACAAATGAGATAACAAAATGAAAATAATTGACTGAATACAAATATCTCAGCCAAACACTAAAGATGGAGGATTGTTGACGTGAAGAAGCACTGAGCCGGATTAGTGCAGGGTGAAGTTCATAGAATCCCTATATTATGGAAGGAGGCCATTCGGCCCATCGAGTCTTTACCAACCACAATCCCACCCAGGCCCTATTCCCATAACCCCACTCATTTACCCTGCTAATCCCCTGACACTAGGGTCAATTTAGCATGGCCAATCAACCTAACCTGCATATCTTTGGAGCGTGTGAGGAAACTGGAGCATCCGGAGGAAACCCATGCAGACACGGGGAGAACGTGCAGACTCCGCACAGACAGTGACCTGAGGCCAGAATTGAACCTGGGTCCCTGGTGCTGTGAGGCAGCAGTGCTAACCATTGTGCCACTGTGCCGCCCAAAGTTGCTTTGGAAGGTAGAAATATTCAGTGTGAGAAGAAAGTATCTCTGGCATTAAGGAGGAGAATGAATGATCAGTGTATGTTACCCACCCTGACATATGGGGTGGAACCATGGACAATGACAAGATAGATAGAACAAAAACTACACGCGTCTCAGAGAGCAATGGAAATGCAGATACTACATATCCATTCAGGATACTATTAGGTACAAGGAAATATATCAGAAAACTGTAGGTATGGACATTATTCAGAGGATGAAAGAAGTCAAATGGAGATGGACTAGGCAACTTGCCCAGAGAAATTAAAAGGGAGACAAAGCCATTAATGGTGTGTCAGCCAAAAACAGGGGAGAGAAGAAGGAGACAGAAGTAAACGGAGAGGTGACAGAACTGGCATCTATGCTGACAGTCACATCAACCTTGTCTTACTGGCATGCCATCTCTGAGAATCATAAAATCCCTACAGTACAGAAGGAGGCCATTCGGCCCATCAAGTCTGCACCGACAACAATCCCACTCAGACCCTATCCGTGTAACCCCACGTATTTACCCTGCTAATTCCCCAACACTAAAGGACAATGTAACATGGCCAATCAACCTAACTCCCACATCTTTGGACTGTAAGAGGAAAACGGGCCACCCGGAGGAAGCCCACGCAGACACGGGGGGAATGTGCAAACTCCACAGACAGCGACCCCAACCGGAATCGGACCCGGGTCCCTGGCGCTGTGAGGCAGCAGTGCTAACCACTGTGCCACTGAGGATGAGGATGTGTGCATCTCCTCTTCCCCCCACTTGTAGAATTTCAGTTCAACAAATGTGCAATGCACAGTTTCCTGTTGAGATGTATACCACTAATCAGAGAGGTTAGGTAAGGCAAAGTCACCAGAGTCCCAAATGACCATAGACTGTTCTCCCCTTTGATGGGGAGAGCTGCCTGGTGATGAGTTAACTTGAGGATCAATGCATGCAGGTGAACGGCAAGTTTGAGAAGGCGGGGCCTTCATGAATAACCTTAGCTGGCACAGGAATTGAACCCGCGCAGTTGGCATTGCTCTGTATCATGAAACAGCTGTCCAGTCAACTGAGCTATTCGAGCTAGAAAGTTCTATGGTTGCACAGGATTACTGCTGGAGTTTAACCAGCTAGAATGTCACAGTTTGCCTCTGTTGAGATTCCCATCGTACAGTTGCGGGGACAATAGCGATTGGAATTTTGGATTATTTGAATTAAGCAGAGAAAATCCCAAGTTCATCAACATATAAAAAACTCTGAGGTTCCATTAGCAAACCCCGAGGGACTGATTAATCATCTGTAGTGATTTGGGATATGCTGTGACAGCCGGATCAGGTATTGTTTCACTCTTTGTGTCACAGAGGTTTGACGTAGATCTGATCTGCAATCACCAGATGTGCCACCTTGGAACGTTGTTAATCTCAGTCCTACCCCTGCCCACATTCTCTTTTGCCGCCACTCATCACCAGCTCCCCACACCCCCAACACCTCCCCATTTTGCAATGAAAAGCACTTTGATTTTTTACTAAGTAGAATGAGAGAAAGCCACACAGGGCAGGATAAAGAGGGAGTAAAAGGAGGGGAGAGGTCTTGGTTAGTACCCACAAATTGTAAGGTGCGGTTTCAAGACTTGCAGCTTTCTAATGCTGCCCAAAGTCAAGGAATGATGTTAACAGTAAAATAAAACACTCCAGATAGTAAGCAGGAAACCTTCAGTTTTAGGGAGGGAGTTACTTCCTACAAGAGCGGTCAGAGATGCTCAACCTGAGGAAGAGTAACCACAAAACTGTAACAAGAAGCTTATTCATCATCAACTCCAGAGCCTCACATGAGGGACATTGAAAAAGAGATGTGCTCACCATATGTGATATAATCATCGGAAAATCATAAAATGCAACTTTGACTCAAGTTGAAATGCTGCAATCCATAGAAACAGTAATCTTGTTATTAATTTGCACCCTAATACCCCCTTCACGCCCTCCACAGCAGCTGGCATTGGGTTGTCTGACGGTGGTGGTGAGATAGTTGTTGGTTCTGTGGAAATTAAGTTGTAATTCCAGCTATGGCCAAATATTTAATTTACTTTGTTCTGCATGATTAAGGATGCTCACTTCAAATAAAGCACCAGGGGGTTGCTGGAACTTGTGAAACTATAGTTAAAAGCAGTTAAAAACTGCAGATGCTGGAAAATTAAGTTACAACAACAATAACAAGGCAACTCTGTCAGCAAATTGGTAAACACGGCTTTCAGTGAGGCCTGCGCTTGCGTATTCAGGATAAGCAACTAATCTAAACCTTGTTTCAGTTTCGTAAACACTGTGTTCCCAGCCTTGGTCACAGGATGAAAATAAGAACCTTTCAATAACACAATTCCAAGAAGCAAAATGTGGTAAACTATAACTGCTACATTTGCTGTATGAATCGAAAGAACACCTTGCAATGCTTTGCACTGTATTGTGTTCTCACCTGTGCACAAGCAATTAAAGCTTGGAAGTTGAGTACTCTTAATGTCGAGTGTTGTTTGTACCCAAGTCGACGACAGTTCACTTTTAATTTATTTGTTGATGCAGAACTATTTTAGCTTGTATTCGCTGGTACAGATTTTTCCAATTGCATGTTTGAATTCTTTGATCAAACCGAAAATTGTTTTTCTTTCAGATAACTTTCTTTTTCAATCAGAAAATGCACACGGTGAACTTTGTAAATGCTACTTATGTGGCACAGAAACAAATAAGCAAACAATTGATAATTAGAGGTTTCACATTTCAAAATAAAGTGAACTGGCAGGTGGGTGGTACAGTGGCACAGTGGTTAGCACTGCTACCTCACAGAGCCAAGGACCCAGGTTCAATTCCTGGCTTGGGTCACCGTCTGTGTGAAGTTTGCACGTTCTCCCCGTGTCTGTGAGGGTTTCCTCCAGGTGCTCTGGTTTCCTCCCACAGTCCGAAAAATGTGCAGATTAGGTTGATTGGCAATGTTAAATTGCCCCTTAGTGTCAGGGGGATTAGTTGGGTAAATATGTGAGGTCACGGGGTGGGATTGTGGTCGGTGCAGGCTCAATGGGCTGAATGGCCTCCTTCTGCACTGTCGAGATTCGCTTTCGTTAAAACCTGAGCAAATTCAGAGCAGAGGAATATGTTTTCATCTTTTGTTCAGCTTGCCACAGATGAATTTTTTTTATTGGTAATTCAGTGTCCTGCTGACTACCACCCTCTGCATGATTTTCCGTCCGTGGGCTTTGTGCAGGAGCAGTGGGAGAGCGCATCATGTCTGAGACACAGCCAGAGTGAGTGTGTTTTTTGGGGAATTTGGAACACAGTGGGAGTCCTGATTGGCCCAGATTTGCACGCTCACGCTCCATTGGCTCTGGCCCAGTCACATGGCCCATGAAGGATCATTCCTTCAGAGGGCCACGCTATCACAAATACAAGTTAATATTCCGAAGAAATAGACAGTAGAGCAACACAAAGAAATCCCTAAAATGGCGATCATTCTCACCAGAATGTCACAACTGACAGCAATTTCCTTTGACTGCGTGCTTCAGGAGCATACTCTGAAAGTTCATGCAATGCTAATCATAGGATGCAAGACCTTGGTATTCCCAGGCAACAAGTACTTGCCCCCCTGCCCCCACTGAATGTCTAATGAGCATCACGAGTCCCCTTCAGCATGCTCCAAGCCTATCAGAAACCCTGGGGTAAGTGCAATTCTTGCCCATCGAGTTGCTGCCTCTATGTCTCTGCCCAGGCAGTCACAATACGATGGTTTGAAATAACAGGTCCACATTAAACAGAAGTAAAGTAACTAAGGGAATATACAACACATACGCCACTTCACAGGCAATTCTGTTAGTGCTGGAGCCAGAGATGCTGAATGATGTGTTGCACTTACAATGCGTTTGACTCCCCAGTTATAGACTCAGCATCCAAGGGAACACAGTGAAATTTTATCAGCAAAATGATGCACTGATGCTATTCCATTTCTGCCATACTTACAAATGTTAATGAAAGGCAGACCTCCTTCCTTGTGTGACTTTTGACAAGTATTGTCATTTTATGTTATTTGTTTATCGTCAAAGGCTTACACAGCACTCAAGCTTTTGTAAAACAGTGTGAGGATTCAGCAAATAAAGAGAGAAATGGTTAATGCCAGAAAACAGAAATGCCAGTGCTATACATAAAGTCAGTCAATAACTGCAGAAAAAAAACTATTAAAATTCCAGATTAAGCTCCTTTGTGTCTGATTTTTCATATTAAAAGTACAATGCAGTAAATCTTTACTTAATTTTCTCTGGTCTTATTATTAAACAATTCTACAACAATCATTTTTCGAATAGATATAGTTCTGAAAGCTCTATCGATTTTCGATAGAGAACATTGAGTTAAAGATTTGTATTAGTATGATAAAGTATAGTAATTATAGTGGTGAGAATGTGGGTGGTCACGAGGAGTGAGATGTGTTTATCATATTTTCTGTGTGAGGTCAATGTTGACTTATAAGCACAATCTGCAGGCTGCATGTGCCTTCCTACTGTAAGGAACACTTAACCTACATCACCTTCGTAGCACTGGGGTTCCCCTGTAAAGTTTCAAGACAACAGATAATTGTAACCAGTCACCATGAGTGTAGCTGGTTTTTACAATATGCGAAAGTATCATTCTTCAAGGAATGTTATGCACAGATTCAGGTTGGGGAAAGCATACATAGAACTGGCTACCAAGCTGAAAATAGTAATGAAAGCAAAAAAAAAAATGCAAGCTGATGTTGGCAGCAGTGATAGTGGGCGGGATTTTATGCCCTCAATTGTCCTGAAACTGTAAAATCCCACCCAAGGTTAACGGACCTTTCCATGGTCCATCCCTAGCTCGCTCCGATTCCTGTGGCGGGCGGGGTGGTAAAATTCCAGGCAGTGGATTCATTGGTTGTGATACTTCAAAATTCCTTGGAATCTGGTAAGGTCCCGGTGGATTGGAAACACACTAATGTGACGCCCCTATTCAGAAAGGGAGAGAGGCAAAAAGTAGAAAACCATAGGCCGGTTAGCTTGGCCTCTATAGAGGGGAAGTTGCTGGAATTAATCATTAAGGAGGAAATGAATGAGCATTTGGAAAGGCAAAGCTCAATCCACCACCATCAGCATGTTTTTATAAAGGGTAAGTCATGTTTGACAAACTTACTTGAGTTCTTTGAGGACATAACCAGCAAAGTGGATAGTGGGGAACCTGTGGAGGTGGTATATCTGGACTTCCAAAAGGCATTTGACAAGGTGCCGCATAAAAGACTAATCTAAAAGTGATATCGCAGGTGATTGGGAGTAGAGTACTGGATTGGATTGAGGATTGGCTGACTGACAGAAAGCAGAGGGTCGGAACAAATGGGTCCTTCTCTGGTTGGTGAAATGTAACCAGTGGGGTGCCGCAGGGGTCAGTCCTCGGACCTCAACTGTTTGCAGTTTATGATTTATATAAATGATCTGCAAGCAGGGACAGAGTGTAACAGAGCAAAATTTGCGGATGATACTAAAATGGGTGGGAAAGCAGACAGTGAAGAGGATATAAAGATTTTCAGGTGGATATAGATAGGTTAGAAGAATGGGCCAAAACTTGGCAGATGGAGTTTAACGCGAGTAGGTGTGAGGTTGTCCATTTTGGCAGACAAAATAGAAAGGCAAATTATTACCTCATTAGAAAGTAGATTCAAAATGCACCCAGGCAGAGGGATCTAGATGTCTATGTTCATGAATCACAGAAAGTCGACATGCAGGTGCAGCATGTAATAAAAAAGGCAAATGGGATGTTGGCATTTATTGCAAAGGGACTGGAGTATAAATGTAGAGAAGTGTTGTTGTGATTGTATGGGGTGTTGGTGAGTACACATCTGGAGTATTGTGTCCAATTTTGGTCTCCTTATTTGAGGAAGGATAGGGTGGTTTTGGAGGCAGTTCAGAGGAGGTTCACCAGATTGATTCTAGGGATGAAAGGGTTGACATATGAGAAGAGATTAAACAATTTGGGCTTGTACTCGTTTGTGTTTAGAAGGATAAGAGAGAATCTGATCGAAGCATATAAAATTTTCATAGCGATTGATAAAGTAACTGTAGACCAAATGTTTCTTGTTATGGGGCAATCTAGAACAAGAAGTCACAGATATAGTTTGAGAGGCGGTAGATTTAAAATTGAGATGAGGAGGAACTACTACTCGCAGAGGGTGGTGAATTTATGGACCTCGCTGCCCCATAGCACGGTGGAGTCTGAATCATTAAATGGTTTCATGAAGGAGATCGATATATTCCTAATAAAAAAGGTAAAAGGGGATATGGGGAATAGGTGGGGAGGTGGATTTAAGACCAGGGAGAGATCAGCCATGATCTGATTGAATGACGGAGCAAGCTCGAGGGGTTGGATTTACCTACTTCTGCTTCTAATTCCTATGTTCCCATGTTCCTATGACCTGATAGAATGCGCTTAGAATTTTAAATTTCCCAAAAGATTTTAACAAGAAGGAAATAACTAAGATGAGGACAAGGATATCAAAACAAGGAGATGGAATTTGCTGAGTTGAAAAGATGGATTTTGTGAGGTTTTTAAGATGAAAAGAAACTACGTTGAGAAGCTGAGGAATGTTCAAGAAAGGGGACATTTGTGATCTTCCTGATGCTTATATGGAGAAAGTTCTACTCATTCATGACTTGATGCTGGACAGATAGTCTGACAACAAAGAGGTGGTTGTGGAATCAGAAGGAGTGCTAGGGATGTGGACTGGTGTGTTATTGGCTTGTAAACAGGAGCTGACCCTGCCATTATAGAATAGAATTCCTATAGTGCAGAAGAAGGACATTGAGCCTGTCGAGTCTGCACTGACTCTCCAAAAGAGCAACTCATCCATGTCCTCCTCCCTGCTGTATTCTGTAACACTGTGCATTTACCATGACTAATTCACTTAACTTAAACATTTCTGGACACTACGGGGGCAATTTTACCATTTTCTTTCCAAGTGCCAGGTGGACTTGAAACTGGGAGAGTTTTGGATCTGTTTTTTGGGTGTGTTTTCAGGCCCCCCCATACCCACTCTGCCTACAAAATTTTGAGCAAGTCTGTTGCTCACTACAGAAGCCTATGGACGGGGTTTAATGCGTCCGAAACCCTGCAGAGGGAGGTGGTGCGCATGTTCAGACCTCTGATGCTGCACATGCACATTAGCAGTAGCAGGGGTCTGACAGAAAAGAGAGAGCTGTCAGGCCCGAGATGCAGCCCCTGCCGACCGCTCCCACTGTCCAGACCAATTGCAGACCCCCTCCCCCACCGATCACGGACCCGCCCCTCTCCCCCCACCGATCATTGCAGTGGCAATTTCCCTCCCTCCCCCATTAGCCCCTCCCCCATTAGCCCCATCCCCAGCACTGCCCGGTGGGCATTGCCAGGTGCCTGGTGGGCATTGTCCAGGTGCCAGGGTGGGACTGCCAGTCTGGCACAGTGCAAGGGGCACCCCCCTTGCTCTCGGCCTTCCCTGGGAGCCTCAATTGCCTCCGCTTCCACCGGTGAGGCCAAGTCGACTGCTCCCCATTCATGGGGAGGCATGTCTATTCCTCGCCGGTGAGAACCTTTCCCGGCGAGGTCATAAGGGGACCTGGACAATTGAGCACCAGTCTCAGTAAGCAGATGTAAAACAGCATTAAAATAAATATACATACATTAACCTGCCTCTCGCCCATTTCCGGTGAGAGGCTGACCACGCTGGAAATCCGGTGCTCATAAAATGGGGCCAGTCACGAAAACTGGCGTCAATCGCACTCAGCGCTTTACCCCTGACTTTTTCACCGCGTCGCGCCCAAAAACGGGCACAACGCAATGGTAAAATTGTCCCCAAGGATCAATTTAGCATGGCCAATCCACCTAACCTGCACATCTTTAGAATGTGGGAGGCAATTGGAGCACCCGGAGGAAACCCACGCAGACACAGGGAGAATGTGCAAACTCCACACAGACAGCGACCCAAGGCCGGAATCGAACCCGGGTCCCTGGTGCTATGAGGCAGCAGTGCTAACCACTGTATCGATGGATGATGAAGCAGCACACAGAGGAGGAAACCAAGGGCATATCTTCTTGAAGTACTGATAATGAAGCAGGTCGGGTAGAGAAGCCATCACTGGAGATGTGTCTTCCACAGTAAGCGTGATCCCACAGGATTGGAGAAGGGGGATGATACAATGAAGGAGAATTGTGTGGTCAAACATTCCGCTACACTCCTGCTAAAGTTATGCCCAGAGTGCAACAAAACCGATAGATCCTCAGCCAATTGCTGCAACTTAATATTCCTGAGTATTGTTTAACCTCTAAATCGCTGTATACATTTTAATCTGTGCACAGAATCTAAAAGTGATGGGTGAAAGCTGATGCAAGCAAACAAATGTCATTACCATGAGGCATACTGGAAGGCAAGAATGGGTCCATTAGTAAGTTCCAGTTAACAAGCAAAACAAAACTAGATCTCCTAAACTAAGTTGTCACGTGTGTCTGAATGTCCAAAGTCTTCAACAGCTTCAACTATTTTCAAGATTTAGCCTTTTAATTGTGTTATCCAAGTTCATTATATTATCAGAAATTGTGGAATTTTTAATACTTATTTTAACTCTCCTGAACAAACGTTGAATTTGTAAATAGATTTTTTTTCAGTTTATGTGTTTTATAATGGGTATATGGAAAAACTGATGAACAGTGTTGTAGACAATATGCTAAAACTGTGATTGTAAGGGGACTGTAAGGGGACACTCCCCTTATATTTGATTTGGTAAGATATTTCAAAGTGAATCTAATTTCCTTCTTCACAAAAGTAAAATGAAAAGAGCAGTGTCTATTTGCCATTATTTACTTTTATTCTGAATTCTGGTGCACATTCAGATAAATCATTAATTGCCATTAGTATAGCACGCATTCCATGCAAAACTTCCTCCGTGAGGTTACAGCTCATATCAATTAACAAGGGACATGAAAAGTTTGGCCTGTTATTACTTACCACTGACTCCATGCCTTCTGGAGAAGGCCTGGTGATAAATTGTGTGTTATAAATCTGAGTTGCATTAAACTCCAGTTAGACCATAAGACTTAGGAGCAGAAGTAGGCCATTCAGCCCATCGAATCTGCCCCATCATTCAATGAGATCATGACTGATATGGTATGATAATCCTCAGATCCACTTTCCCACCTTAGACCCATAATCCTTGATTCCCTTACTGATTAAAAAGCTGTCTATCTCAACCTTGAGTATATTTAACAACTCAGTCTTCACAGCTCTCTGTGGAAAAGAACTCTACAGATTCATTACCCTCTGAGAGAAGTAATTCCTCCCCATCTCTGTCCCAAATGGGCAATCCCTTACTCTGAGATTACGCCCTCTGGTCCTAGACTCTCCCATAAGGGGAAACAACCTCTCAGCATCTATTCTGTCAAGCCCCCTGAGAATCTGGTATGTGTCAAGATCGCCTCTTATTCTTCTGAACTCCAATAAGTATAGACCCAATCTACTCAATCTCTCCTCATAAGAAAATCCCTCCATACCCAGGATCAACCTAGTGAACCTTCTCTGGACTAATGCTCTCTAATATTCGTTAATGCCAGTATATATTTCCTTAGATAAAGGGACCAAAACTGTTCGCAGTATTCCAGATGGGGTCTAACTAATGTCTTGTATAGTTTTAGCAAGATTTCCCAATTTTTATGGCTTTGAAATAAAAGAGTTATTTTCAGTATTTTATAACTGCTTTATCTGATTGGAAAATCTATCCTTTTTGTGGTTTTACCCTGCCAAATTACTGTACAACGCATAACATTTTGAATCTTTCCCAGGTAAATTCTATAGAGTGGTGTGAAGTTACCCGAGTCCAAAAGCAGCATTGAAATTGTACTATTTGTACAACTGCAGCACAATATTTCTTTAAGGACAGCAGCATAAAGATTCTGGATGGCAAGGGATGTGATCATCTAAAAGGAATTGTTGCCAGGCTATTAAATGGAAAATCATTATGAAAGTCAAAATGTAACAGAAAGAAAGTTGGGATTCCAAAACTGTCTCAGACCCGCTAATAAATCTTTTGCAAATTGAATAGTTTCCATTTACGGCGAACCTCCATTTTAACTTTTAGCCAAGGATGCTCTGTGTCCTGAAAGGGAGAGGATTAAACTCTGGGAATGTGTTATTTAAGGAATCTTGGATGCCATGTAGATTATGTGTGCGATTAATATGTGTTTTCTGATATATATTTCCATTAGCAGCACTGTTAATCAAAATCACTGCGTAAGATATGTGGAGTTAGTGACATCTGCAGAAAAGCTAATGGAATCTGTGAACTGTCAGGACTAATATTCAGCCCTAAAACATTCCATCATGCCCATCTGACAAATTCCTCCAAATGCAATATGATCAGGTTTACAGGTTACTCACATGTTTCCTTCAGCTGTTTCTGTTTTACTGCCTAACATCTGTTACAAAACAATATGATTAAAAGTGGAAGATCCCTTTATAAGGACAAAAACTGCTAACAGTTGATTTATTTAATGTTGAAAATAATAAAACCTTTAATAACTGCCATGCCTTTCATAACGCAAGAATGCACCACAACTTGAATGGTGATGTTTGATAATCCTTGATATGCTGAAGGATTTAGGACAGAGTTTTTAGGATGTGATAAATTTTCCATCAAGAACAAATTTCATTCCTAAATCTGTGCTTAGATGAACTTGGCTGCAGTGTTGGTGCTACATTTAGCCTCGGTACCACTGGGTCAAGAGAAAGTGAAAAATCTATCATGGTTCCTTTTCTCCGTCTCTATCTCATGAGCACCGATGGAGTATATTGTGTTGGGGTAACCTCCTTGCTGAAACTGTATGATGTTCTGGTCAGTCGGCACCTGAACTAGCAGATTAACCTCAAGCTATTTGTCTGTCAAAAGCAAATTACTACGGATGCTGGAATCTGAAACCAAAAAAGAAAATGCTGGAAAATCTCAGCAGGTCTGGCAGCATCTGTGAGGAGAGAAAATGCTGGAAAATCCCAGCAGGTCTGGCAGCATCTGTGAGGAGAGAAAAGAGCTGATGTTTTGAGTCCAGATGACTAGTTGTCAAAGCTAAAACCCTTTTAGCTTTGACAAAGGGTCATCTGGACTCGAAACACCAGCTCTTTTCTCTCCTTACAGATGCTGCCAGACCTGCTGAGATTTTCCAGCATTTTCTCTTTTTGTTTGTCTGTCAACTTCATTGCACGGCAGGGCTTCAGATTTTCAATAACAGTAAAGTGAGTCCCTTCTACTTTGATCACCTGAATAACACTTGTTGTAGAATCCATCTGATTTTCATCCCATTGAAATCAATGGGTTCTGCTCTGCTGGCTTATAGCTGGTGACCATGATAATGATCTTGTCTCAGCTAATCTTTGCCATGCCAATATAACCTCAATTTCTCTGTTTCAATTTACATGAACATTTTGGCTGTTGCTCATGGCTCAAGACTTCTATTTCTCTTTGATCTTCCCTCAGTCCCTTCTCTCTTCTCTCTTTCTACGTATGAGAGATTTCAATATTTTCCTCTGAGATATTTTGCTGCTAATTATAAAGCACCACTGTCCCTTTGTTTTACTACTGTCCTGCCACCATTCCAGATTCGAATCTCATTTGAATAAACTGTGGCTTCTCTCTAGCTCTCTTGGTCTATGAAGATACCTGTCACTGCGTCCTTATAAACAGCAATTTCAATTGATCCATCTTCCTTTCCAACTATCTTTTCCATCCAGCACGTTGACTGGGGGCAAACTTCACTCATCTCCTTCTTCACCTGATCACCTCACCACCACTGCTTCCTCTGCAAATGAGCAACATTAATGCTGTTCTCTGCAGTTCTCACCAGAATGCCTGTTCACTTTAATTAAACACCATTGTCATCATATTGTAGATGGTTCTAAACAACTGGCTTTGGCTGAAACCTGGCTCACAGATGGTGACATCTTGCCTTTTACTGAAACAATGACTTTACACTTTACAACCTTCCCCACCCAGACTGACACACTGCTGTGTGATTCTTTGCACCGAGTCACACCTTTGTCTCTCCTCTTCCTCTTTTGTCCTGTAAGCACATTATCCTATTCCCTTTTGCACATCTCTCCATTAAATTCCATCACCCTAAACCTCACACCATATTTCCCTCTGAAATCCGCTCCTTCTTTTCCTCCCTCTGCCTCTGCACCGAGTGACTCCGCATCCTCAGTGATTTTAATCCCCATCCCTACTTGTCTTTGTCTTTTCTGAATTCATCATCTTCCTGCACTTGTTAAAACTATGTCTCCAGATAAACTCTTCCCCATATTCATAAACAAACCCTCAATTCCACCTCCTTGTCTGATCTCTCCACTGCCATAGAATCATAGAATCCCTACAGCGCAGAAAGAGGCCATTTGGCCCATCGAGTCTGCACTAACCACAATCCCACCCAGACCCTATTCCTGTAATCCCACATATTTACCCTGATAATCCCCTGCCACTAAGGGGCAATTTAGCATGGCCAAACAACCTAAGCCACACATCTTTGGACTGTGGGAGGCAACCGGAACACCCGGAGGAAACCCACACAGAGAATGTGCAAACTCCACACAGAGAATGTGCAAACTCCACACAGATCACACATGATTGTGACATTGGGTGAGGCCGTCTACGCCTTACCTTCTTTCCCTCGTTACACACAACTGCCTATTCCAACCAAGCTCCACTTTCGGCTGTGGGTGACTAACATCTGACACTTACAGCTGCACTTGCATCTTCCAAACAGTTGATCCTATCCGCATTCAACACAATACCACTGCAGCTGTTGACATCCTCAAACTCCATCTCCTGATCTCCTTCCTCCCAAAAAAGCCTCAAGCTGCCCCCCCAACATGCCTCCTCCCTACTTTCCTGGGCAACCCGTCTCTCAGCCCACTCAACAAGGCCGAGAAAATTTTACCCATTATTTCTAACTATGGCTATGGTGCTTAACGTCTTAACCTCTGTGGCCTATTCTACTCCAAGCTGAACCTCTGACCCTGCGTCCTCTCCATAACAAAGACAGTCCAGTTCAATCTTTGTATTATTGCCCATCTCTATCCCTAAATTTGTCCACCTACCACTGAAAGCTTAAACCATGTATTTGACATCTTCAATTAAGAACATTGAAGACACATCTGACTGCAAAGTGAAAGAGAAAAACATCTCTTCAGCTCTCGAAATCATAGAGATCCTACAATGCAGAAGGAGGCCATCTGGCCTATTGAGCCTGCACCAACAATTCCACCCAGAGCCTATCCCCATAAACCCATGTATTTAAGCTGCAATTTCCCCTGACACTAAGGGGCAATTTAGCATGGCCAATCAACCTAGTCCACACATTTTTGGAGTGTGGGAAAAAACCAGAGCATCCGGGGGAAACCCACGCAGACACGGGGAGAACGTACAAACTCCACACAGTCATCCAAGACCGGAATTGAACCTAGGTCCCTGTGATTCAGCAGTGCTAACCATTGTGCCACCATGCCGCCCCTGTAAACTGCAAACTGAAAAGTAGAACTTAATGAGTCATATTACTACAGAGACATCTGAGAACTCTATTAGATTCTCGCACAACCATCCTCTGAAAGCAGAAGTAAGTTAAGTAACCAAAACAAGTATTTAATTTAAATTGTCTGTAATTACTTATTATTGTAAGCTTTCTGGTGTCGGAGACAAATTACTTGAGAAAGAATTGGAGAAGTGATAGTATGCATCAAACTAAAAAAAGTGCCTTCGGCAACTCTCTTTGAGACTGACAGACATATGGGCCCACTGCTGACCATATGCAGTCTTTAGCAGTGCCAGTATCTTACTTCTGAATCTTTAGTCATTTCCCATAGCCCCACTGTCACATGCATGAAACTGAGTTTGTTCTGCTTAGCAGCCAGTTAATTAAGGATCATGGCACATGCCTCAGGGAACCCCTTGATGAAAAGGTTACTCGTCTGAATGATAAATAGGTTACCAAGGTTTATTTCTTTGAACCAGCCTGGATACAATTGATTTCAGTAATGTAAGAACTGATGTTTACAGAAATGTGGGGGGCATTGATTCACTTTTACATACTCTTTCCACAGTTTACAACCGTTCACGCTAAATTTAAATGTTTCAAATATTCCGTGTGTAAAAATTCACATCTCAATCTCTTTGCATGCAGTGCCTTTGCTGCTTTTGCAAATTTCTTAACAAGCCACGGAACAAACATGACCTTTGATGACAGTAAAATATGCAATCGACTCATAACCTGTTTGCAATATCCTTATAAAATTGATCATAACATTGAACAACAGTATCGTTGGACAGTTTGTAATGTTAGCCAACAAATATGATAGCAGACAGAAAGTATAATAAGTGGAAAGCTGTTTATTGTTTGTACTGCAGAGGTCATAGATATTCAATGATTAATCAGAGTCCAATACTTGCCATTATATTTATTTTTGTGCCAGAATAAACTTTGCAAGTTTATACCAATACTGTTAACACTATTACTGGTTTATTTTAACATGGTTTGTCTTCAACTCGTAAAATCATACGGGCAAATAAAATGTGTTCCTCTACTCACTGTACAGATAAACGTGTTAAAGACATATTTGAAAATCGTAAGATGAGAGGAAGCTCTCTCTATTTCACTTCCTCCCAAGGCTTATAAATGTGGAATTAAAACAGGAATTCTGCCTCTATAAATAACTCTTCGTGTTGATGCTCACAAGTTCATGGGATATGAGCAGTGTTGGCAATGTTGACTTGATTACCCACTTCTAATGGCCCTGAGCTACTGATAGGCCCTCTTGGACCAAATGCCCACAATGATGTGAATGGGAAATTCCAGGATTCTGATCCAGTAACAATAAAGGATGTATATCCGGGATGGTGTCTTGACATGGAGGTACCATTGTTTTTGACCTTCTTAAGGATGGAGGTCACAAGGCTGGAAAGGCTGTTTACATTCTTACAATGCTAATGGGTCTGGCATGAAATTTGAACTTGGGGATTATGAATAATTAAAATTTAAGCTTCTATAGAATTATTTGTGCAGGGATTTGTGCAAAATGCTGGTGCTGTGTTTAATTGAGCACTTGAGTGACAAAAAATATCTTCAGGAGCTCACAGATGGTGCACCAAGTTAATTTATTCAAGATTCTCAACTGCAGATATTGGGAATGTATTTGTTACTCATGTTTGTATGACTTTTAGAATTTAGTTTTAAAAAAATAACTGCGACCAGAAACCTGCATTGAGTAAACTTCTGCTCTTATTCCACAGATCGTTCTGAGGCATATCCACCATTTTGGCCGTAGCCCAATGAAGCAGTGCCTAATGTTCCTGCCAGTTTCCAGAGTTCTTGGTTTGTGGTCCACTCCAAATACACCCGCCCCCCCCCTCCCTCCCCACAGCCCCCCGAATTAGGGGAGGTGCAGTCAAGGAGGAAGTCCCAGGCCATAATTTTCTTCAAGGGGCCTGAGAAGAGCACACAGCCCCAGGAGGTTGAGTGACAGGAAGAATTCAAGCTTGCCACTTGGTAGAAATGGACCCTACTCGGGGTGCCGAGACTGAAAGGTGTCCTGGAAACTCGAAGGTGTTATGATGGCATGGTGGCACAGTGGTTAACACTGCTGCCTCACAGTGCCAGGGACCCAGGTTCAATTCCGGCCTCGGGTCAGCCTGTGTGGAGTTTGCACATTCTCCCCGTGTCTGCATGGGTTTCCTCTGAGTGCTCCAGTTTCCTCCCAGAGTCTAAAGATGTACGGGTCAGTTTGATTGGCCATGATAAATTGCCCCTTAGCATCAGGGGGATTAGCAGGGTAAATATGTTGGGTTACGGGGATGGAAGTTGGGTGGGACTTTGTCGGTGCAGGCTTGATGGGCCAAATGGCCTCCTTCTGCACTGTAGATTCTATGACAGCAATCACAAAATTATGACAGCATTTATAATCTGCACACATCGAATATACTTCTGGGGGGACACTGCAAGGTGTACTCCAACAAGAACAACTTGCATGTATAAAGTGGGTGGGATTTTCTTCCCCCTCCACAGTGTGTTTCTCAGCGACGGGATCACTCGCTGGCGGCGGGATTTCTGGTCCCATCATTATCAACAGTGTATCCCATTGAACAAGCCTCTTGCTGCTGGAAAACCCATGACGAGGGTGCGCCGTCAGCGGGACCGTACGATCCCACGGGCATGAACGTCAGTAAGATTTTGGTGCGCGTATTTAGCACTCCAGGGTGTTTCACAGTTTGACATCAAGTCACATAAGGCATAGGTGACCAAAGGTTTGATCTGAAGCTGTGTCTATTAAGAAGCCTCTTAAGGAAGGGGAAGAGAGGGTTAGAGAGACAGATGGAATTTAGGGATGGAATTCCAGAGCTTAGGCCCTCGGCAGCTAAAAAAGTGGCTGCCAATGGTGGAACATTGAAAATCAGGGATGATTAGAAGGCTAAAATTAGATTCTGAGGATTTTAGGCCTGGAGGGGCATACAGAGAGAGGAAGAGGTGAGGCCATTGAGGAACTTGACAACAAGAATGAAGCTTTTAAAATCCCCAATGTTGCAGATGATTTGATTTGATTTGATTTATTATTGTCACATATATTAGTATATAGTGAAAAGTATTGCTTCTTGTGCGTTATACAAAGGATACTGTATCTAGGGAAGGAAAGGAGAGAGTGCAGAATGTAATAGAGTTTAAAGGAGTTAGAATACAATTTTAGAAGCATAGAATGAGAATAAAAGATAGAATTAGAGGGTATGCTGGGCACAGCTCAAAAAAAGTCGCCACGCTCCGGCACCAAAAATGAGGGGACCTTACTCCAACTCAAAAGAGCTTGCCAGGGTGTGGGATCCCAGTAATTAGGCTGGGTTCAAGTGTATTATCCATGTGCCTACATTGCTAAGAACACAATGTGAACTGCCGCTTCTTTCAAAAAATATACTTGACACATAATTGAACTCCAAAAACGTCAATAAAACTAAAATTAATGAAGATTTGTGCCAGTGTGGACAACATGCACTTTAATTGCGTTTAATGTCAATACGAACTCTTGTGCTCTCCTTTGAATAGAAACCATATTGGCTGTGTCTGGACACTCTTCAGAAAAACAACTGTTGCCATTTGATGTTTTACACCACATCTGCTGCCTAATTGCTTGGGCAACTGTGGTAAAAGAAATGTAGAAGACATTTGAAAAGTGGCAGTCATCCAATGCTTTTCATGTTAGATGTTTTGAATGCGGATTTTACAAAAAACCTACATGCCAAAATGATAGTTCACATTGGAAGTAGGTTTTGTCAGCGGTTGAGAAAAATAAAAGAGCAGTTGGTTTCTGACACAAGTTTTCAAAGAAAACCAGTTTCAGCTAAGGAGTTTGATGCTTTTTTTGAATCTCGATTCAAGGTATTTGTTGTTGCCCGATTAGGGAGGTCATCTAAATCACAGATTGCAATTCTATGTTTAATTATTTTTACAAGAAAACCCAGTATCAAACAACCCCAGTCTCATTTAGAATTTTCTTTATTGTTTTAGTATTCAAGTGTACGAAAGTCTTGGTGGATATCTCCTACATTTCTACAGTGCTCCAAGATAGGAACAGATTTTTTCCTTGTTCTGACTTATTCACTTGTTTAAGTACATTATCTTGGCAAATATGTTTTTTTGTAATTAGGAACAGGAAGGTGTGTTTTGTGGTGTATTTGAATGCATCAGCAATATTTTAATATCAGAGGAAACTTAATGCAAGCAGATCTTGAATTGCATCCACAATCATAAATCATTTTTTTTATTGGAACCACATTATGACCATCTGTCATTGCGTTTTGTGGCTATACCTACTACTTGAAAACTTTCTGATAAGTTAACCAAAAAGGAATGCATTTCTTAAGAAGTATGGGTTATAAAGGATGTACTATCAAAAGAAAATGCTTTCTATTCTACAAGTGGAATGAACCCTTCAAAATATAATGAAGTCAAATGTTTACATTAATTAGGTAAAGGAGTAGCATTTGAGTAAGGTGAGTGAACATTTCAGAGTAAGTATTTGGGGTAGATTTACTATTGTGCATAAATGTTGTTTTAAATGAATGGAACTTTTTCTACCTCTACATGAATAAATGGCATAACTGAGATCGCAACTGCTAAGACCTCCTGGTGCAATTCCGCCACAGCTCTGGGCCATCCCTTTCAAAGCCAAAGATGTGAGTGGGCCATGACTGAAAGTGGGGTTTCTCAACCCTAAGATTTCCCATTTCCCTGATCTCAGTGAGATAGCCCCATGTAACTAAGGTGGCCGTCCATTGACAGTCTGGTGACGGTAGTTCTGGAAGATAGCAGCAGGCACATACTTGGTGCATCTGTCTAGGCTTGTATTCAGTGCAATTTTGGGCCAACGTGTTTGCCAGTAGAATTTTTTTAATGTCACTAGTTAAAAGGGATCATATTTAAATGTTTTTATCATGACCTCAGGATGTCCTAAATTGCTTTTTGTTTATTAATTCATGGGAAATGGGTGCCGTTGGCTGTCCAGCATTTATTGATGGGCATTTATTGCCCATCCCTTGTTGCCCTTGTTCAGAGGGCAGTTGAGGGTCAACCACATTGTTGTGGCTCACATGTAGGTCAGACCAGGCATGGATGGCAGATTTCCCTCCCTAAAGAACATCAGTGAACCAGATGGGTTGACAATCAACCAATGGTCATCAGTAGATACTTAATTTCAGATTTTTTTATGGAATCCACCATCTGCCGGGTTTCGAACCCTGATCCCCAGAACATTTGCTGAGTTCCTGGATTAATAAAGATAATACCACTAGGCCATTGCCTCCCCCCATCAATAAAAGTCAATGAAATGCTATTGAAGAGTAGCCACTGCATACTGCACACAATTTGTGCTCAGTAAACTCCCACAAGAAGCAAGATAATAACGACTAGAGAATCTGTTATTGCGATGATGGTTGAGGAATGGATATTAGCCAGGACACCAGGGATAATTCCCCTACTCTTTTTGAAACAGCGCCATGGTATTTTTATGTTCACCTGAGAGAGCAGCCTGGACCTCAGTTTATTTAATCTGACAGACATTAGTTAGCATGGTTGCCCAATCTCCAAAGGCTATGTTATATAAAGAGCTAATTTTGGAAATCTAAGAGCCTTCATCCCTTGATGTTTAGCCAGCCCAATGCAAAGCTTCATGTAATTCATGTCAAAACTGAAACAAAAAAGATCCTCTTTCAAATGTTCTTAACAGTTCATCTGAAAATTAGAATTGAAATGTACTTACTTTAGACGAGTGGTTTTACAAGGGCATGTGTTCACTTGGGAAACAATAGACTCTGTTTTGACAATGCTATTCTTCATCCAGCTGGGGAAATCGCAAGGATGCCTGTCCCTCCAAGAGTTTTTTTTATCCCAAACCAAATGACTTCCACTTCCTTCTTCCTTATATCCTTTTGAAAACTCATGACATTTTTTCAGGTTTCGAGAGACGCCCTGTTTTTATACCACATCTGCAAAACAGATTGTAAAAATTTAAAACTAGTAACTTAATACAACAATAATAATAATAGGGTTTAGAATCAAGGACAGTGCTTCTGTGACAAGAATAAAAGATCCTCGGTAAAAGATAAAGCATCCGATCTTCTGCTGGACTCATGCAGATATCCATTCATCTTCAGTCTTCAGTGCTTAATGCAGGATTCTATAGGATGTTTATGTCTTTTTCCTAATCAAGATTACTGGTGAGTGCTGGTGGGCTGGAGATTGTGAGGCGGGGCTGGTGGGAGGCAGGTTCGGCAGCAAGTGCAATTAGATGGTATTCAGTGGGCCTTCCAGATGTTGGATCCTTCGATCAGGCACTGAGTGTCTTGAACAAGCGATGCCCCTGGCAGCCCTGACAGGGTTTATGTCTCAGGCGTCCCTTGTGGTGACGCCCTTGCCCACTGCTGGTTGAGTACAAATGGCTACAGGGATGAGACCCTGAAGTGGATGTTAATTAAGTGGCCATCCATGAGTCTTCCCGAAGATCATGGCTGAGCTGTGAAGTCGCATGGTTACCACTCTCTCACCCGATTATATATCTGCCAAACTCAGCCCAAGAGAGGGCATTTCATCAAAACCTATGAGTATATTCAACTGTGAGAGAAATTCATTTATGCACTCCAGAGTAATTGCGGGTTATGACGATCAGGCAGGAAAGTAGAATTGCAGCCATGATCAAGTGAATGTTGAGGCAGGTTTGAGAGGCTAATTCCACTCCTATTTCTTATTTTTCTTGTCTTTTTATGGAATAAAAAGATGTAGGCTGGAATTCTCCGACTGTTCATGCCCCGCTGCCAGTAAGAACAGAGAATTTGGCGCTCAGCCAAATCTCCATTCACTGCAGCGGGACTGGAGAATCCCAGCTTTCATAGAATAGAATCCCTACAGTGCAGAAGGAGGCCATTCGGCCCATCAAGTCTGCTCCGACAACAACCCCACCCATGCCTGTCCCCGTAACCCCACCTATTTATCCCGCTAATCCCTCTAACCTACGCATCCCGGGACACTAAGGGGCAATTTAGCATGGCCAATCTACCTAACCCGCACATCTTTGGACTGTGGGAGGAAACCGGAGCACCCGGAGGAAACCCACGCAGACATGGGGAGGACGTGCAAACTCCACACAGACAGTGACCCAAGCCGGGAATCGAACCCGGGTCCCTGGCGCTGTGAGGCAGCAGTGCTAACCACTGTGCCACCGTGCCACCGCTGTGAGAGAAGTTGGAAAATTCGGCTGATATAGGGTATTTGCTCATATTTAAACATCGCCATTGATCAAGAAATAATTCGGGCAACAACGATGCATCAAGCTCTGTGCTAAATACACCGATAATGAAAATAGTTTCCATTGTCTCAAGGTTATTTATCTTCCCAAACCCCACCCTGCACCCTACATCCTACTTCAACAAGAACATTCTTCTACAAATTATATCTTTACAGCACTCATCCATATGTTGTCAAGGTGAAGCATTATTAACCATAGCAATGATTTTGTTGCTATCAAATGCTATTTAATACTTACATTACCTGGGTTGTGTGAAGTAGTTTCCATTCGTAATATATTCTGATATCAATAATGTCTGGGCAAGATGTTAAGCAGCTGTGTTTAAGAAAACACGTTCACAAGAATAAATACAGGATGGCTTATTATCATCAAGACCACAAAAGTACTGGATAGTCTTCTGACCTTTAATTTCCAGGTCACATTTTCCTATTCTTGTCAGAATGTTATAGTCATCCATTTTCATTCTCTGGTTGTGAGGCTAGTGTTAAACGTGGTCACAACTAAGGAGATCTGGGAGCTTGTAGGTGTTTTGGCCATGAAAGCAAGACTATTTCTTTTTAGGTTTTTCAGTGAACACAATACACCCTTCAGCTTTTCAACAGTTTTTCAAAAATATCTGTCAATATTGGCATTGTTCTCCTTAGAAATCATAGAATCATAGATACCCTACAGTGCAGAAAGAGGCCATTCGGCCCATTGAGTCTGCACCGACCACAATCCCACCCAGGCCCTACCCCCACATATTTACCCGCTAATCCCTCTAACCTACACATCCCAGGACTCTAAGGGGCAATTTTTAACCTGGCCAATCAACCTAACCCGCACATCTTTGGACTGTGGGAGGAAACCGGAGCACCCGGAGGAAACCCACGCAGACACGAGGAGAATGTGCAAACTCCACACAGACAGTGACCCGAGCCGGGAATCGAACCCGGGACCCTGGATCCTTTGAGTCACCGGGCAGGATTTTCCAGCCACGCTCGCCCCAAAAACGGAAAATCCCACCCGAGGTCAACGGACCTTTGCATGGTTCCGCCACCCTCCCTAGTGTACCAGTGATGGTGCCAGGAGGGATCGGCCGCAGACAGGCAGCGAAACCCCCCCCCGACCAGGGATGAGACGTCACACCCCCTCCCCTCCCACCCCCCCCCCACCCCCCCAGAGGATAAGACGTCACACCCCCTCCCTTCCCATCCTCCCCCCCACCCCCCTGACCAGAGGATGACCGTCAGAAAGCCGCTCTCTCTGCTTTTTTTTTCGAGCCCGGGCGCACTCTGTCAGATTTTTTTCGAACTGCGCATGCGTAGTTCAGAGCTCCGATCGGTCCGCCAGCGCTAAGCCCCGCCCACAGCGCGGATCGGGCCGGAGCCGGCAAAACGCGTATGGGCGCGCTGGAAAGAGGATTCCAGGCGCGGATCTATTTGACGCCCAGATCCGGCACTTAGACTCAAAATGGTAAAATTCCCCCCTCTGCTGTTTTGTATTTCGCGCCCGGGCGTGCTGCTTTGGATTTTTTTCGAACTGCGCATGTGCAGTTCACAACTCAGATCGGTCCGCCAGCGCTAAGCACCGCCGACAGCGCAGATCGGGCCGGAGCCGGCAAAACGCGTATGGGCGCGCTGGAAAGAGGATTCCGGGCTCGGATCCGTATTACGCCTGGATCCCACCCTTAGGCGCCGATTGGTAAAATCGGGCCCATTGTAGCGTGATTTTATACGCTTCCCTGTTGAGTGTGCGCCTGCTTGAGCAATGTAAAATTCCGGCTTGTTTATCTCAGCCTCCTCACTGACCCACATTGGGGTCATTTTGCACAGCTGCCCATTCTTTCCATTGCTCTAATACTGTCCCTAAGCAGGTATTTTTCCTTGAAAGGTAACGAGTTAGGAACTTAGAAGGAAAGAAAACCTACAGTGACATACCTTCTGTTCTGATCTAAGGATGTCCCAAAGGGCTTCACAGCCAATGGTTTACTATAAAGGTTCAAAGGCAGCAGCCAATTTACGCACAGTCTGATCCCACAAACAGTAAATTAAATTCATGATCAGCTTCAATCATTTAATTTTCGAAATAACTAATTAACAAGCAAAAACTCCTCCCCTAAAGAATACATTGGCAGGTTTTGCGTCTATAGTCCTTTGAAGTAAGTTATGCAGCAGGGGTAAAAGTTCGTAACTTCTGTTACTATTAATACACAAAGTGTCCTTTCCTCCTCCAAGGTCCATCGATGTGCAGGTTACGTGGATTGGCCATGCTAAATTACCCCTTTGTGTGCCAAGATGTGTAGGTTAGGGTGATTCGTGGGGTACTTGTGTGGGGTTATGGGGATAGGGTGGAGGGGGAGGGATGGTCTGAGTCAGCGTGGACTCGATGGGCTGAATGGCCACTTTCTGCACAGTAGGGATTCTATGGTCCTATGACTCCAAGGTGTAATAAGTCCGGGGGGTGGCCGGGGGGGGGGGGGGGGGGGGGGTGACTCGGAGGAACCTTATCAAGATAATTCACTTGTAAGAACTGTTTCCATGAATTGCCTTTGCACTGTCCAAAACAAAGGACTATCACAAAAATTAAAATTAAAATTTCAAATACTAGAAATGAACAGGTTGGCCATCCCTTACACAGGCCAAAAACCTATATTTGAGTACAACTTGTGAAACTCTCTGTATAGTTTCACTTCACGCTACACATGGAACTCTTATGGTTATTAGAAGGTCATTAGTTTCCATGTCAATACTTCATAAACCAGGGTACGCAGCAATATACAAAATGAAACAGTCCACAATCTCTGCAACATCGCGCAAAGCCAAATTAAATTTTAAAAGGTATTCAAGCAGGCGTTCTTTTTTTTAACAAAATGACAGTAGGTTTACAGTTTATAATCTGGGTTTTGTAAAAGCATTTGTCAGCCTATATATTTCATTTTCTCCTCTGACCACCCATGAGAAGAGGTAAGCAGGAAACTTTCATTCACTTACAGCAGCGGCTCTTTTCGCTAACTTGCCAGATAACTGCATTAGGTCACAGAGAGAAACTTCTTGGCAACGGTTTGCACAGTATCTTATTCTGAGTTGCAGTCCATGTTTACGTTAGATGATTCCTGAATTCTAAATTTGGTAGTTTTGCACTTGTGTTCAATCCTTTATCTGCGGCAACGATGTTAAATGACTTTGGAACTGGGAATACAGGTAATGTCAAGCAATACATTTTGCTCAGCACTTTTCTTAGCTTTCCACTCACTTGTAAAACTAATTGGGGCTTTTGGAGTCCTTTGCAATATACAGCTGTCACCTTCCTTATTATGCCATACCGCTCTCTTAAGTGTGTTTTGTTGTAATTTTTTAGTTGATACCAGGACTAGGAAGAAAAGGTAAGGCTGGGGCTGGGGCAGACCAAGGATTTTTTGAGGGGTTCTCCTGTTCCTCCTGGTCCATAGGAATTTCACAGAAAAGTTGTAATTTTAAACATAACCTTGGCGTCCTCTGGCCTGTACACAACTACAAGCCATAGTCAGAACTGGCCCCTTACAGAGCTCCTAAACCCAGAAGTGAAAAACCCCATCGTCATTGGGCCCAGACTTTCCAATGTAACATGGATGGTTGGGATCCTCCCATGCCTGGTCATTTAATATGGTGGTGCGCGCGTGAATGCGTCACAAATATGAATACTTCACCAACACCAATACTGCTGGGCAAGGGGGAGAACAATCTAGTCCAAAAAACATGCTGGTTTGGTGCATTGAGCATGCTAAATTCTCCTTCAGTGTACCTGAACAGGTGCCGGAGCGTGGCGACGAGGGGTTTTCACAGTAACTTCAATGCAGTGTTAAACCTACCTGTGACACTAATAAATAAACTTTGAAAAAACAAAGTGTATATTGGCATCGTTGTAAGTGCGGATTAGAGCAGTACTGAGTGATTCGGTTTTGGTGTCTTGTAATTGTGGCTAAATTGAGAGAGGAACCTGCAAGAAATTTGTGCCACATTCAAATAAAATACTGTGGTACATGTTACAAAATTCTTGTCAATGGAATCTTCGTAATCTTCCTGTGTAATTTGTCTTTTTTAACACATAGGCTGCAAAATTCGACTGTTTTGGGCGCTGGAAGTACAGAGGTTGAAGGCCCTCAAAATGGCAGCCGCAGTTGTTTTGTTTCAGTCCCCACCCCCCCATGCCACCTCATAGTATTATACAATCCCTGCAGTGCAGAAGAAGCTTTTCGGCCCATCGATTCTGCACTGAATCTCTGATAGCATATCTTACCCAGGCCCTCTCCCCCACCCAAATTCGTAAGCCCACGCATTTCCCATGGCTAATCCATCTAGTCTACACATCTGGGACACTAAGGGGTAATTTAGCATGGCTGATCCACCTAACCTGCACGTCTTTGGACTGTGGGAGGAAACTGGAGTACACTGAGGAAGCCCACAGCGACACGGGGAGAACGTACGAACTCCACACAGACAGGCACCCAAGGCCGGAATCAAACCCGAGTCCCTGGAGCTGGGAGGCGACAGTGCTAATCATTGTGCCACCGTGCCACCCATGGATGTGAGAAAGGAGGTATGTAAAAGGATGAGTGTTACATCTCATGAGCTTGCATGGGAAGTGGTGGACATGTTGGGATGACTGAGGCGGAATGGACCTCCTCAACTTCATCGTCTTATGCCCGCACTGCGATGAATTTTGAGCTTGGCATGATGCTATTGAACTGGTAAATATTTAGAATGATGTTGGTTTTAAAGGTCTGAATGTTACTATGGATCGTATTGTTCTCTGCCTAAGAATAGTCTGCATGCTTGTTTTCATGTATGCCTATTCTGCTGCTCTGACATTTAAATGCCAGCAACATTTAATGTCATTTATTTTACATTGTCTGATTCTCCTTCTTTAATAGCTAACTGTGATAGATTAACATGATGAAGGCTCTCAAGATGTCAACAATAAACAGACACATCTCCTGCAAGTTGATAAAAAGTCTTTAAAGAATTATATTTTTTTAACTATAATGTGTTCCTCATAAATGACACATTTGGAGCCACCCATGTTAAGAAATGCCATGAGACTGAAAATTAAAAGACAAAAATGGACTTGTGCTTGTGTGGAACCTCAGACCTTAGAGTTTCCAAAATCATTTCACAGGGATTGAAATACTTCTGAAATGCAGTCACAAGACCAATAATGTCCGTGGATGGGCAAGGACAGTGGAACTGCTACCGTAAAGCACTGCTGCCTCACAGCGCCAGGGACCCGGATTCGATTCCCGGCTTGGGTGGACTATCTGTGTGGAGTTTGCACATTCTCCCTGGGTCTGCATGGGTTTCCTCCGGGTGCTCCGGTTTCCTCCTACGCTCCAAAGGTGTGCGTGTTAGGTGTATTGGCCGTGCTAAATTGCCCCTTAGTGTCAGGGGGACTAGCTAGGGTTAATGCATTGGGTTATGGGGATAGGGGCCTGGGTGGTTGGTGCAGACTCGATGGGCTCAATGCCCTCCTGCTGCACTGTAGGATTCCATGATTCTATGATCCGATGTAAAGCAGGTAGATTTAAACATCGGGCTACTTTGAGAAAGTAACTGGGTCGGATGAGTGGGGCTGGGCTGGATTGGGGGGGTGGGGAAGGTTTTGGGAATGGGGAGTGAGTGGAAAGATAGTCAAAGTGGTCATGGGGGGAGGTGGCGATCAGTACGGGGGGGGAGGGGGGATTGAGTAATCAGTTGGGGGAGATGTTGGGTGGCCAGTCGGTATAAGGGTGATCAGTTAGGGAGGGTGATGGATGAGGGTGGCTGAGTGCATGGGGAGTTAGTTGGAGAATAGTGAGAAGTCGGGTGGGGAAGGCAGTCTGTGAGGTGGGGGGTTAGTTGGGGTCGGGAGGTCAGCCGGGAGAGGTGGGTATCAGGGAAATGGGGGTAGTCAGAGGTTTGGGAGGGTAGTCAGGGGAAGGATGGTTTTAGGTTCTGGTGGGGGGTTGGGAAGGTGGTCGGGGGTTGGAGTGGAGGAATAGTGGTTGAAGGGTCCTGTGTGCGAGTGGGTCAGAAGAGTCATCAGGAGAATGGGGGCATATTTGGAGTTGTGGTGGGAGTAGCCGGGGCAATTCAGTGTTCGTCGGGGGGGTGGGAGTGGGAATAGTCAGGAGAGTTCCTGTGGGGGTTCAGTGGGGGCGAGGTGGGGGGGTAGTACTATAGTTACCCTGGAGTTAGATGTAGTTTAAATTCTTCTAATCTTCCCTGGGTAACTATTACTGGAAGAGAACTGGAACCATCCAAAGACTGATTTAAATGAAAAGATGCACAAAGGACATTTGAACTTTCCATCAATTGTCATGCAATCTCTAAGTGGTTCCCCTGGGACCTCGAGGGAAGGGGGCTCTCCCAGTGCATCTTTGGAATGCTCCCTCCCCTCCCCAGGTATGATGAGCTGAAGAACGCATGTTATGAGTTTATGTTGTAATGTCAGAAAATGCAGTAGCCAATTTGCACAATGGAAGAAGGTTCAGCAGCCAGAGGCCACAGGATTATGGTGATTTACAAAATAATCAGAGCCGACATGAGGAGTCATTTTCTCATACAACTGACTGGTGTAATCTGGAATAATATTGCCTCAAAGGGTGCTGGAAACAGATTCAGTAGCAACATTTAAGCAAATTAAATAGATGCCTGAAGTGAGAGAATATGCTGAGTTCAAGGGGTTAGATTGAGGAAATGGAATTAATTGGAGAGTTCTACCAAAGAGCCAACATAGGTGCAATGGGCTGAATGGCCTTCTTCTGTGTTTTATCAGTCTGTGATTCAATGAAACAGCAATGAATTTGTTTGTTTTAGTGATGTTTGTTGAGGAACGAATGGTGGCCAGAGGATCGGGAGAACTCCCCTTCTGCTCTTCAGAGAGTGGACTATGTTCTTTTGCATTCAGCTAAAAAGCAGACATGGGTCTGAGGTCTCATAACAAAGACGACATCTCTGACAGAGCAGTACTTTCTCAATATTAAATGAAATGCTCAAATTTCTGGAATGTCTCTTGAACCCATGAACTCAGAGGCTGACGCTGGAATATTTTGTATTATAAAGCATGAAATAATGTCAGATCTGCATTGTGAAGGAGAAAACACCACATAAAGGCGTTCAGTGTGTAACATTTAGCAAACTGAAAACCCCAAAAGAGCCATCAAAAGGCAGAAAACTAAATTAATTTGCAAAATGTGAGATTTGGATGAAATGTTGAGAAGGACTTGGTGCTTTCCAACCAGGGGATCTTCACATCAATAATTTTAATGTGAAGGTAAATACTTTCAGACACTTGAAGAATGGGTTTGAATTCTGTGGGGGAGTTCCTTTTAAAAACAAATGTATTCCAATCATCATGATCGCCAAGACAGACATCTTAAATTTGAAGTTAAGTATTGCATATACAGTACATCAAAACACTATGGTTATTAGTGAGGAACATGTTGCAGAAGCACTCATTTTCAGAATCAGACAGATGTTTAGGGCACTTTGCTGGTGACTTTTTACTGAAGACTTCAAAACTTCATTTCATGGCTTTAATAGAGAATGGCTGCCTCAGTCGGTAAGAATGTTTTCAAGTGCGTATGTACAGTAGAAATGGTACTTTAGTGAAGGCTCTTTAAACCTTAATAGTTGTGGAATCTCCAACTGACACTGTTTATTTTCCCCAAACAAAGTATTTAAGTTTTGGATTTATTCAAGATGTGCTGAAAGCTGCTCAGAGCACATCTGTCTCCACGGTTGTAAGTGCTTCTTGAAACACAAAGGCCACAAAATTCGGCTCCTTCTTGGTGCCTCGAGTTCCATTTTGGCTATAATTTAGCATCAGTGGTGTGCGTACACACTTCCAGTGTGCACCATGCCAGACACCATTTTGGTGAGGGCGCTAGCTGATGCGCTTCTCAAACACGAGGCCAGATGCTCGGTAAATGAAAGGCTTTTATTTACTGTAATGAAGCAGTCAGTAATTACATACACTATCCCAGACTGAAGGGGTCCCGGCCAGAGCAGGGACTTTTATACCTCTCCCAGGAGGCGGAGCCCGACTGGGATGTGCCACAACACTACAGTACAAAGGTGTAACAACCCCACCCTAACCCCAACAGCAACAAGTAGCACAACCCAACAGTAACATATGTACATCCTTGTAGTACTGGCCAGACCCTGGCTCAGGACTATCCAGTGGGAACCAACGATGGTTCACCACACTAGCACACACGCGGGGAGCATAAAGTGGAAGTATGTAGTGTAGGTAGATGGTGATATCAATCAATATCTCACATGGCACTACCACTTTGGAGCTCAATGCTCAGTAACCATCCTCTCTTAACCTCACACAATTTAACGTAAGTTAAGCAACAGGAATTGTAATTTGAAGGGATCATCAACTACAATTGCGTTAGCTGCTGATTGGTTCCTTCTGGTTTTTGCTTTGATTGTAGAAGTGCTTGGTGATTTCTAATGTTGCTGCAGAGATGTGGCAAGTGCTGACAGACTTTAGCCTAACTTCAATCCAAAACACTTGCTCCTAGACCTGGGTGCAGCTCTGAACATTCCCCACAGACTACGGCATGACGGGGGAGTAAGCAGAAGAGACACAGATCAGGGCAAGCTACTGGAAGGAGAAAGAGAAGCAGGGAGAAAGGGGATCTCTGCAGAAGACCATATCCATCCAGGGTATTCAGATAGCAATCTTTCTACCTGAACCTCAGATGCTTCCATTTCACAAAGGATGGACAAATGCATGAATAGGATGGGAATGGAGGGATATGGTCCCCGGAAGGGTAGGGGGTATTGGTTCAATCGGGCAACTTGGTCGCTGCAGGCTTGGAGGCTGAAGGGCCTGTTCCTATGCTGTAATTTTCTTTCTTCTTTGTTCTTAGTTCTTTAATGTCCTCAGTGAAGTCTGCCACCTGCTACAGCCATAGCTGCAACCTCAGAGCAGGGTGAGGATGAGGTCACCAGTGGCTGGGAAGCTGACTGTGACAGTGAACCTTTATGTGACTGGTTCCTTTTAGGCTGGAGATATTTGTAAGATCACCCAGTTTGCCATCCACTGTTGCCTGAGGGAGGTTGTATGTTCCAAGAGAGCTGAATACATTTCATTCTCCCTTAATAGTGACCAGCAGATGAGGTGAAGACGTGTTTTTGTGAGGATTGCAGCTCCTCCATGGCGCAGGGTGAGTGCATTCACATCACTCTGAGGACACTCCACTTTGAGATGCATCACAATTGAAAGCGATTCAAATCCCTTGATAACTAGCTTGTGAGTGAGCACATACAACATCTCAAGCAGGTCAAAGCCCCACATCTTGGCAGCAATGCCTTCATTCAGTGGCAGTCTTCTGTACCATCTGCACTGGTGTCCCCACATCAAACCAAAAGAGTTGTCCCTGAGTAGCAAGGGCTATTCTTAAACAAGATGGTCCATAATAATGGTGTTTGTCTGAAAGGCCCCGAGTGGTTGGAAACACAACTCTCCTCCTCTCCATTTCCTACACCCAAACCACAGAGCAGCCTTGGAAAAACCTCTAAAACTGCTCTTTGCCATATTTCTGCCACGATTGAGCATTCCCCAAGTCAGATTTGCTTTTAGAATGACTTCCAGTGCCTACTCCAGCCACAATGTCAGCCTTTTAAGCTTTAACTCGCCTCTCAGGATTTGGCCTCCCATACTGAGATGTGCAGCCACTCAAAAGCACACTTAGTGCTGGCTATGTGTTGCAGTCACTTACATCAGCAGGGAGGATGAAGTCTGTGTAACTGTGCTAAAAAGAAACACAAAAGCAAAGCACTACAGACACTGAAAATCTCCATTAAAAAAACAGAAAATGCTGGAAATACTCAGCAGATCTGGCAGTATCTGTGGAGAGAGTTAGAGAGTCAACATTTCATCAGAACTCAATGTATTACTGAGATTTGCAAGCTAGCTCATAAAATCATGGAATCCCTACAGTGCAGAAGGAGGCCATTTGGCCCATCAAGCCTGCACCGACCACAATGCCACCCAGGCCCTATCCCCATTATCCCACGTATTTACCCTGCTAAACCCCCTGATACTAAGGGGCAATTTATCATGGCCAATCCACCTAACCTGCACATCTTTGGACTGTGGGAGGAAACCAGCCCACCTGGAAGAAACCCACAAAGACACGGGGAGAACGTGCAAACTCCACACAGACAATGACCCAAGGTCAGAATTGAACATGGATCCCTGGCACTTTGAGGATTTGGAGTAGTCGTAATGCCTATGCCTGTTCTGGGGACCCAGTCCAAATCACAGCTGAGTCAAAGGCTTTGTGACTCATTCCCTTTTTTCAATAGTCAATGTTTACTTATCCTAAAACCCTCAGTGATATAATTTGGAATCACTTCAAAATATTTCCTAGTAATCGATGCAAAAGTGACAAATAATGGGAAATTACTGTAGACTTCATCGATTGGCCTGTGTCTCTTTGGGGGAGGAGACATGATTCATGTTTACTAGTGAAGTGTACGTACCCCAGCTGAGTTGCTGATCCTGGGGTTATTTAGACATGGTGGGGGAGGTGGACTGCGGGGAGACAAGGTTTGCTGGCCTTGGAGAGTCTCACTGAAACCGTGTCTGAATTTAGCTGTGGCAGGCTTCAAAAACTCTGCCATAGATCAGGAAAATCATCCCTTTTTATTGTCAAGATTGCACTTTATTTTATTCATGGCGGTGCTTATTAAATTTTGTCATAGCAGCTTGCTGCAACTGAGTGGCTTGCTGGGCCATTTCAGACAGCAGTCAAGAATCAACCACATTGCTGTGGGGCAGGAGCCACACATAAACCAGGCCAAGTTAGGACGGCAGATTTCCTTCCCCAAAAGGACATTGGTGACGCAGAAGGTAGTTTCATGGCCACCATTTTCTTTTTTGTTCTCGATTTATTTAATGAACTGAATTTAAGTCTCCCAGCTGCTGTGGCGGGATTTGAACTCTTACCTCTGGATTAGATCAGTAATGTAAATGCTGTTTGTGAAAGGCTAAATTCAGTGAGTGTTTTGAGAACTTACCCACCATCAGGAGAATGCTGGATTTGAGGAACAATGTGTGGTGATCCTTGTATCCAGTATCAGCGGAATCACAGGGGAATGTGCCAAATGGAACACTTTCTTGTTTTTCACACTCGCTTTCTCTGGGCTATGTCCTCCTGCCAGCTACAATTACAATGAGTCTGCAAACAGTTGGTGGCACAAGTGAGAACATTCCTCAACACTCTTCTCTCTTGAATCCAGAATGACCAAATCAGCAGAAAGTCTGCATGGGACTTTTTTCCTGGTTTCTGAAGGGCTAATTCGGGGTCATCTTGCAAAGTTACCCTCAGTATGCTACTGACTAAATTCTTAACTCGACTGAGCTTTTCCTATGTGAGTCGATTCACTTTTCCACGAAGAATAAGTGGACAGTTCCGTTCAAAAGCACTTGGTTTTGAATTTCAGCTTATCATTACCCAAGCCAGCCGTAGGAAGGTAAATGGGTTATTTTGAGTAGTAGACATGTCATATGAAACATTTTGTAAATGTGTGGCAGGTAATGGCCTTCATTTTAAACGTGATTGGTAAAGCCAGTCTGGAATTTCAGACATTCTGGCTCCTGTGCCAGTTAGGGTAATTTCAATTGCTGGGGTCCTTATACATTCCAAATGACTGCTCTTTTTCTTTACGCTTTTTAAAAAAAAGTGTGGTACAGAAATGCGCAGTGTGTCTGTTAAGTAGCCGGTGAATGGTGCCGCGGATGTGCTACTTTCCAGGGCTGTAGATACTGGCAGATCTTCTGGTTGCGCGGAGAGTCAGGGAATACACTGTTTTCTAAGTGTAGGCAAGCAATACCGGTGTACAATGCACGTTTCTGTTGAGGTGGAGTTGTGTGTCCCCCACTCCCCGCCCCCCCGAAAGCCACAAAGCCCAGTTGTAAAGTAATCTTAGGCTCCGGTCAATCAGAGTCCAGCTATTATTGAATCAGAGTGTCTGACAGGTTGGAATGTGCCTGTCAATTTTGGGCTGCGGCTCAGCAGCACTTAACATTTTAAAATCGTTTTGAATCTGCAGCACAGTGCGGCGTCTGGTGTGCCAATTGGACGTTTTATTTTAAACATTAATTAAAAGAGCAAAATACTTGTATATTTAAAGTGTAGGAGGCATGCAGATCGTCATGCAGATGGCTTTTCTGGTGAAGCGTCCTTTCGAAGCCAAGGGCCCAGATTTTCGCTCTGGAGCCAAGCGGCGGGAAATCTCCCGGCACAGGAGAAACTCACCTAAAAGGTGAGATCTTCATTCGGGGGTGGGTGATGGTGGGGCATGGGGGTGGGGGGGGGGGCGGGTGTTGGTGGATACAGAATGCAGTCAGGCCCACTGCCCTCAGATACAGATCAGAGGCGGCTACAAGGATTACCAAGAGCCAGCATTTATTGCCCAAGAGAGTTAACCACATTACTGTGGGTCTGGAGTCACAAGTCGGCCAGACCAGGTAAGGAAGGCAGAGTCCCTTCGCTGAAGGACATTAATGAACAAGATGGGTTTTTCCGACAATGGACAATGGTTTCATGGTCATCAGTGGATTCTTAATTTCAGACATTTTTATTGAATTTAACTTCCACCATCTGCCATGGTGGGGTTTGAACTCGGGTCCCCAGAACATCAGCTGAGTTTCTGGATTAATAGTCTAGCGATAATACCACTCGGCCATCTTCTCCCCTAATTATGATGTAATTTTATAGAGCGCTAGCAGTCTTATATTGTGCCAAGCATTTCTAACCAGACTTTCCACCGACTCAAAGGAAAAGGAAGTTCCCTCACTGCAATCCAATTGTGAGTGTATCATATGTTGGCAGGTTTTAAAAGACTCCATTAAGGTGTAACTGGTCAAAGAGGATATACTGCATATATTTTATATTCCAGTGAATTTGAAAGTTCTATTTTGTGCATAGTGGTTAGAGTTTATGATGTAAGATTATTTTCCCCATTTACACCAGTCTGTGAGAGTGAGAAACAATTTCTTGAATGATTTTCTTCTGCAAGAAAATGAAAAAGGGTGAGTTGAATATATTGCTGCAGTGTAGTTATATTCCCCAGCATACTGCGGTTCAACAACTGTGATACCTTTCTCCAAGAGATTATTTTCCAAATCCACCAATGAAAGTTCCTTTTCCAAGCAATAAAATGACAATTAAAATTTGACACTTTCCTTTCTTTGCACACTTTCTGGAGGGTTGGCTCAAAACATGTTTCATATTGAATTTGGCATTCACGTCCAAAGCTTGGATTGGCATCTGGCAGCGGAAAATATGCTGAACATTCTCAGATCATACGAATTACAGCTGAGAAAGTGGCCATTTGGCCCATTACCTCTGTGCTGGTTCACAACCCAATGCATAAGGTTAAATCACACAGGATCCAGGGTGAGGTATCTAAATGGGTACAAAATTGGCTTCTAGCCAGAAGCCAGAGGGTGGTTGGAGAGGGTTGTTTTTCAAACTGGAGGCCTGTGACCAATGGTGTGCCTCAGGGATCAGTGCTGGGTCCACTGTTACTTGTCATTTATATTAATGATTTGGATGAGAATATAGGAGGCATGGTTAGTAAGTTTGCAGATGACATCAAAGATTGGTGGCATAGTGGACAGTGAAGAAAGGTATCTCCGATTGCAACAGGATCTTGATCAATTGGGCCAGTGGGCTGATGAATGGCAGATGGGGTTTAATTTAGATAAATGTAGGTGATGCATTTGGTAGATTGAACCAGTGCAGGACTTATTCAGTTAATGGTAGGGCGTTGGGGAGAGTTACAGAACAAAGCGACCTGGGGTACATGTTCATAGCTCCTTGAATGTGGAGTCACAGGTGACAGAGTGGTGAAGAAGGCATTCAGCATGCTTGGTTTCATCGGTCAGAACATTGAATACAGGAGTTGGGACGTCTTATTGAAGTTGTACAAGACATTGGTAAGGCCACACTTGGAATACTGTGTGCAATTCTGGTCACCCTATTATAGAAAGGATCGAGTTTTTAGAGGAAGTGACGAAGATGATTGATGATGGTAGGGCAGTGGATGTTGTCTACATGGACTTCAGTAAGGCCTTTGACAAGGTCCCTCATGGCAGACTGGTGCAGAAGGTGAAGTCGCATGGGATCAGAGGTGAGCTGGCAAGGTGGATACAAAACTGGCTCGGTCAAAGAAGACAGAGGGTAGCAGTGGAAGGGTGCATTTCTGAATGGAGGGCTGTGACAAGTGCTGTTCCTCAGGGATCAGTGCTGGGACCTTTGCTGTTTGTAATATATATAAATGATTTGGAGGAAAATGTAACTGGATTGATTAGTAAGTTTGCGGACCACACAAAGGTTGGTGGATTTGCGGATAGCGATGAGGACCATCAGAGGATACAGCAGGATATAGATCAGTTGGAAACTTGGGCGGAGAGATGGCAGATGGAGTTTAATCCGGACAAATGTGAGGTAATGCATTTTGGAAGGTCTAATACAGATAGGAAATATACAGTAAATGGCAGAACCCTTAAGAGTATTGATAGGCAAAGGGATCTGGGTGTACAGGGTCACAGGTTACTGAAAGTGGCAAAGCAGGTGGAGAAGGTAGTCAAGAAGGCACACGGCATGCTTGCCTTCATCGGCCGGGGTATTGAGTTTAAAAATTGGCAAGTCATGCTGCCGCTTTATAGAACCTTAGTTAGGCCGCACTTGGAATATAGTGTTCAATTCTGGTTGCCACACTACCAGAAGGATGTGGAGGCTTTGGAGAGGGTACAGAAAAGATTTACCAGGATGTTGCCTGGTATGGAGGGCATTAGCTATGAGGAGAGGTTGGAGAAACTTGGTTTGTTCTCACTGGAGCGATGGAGGTTGAGGGGAGACCTGATAGAAGTCTACAAGATTATGAGAGGCATGGACAGAGTGGATAGTCAGAACCTTTTTCCCAGGGTGGAAGAGTCAATTACTAGGGGGCATAGGTTTAAGGTGCGAGAGGCAAGTTTTAAAAGAGATGTACGAGGCAGATTTTTTACACAGAGAGAGGTGGGTGCCTGGAACTCGTTGCGGGGGAGTTACTGGAAGCGGATACGGTAGTGACTTTTAAGAGGCGTCTGACAAGTACATGAATGAGATGGGAATAGAGGGATATGGTCCCCGGAAGTGTAGAGGGTTTTAGTTCAGTCGGGCATAATTGGGCGGTGCAGGCTTGGAGGGCCGAAGGGCCTGTTCCTGTGCTGTAATTTTCTTTGTTCTTTGTTCTTTGATATTATTAAACTCGAAAGAATGCAGAAAAGATTCACTAGGATGTTACTGGGACTTGATGGTTTGAGTTATAAGGAGAGGCTGGATAGACTGGGACTTCCTTCTCTGGAGCGTAGAAGGCTGAGGGATGATCTACAGAGGTCTATAAAATAATGAGGGGCATAGATCAGCTTGATCGTCAATATCTTTTCCCAAAGGTAGGGGAGTCTAAAACTAGAGGGCATGGGTTTAAGGTGAGAGGGGAGAGATACAGAAGTGTCCAGAGGGGCAATTTTTTCACACAGAGGGTGGTGAATGTCTGGAACAAGCTGCCAGAGGTAGTAGTAGAGGCGGGTACAATTTTGTCTTTTAAAAAGCATTTAGGCAGTTACATGGGTAAGATGGGTATAGAGGGATATGGGGGCCAAATGAGGGCAATTGGGACTAGCTTAGGGTTTTTAAAAAAAAGGGCGGCATGGACAAGTTGAGCCGAAGGGCCTGTTTCCATGTTGTAAACCTCTATGACTCTATGACTATCTTCCAATTAAGTCACCTCAGGTGGATAAGATGGCCACCGTGATGCTACTTTTACATCAGTTGTGTGGAGAATGTCTCCTTTCATGGAGAAGACACAAGCCAAAATTTTTCTGTCTCGCCCAACCCGGGAATCACAGTGAGCGAGACAGAAAATTTGGCGGAACACTTAAAGGTCCGTTGAGCTTGGGTGGGAATTTCCAGTCTTGGTGGGGGTGGGGGTGGGTGGCGGGGGGGGGGGGGGGGGGGGGGGGGGGCGGTGGGGGGCGGTTTATTTGTTGGCACGAGCTTTCGGAGCACTGCCCCTTCATCAGGTGAGCAAAATGATGCAGATGCCAGTGTCTGAAATCAAAACAAACAGGGTATCTGCATCTGGCATCTGCATCATTTTGTTCACCTGATGAAGGGGACAGCGCTCTGAAGGCTCGTGCTACCAAATCAGGTAAGATCAATTATAGTAGAGACAGAAGAACAATTTTGTTTGCACATTGCTATCCTTTAGAGTAAAAGAAATTCTCTCAAGATAATAGTCCCATTTAGTTCCAATTCTCAAAAAATATATTTCAATATGGAGGTAACTAAGGAGGTAACTAAGTGTGTTGATGAAGGTAGTGCAGTTGATGTCATATACATGGATTTTAGTAAGGCGCTTGATAAGGTCCCCCATGGTCGGCTTATGATGAAAGTGAGGAGGTGTGGGATAGAGGGAAAGTTGGCCGATTGGATAGGTAACTGGCTGTCTGATCGAAGACAGAGGGTGGTGGTGGATGGAAATTTTTCGGATTGGAGGCAGGTTGCTAGCGGAGTGCCACAGGGATCAGTGCTTGGTCCTCTGCTATTTGTGATTTTTATTAATGACTTAGAGGAGGGGGCTGAAGGGTGGATCAGTAAATTTGCCGATGACACCAAGATTGGTGGAGTAGTGGATGAGGTGGAGGGCTGTTGTAGGCTCAAAGAGACAGATAGGATGCAAAGCTGGGCTGAAAAATGGCAAATGGAGTTTAACCCTGATAAATGTGAGGTGATTCATTTTGGTAGGACTAATTTAAATGTGGATTACAGGGTCAAAGGTAGGGTTCTGAAGACTGTGGAGGAACAGAGAGATCTTGGGGTCCTTATCCACAGATCTCTAAAGGTTGCCACTCAAGTGGATAGAGCTGTGAAGAAGGCCTATAGTGTGTTAGCTTTTATTAACAGGGGGTTGGAGTTTAAGAGCCGTGGGGTATGCTGCAACTGTACAGGACCTTGGTGAGACCACATTTGGAATATTGTGTGCAGTTCTGGTCACCTCACTATAAGAAGGATGTGGAAGCGCTGGAAAGAGTGCAGAGATTTACCAGGATGCTGCCTGGTTTGGAGGGTAGGTCTTATGAGGAAAGGTTGAGGGAGCTAGGGCTGTTCTCTCTGGAGCGGAGGAGGCTGAGGGGAGACTTAATAGAGGTTTATAAAATGATGAAGGGGATAGATAGAGTGAATGTTCAAAGACTATTTCCTCGGGTGGATGGAGGTATTACAAGGGGGCATAACTATAGGGTTCGTGGTGGAAGATATAGGAAGGATATCAGAGGTAGGTTCTTTACGCAGAGAGTGGTTGGGGTGTGGAATGGACTGCCTGCAGTGATAGTGGAGTCAGACACTTTAGGAAAATTTAAGCGGTTATTGGATAGGCACATGGAGCACACCAGGATGATAGGGAGTGGGATAGCTTGATCTTGGTTTCAGATAAAGCTCGGCACAACATCGTGGACCGAAGGGCCTGTTCTGTGCTGTACTGTTCTATGTTCTAAGTTCTAATATGATGCTAAGTACAGAGCAACAACTGGCTAGGGAGCAGAGTTTACATGAAATGAAACCACTGTTGCCTGAATAGCTTCAGAAAAACAAGTTTGGTAATTGGAGGCACTAGCTCCCAGGCCACAATGACCAGTGAATCCTAACCAAGCATGGCGCCAATAGCGAACACTCACTGGAAACAGGTGGTTTACAGAAAATAAATTGCAAAATAGTGCTAGCCACTTAACTGATAACCACCAAGTGGACACGAATGGTTGATTTCCTCAACAACCACCAGTCTGGCATATATTCTTATTTATGCAATGTAAACTACTAATACCAGAAAAGAATATAAATTTATTTTCTTTTTGTCAATGTCGGCTGCTCTTGGCAGCACAGGCTTTGGCGAGAGACCGGAGAATGAAACAAGGTGACAATCCCGCAAAATAGCCCAAAATCAATGGGGGGAAAAATTGTAGAAGTGAAAATATGTATTTAATTTTTTTTTTTTGTTTTTCAATAATAAATATACTTGAAGGGAGGAGGACATGTCAGAAGTGGATGATTTAAAGAAGAACGCTCAACCACTAATGTCCCAATAGCTTTTTCTAAGTAAGTAAGAAATAGCTGTGCAGGTGGGAATAAACCACTGACCCAAAACCACCAGCCGACATCGAGCAAGCAGATTAACTGAACATCATGAAAGCTCAGTAATAACCATTTTGGTCACCCACTTTGGGTATAACTGCTCAGAGATACATATTTTCATTGCACCAGCAATGACAGCAATGTCTGAACAAAATTGTTATCTTCTCAATGCTATGATCATATGGCCTGACTCCACCTGCTTCACTTCAGGCGTGCCATATTTCAAGCCGTTAGCACTCAAACTGTGTCGCTTATAGAATTAAGTTCTCCAATAGCGCTGTTCTCGGAATTGTCAATGCTCCATCTGCACTGCATTTGAACTCCCTGGTGGTCCAACATTAAATTATTGGCTCTTGCGCACAGCTGGATCGATGTGTCGTTCCCCGCCTGGACCCTTTCTCTCTTTTCTGTTGGTGCCTGATGTGGACTTGTCATGAGCGCTGAAGGAGAAAATTATGCGCACGGGAATATGGTTTAAATGTTTTATTTTTCAATCAAATTGGATTTCTTGAGTAAATCAAAACAGAAGACGCTGGTAAAACTCAGCAGGCCTGGCAGCATCTATGGAGAGAGAAACAGAGTTCACATTTTGAGTACAATATGACTCTTCTGAAGACTGCTGAGTTTGCCAGTGTTATTTGTTTCGATCTCAGATGCTGGCATCTGCATCATTTTGCTTTAACGTTAGTGCTCTAATTTCTTGAACCTGGTTAGTTACCAGTGAAAATCGATCAAAGAGAATTGACCTGGTTTGAGTTCAACCTATTTTTTTTTCCCTTTTGTTCTGTGTTGATTTTTTTCTCCATTGTTTTTCTTGCTGAAGGGACTATAATAAATTAATGGTTATATACAGTTCAAGAATGTTCAAGGTCCCTCAAAGATGTGAGTACATGTGGTGAACCATCGTTGGTTCCCACCAGGTAGTACTGAGCCAGGGTCTGGCCAGTACTATGAGTCTGTATATATGTTGCTGTTGGGGTTAGGGATGGGTTGTTCTACGTGTTGCTGTTGGGGTTAGGGTTGGGCTGTTCTACCTGTATTATTGTTATTATGGTACATCCCAGTCGGGCTCCGCCTCCTGGGAGAGGTATAAAGGTCACTGCTCTGTCTGGGACCCCTCAGTCTGGGATCGTGTATTATATATGGTAGCTCTATTGTAGTAGTCAATAAAAGCCTTTATTTCCTCGAGCATCTCTAGCCTCGTGAGTTATATCGCGCATCAATTTTATTGACTACTACAATAGAGCTACCATATATGATACACGATCCCAGACTGAGGGGTCCCAGACAGAGCAGTGACCTTTATACCTCTCCCAGGAGGCGGAGCCCGACTGGGATGTACCATAATAACTATAATACAGGTAGAACAGCCCAACCCTAACCCCAACAGTAACATGTAGAACAACCCAACCCTAACCCCAACAGCAACATATATACAGACTCATAGTACTGGCCAGACCCTGGCTCAGTACTACCTGGTGGGAACCAACGATGGTTCACCACAGTACACTAATCCAAACAAACTTTATTTGTGTATCTTAGATTACGTTACATTTCAGTGCTGTAAGATTGAGTTTACAGGAAATGTAATTCGGTTAATATAATGCAAATTCATTGGCAGCTTGGCAGAACTAAAGGTGAGTAGATGCCACAATGCGTCACCGTTCTTAGCTGTAATTTTTTTAGTAAGGAAGAACAAACGCTCCTTAATTTTCATTATGACAGCAAAAAAGGGGATTTTCTATTTCCCTCTGGCTTTTTAAAACAAACAGCAGCCCGTGGCTCTACTTTTAACTTTTCTGGGTGGAAGTATTGTATTTGACAGTAGCTCACAGATTTAACCTTTCACCTTTAGCTAAAGAAGTCAGGGAACAACTCTGGTCCCGTGCTGAGTTATACTGCTGACTTCACTGTACTGGCAAGCAAAGCATACATCCACATTTGTCACTGGTATGCAAGTGTTCATTCTGCCAAAAAGAATTAAGTATTAAATTTAAGATGAGGATCCCAGCTAGATCAGTATGTTTTTTTTTTCAGTGAGTTGCTGTCCCTACAGATTGCAAAATCTCAGGTTTCAGCTCCCGTGTGTAGGGTCAACTGATTTCAGCCGGCTAAGTGGTAGAGTTGAACTCCACGTTGGGGGATCATTGTTCTCCTGCTGGATCTGCAGTATTGGGATGAGAACACCCCCTTTAAAGAGCCAGGTCAAATAGGCTAAAGGGGTTAAATCGCATCTTTAAGATTCTATAACATAGGCTTCTTTCTGTGCTGTAGGATTCTATAACAGGATGAGGCTTAGTTCTGCTTTTCCTGATCTCTATTTGTACTGCCCCTCATTGCCTGGGATTTTCCCACTAACCCGTGGCAGATTTTCCCACAGTGGAAGTGGCAATCCATTGGCTGCCGGTGAGATCTTCTGGTCGCGTCGAAGTCTCCGGCGGGTTTGCATGGCTTCTCTACCCCGCCGCCGGGGAACCCGTCCCATGGGGGTCGACTTCAACAGCACTGGAAGGTCCTGCCAATGGGAAGGGCCAGAAGATCCCATCTGATGTTGAGGCTCGTGTGAGGAATGTCTTCTTGTGTGAGGCGCTGGATCAATAACTGTGGCCCTGTACCCAACAATGGATCAACACTTCAACAAGAGGGAGGAGAACATCTGAGAGCATTGATGAGGGAAAACAAATTGCATTTTGAAAGTTATCTCATCGCAGTTGCAGGTATGGTGATGCCACCACAAAGTACTGAGTTAATCTGCTGGCTGTTCTCTGATATTTCTACTCTCTCCCCACCTTAAAATGTTGACCTATTGCTGAGTTCAGGTCCACAGTTGCCAGTCCAGTACCTCACACAAGGAGGCAATCTTCATATGAACTTTGTCACCACATGGCAATATGCAATTTGACCATGGTAGACATATTAATCAAGTCTGATCCTACCATTGAATCTTACAGCACATAAAGAGGCCTTTGGTCTGCCGAGCCTCTGCTGCCTCATGAAAGTGAAGTCCTCCTCCAAGGTTAACAAATAAAAACTTCTAAGAACCTGGATGACAATCACACGCACATTTTAGTCCTCCTAAAATGTGAATTATAGCACACCCACTGTGGTCCCAAATGCCTGAACATAGATCAGGCAGAAATAGCTACTGTCGAGAGGTAATCACACACCACTTGCCAGAATTTAAACCTGGTGTAATAGTGTCCAATCGAGAGACAACCTGAATTAATTTGAAGCTGAAAAATACTTGTATTTTGCAAAATGTATTGTATAACTGGCTGATTAGAAAATAATACAGAGCAATTATGTTCTCCAAATCATAGAAATCATAGAAATCATAGAAACCCTACAGTGCAGTAGGAGGCCATTCGGCCCATCGAGTCTGCACCGACCGCAATCCCACCCAGGCCCTACCCCCACATATTTACCTGCTTATCCCTCTAAGCTACGCATCTCAGGACTCTAAGGGGCAATTTTTAACCTGGCCAATCAACCTAACCCGCACATCTTTGGACTGTGGGAGGAAACCGGAGCACCCGGAGGAAACCCACGCAGACACGAGGAGAATGTGCAGGTTAGGTGGATTGCAGGTTAAGGATGTGCAGGTTAGGTGGATTGGCCATACTAAATTGCCCCTTAATTTTACACATCCCAAGATGTGTAAAATAGAGGGATAAGCGAAGTAAATATGTGGGGTTACGGGGATAAAGCCTGGGTAAGGTGCTCTGTCGGGAGTTGTGCAGACTCGATGGGCCAAGTGATCTCCTTCTGCACTGCAGGGATTCTATGATTCATAATTAAATGTTGATATGGCAGTATTTATAAATCAGCATGTCAATGAGACTGAACCACTGAAATATGTTGCAGGTAATTAGTCATAGCATGACTGGAAATGGGGAAAGCATGGAACGTACAGTTTATATAGTGAGACAGGTAATCCTTGTAACAGTGACAAACTTCAAATAAAAACTTCATTGACTGTAAGGCTCTTTGGGAGATTGTATAAAGCACTGTATGAGTACATGCCTTTCCTTTTTGTTCTGAGAAATGTTACATATTTTTGATATCTATCACAAAGAATACTCTTTAAAATCAATTAAGTTCATTGTTTACTTGATGTACATTAATCCAAAGTTGACAGGCAGTTTACATGGATCTTCTCTCCTCTGTAGAAGGAAAATATAAAATTACTTAAACAGAACGAACACCACTCCCCACACCAGGGGTGGGATTCTCCAGCCGTGTGCGCCCCAAGAGCAGAAAATCCTGCCCGACCTTTAAATGGAAGGCCAAATTTTCTTTCTCGCCTGCTACAATTACTGCAATGGAGCGATGGGAGAATTTCACCCCTGATCTTTCTTTCTGACAAGTGTCAAGTCATTGGAGAATCTCTTCCTCATTTGTGGAACAAACTCAGTGTTCAAGCATCATTGGGCAGCACGCTGGCACAGTGGTTAGCACTGCTGCCTCACAATGCCAGGGACCCGGGTTCCATTCCTGACTTGAGTCACTGTCTGTGCGGAGTCTGCACGTTCTCCCCATGTCTGCATGGGCTTTCTCCGGGTGCTCCAGTTTCCCCCCCACAGTCCAAAAGACGTGCTGGTTAGGTGCATTGACCATGCTAAATTCTCCCTCAGTGTACCCGAACAGGTGCCGGAGTGTGGCGACTGGGGGATTTTCACAGTGACTTCATTGCAGTGTTAATGTAAGCCTACTTGTGACACTGATCAATAAATAAACTTTATAAAACCATTGAAAAATAAAAGAAAGGTTTGCATTTACATCGTGATTTTCATGACCACCACCTGTGCCAAAGTGCTTTGCTGTCACAGAAGTACTTTTGAAGTGCAGTGACTGTTGTAATATGGGAGACGTGCTGGTTAGGTGCATTGACCCGAACAGGTGCCGGACAGTGGCGACTATTATTAAGGGGGGCTTCTTCACGCAGAGAGTGGTAGGAGTGTGGAATGAGCTGCCGGATAAAGTGGTAAATGTGGGGTCACTTTTAACATTTAAGAAAAACTTGGACAGGTTCATGGATGAGAGAGGTGTGGAGGGATATGGCCTAAGTGCATGTCAGTGGAACTAGGCAAAAAATGGTTCGGCACAGACAAGAAGGGCCAAAAGGCCTGTTTCTGGGCTGTAATTTTCTATGGTTCTATGGTTCTATGACTAGGGCAATTTCACAGTAACCTCATTGCAGTGTTAATGTAAGCCTTACTTGTGACTAATAAATAAACTTGACTTCAAACCCCCGCAATGTGTAAATGATCAGATAATCAGGTTCTTTTAATGGTGATTTAGGGATAATTATTTAATTTAGAGTTCCTGCAGTGGTCTAATGGTCTGTACACATCCACACAGACCAAAGGGGCCGAGTATAATCTGTGCCTACAACTCAACATACAGTTAGGGAGCTACAATTGGTGCCACAGTTTGACTTAACGAAACTGGACTAGGGATGGTAAAATCACTCTTGATTTGTTGAAGTAGACATGATTGCCATGGGTCAGATTTTGGCTTGAATGTGACATCCTTCTCAAATAGTCCAGTAGCTCACTGAGACTTGGGCTTACTCTTCACCAAACCTTTGGGCAGATTGAGATACACCTAGGAGCTAGTTTGGGGATGCACTCCCATTTTTCCACACACCTGATTTCCTGTGAGAAGTGAAGTATAACATACAATGGGGGAAATTTTTACGGCCATTCACACTGGTGGAATTTTCTGGTCCCGTTGCAGTGAATGGAGATTTGGCTGAGCGCCAAATTCTCTGTCCTCGCTGCAGCGGCAGCAGGGCATGAACAGCCAGTAAGATTGCACCCTATACGTCTTCCTATATTTGGTAAGGAAAATTGAGATGATACCCAATGAAGGAAATAAGTCAGCCAACATATATTGCATCATGGCTGGACTTGCGGATAGCGAAGAGCATTGTCGGGCAATACAGCAGGATATAGATAGGCTGGAAAATTGGGCGGAGAGGTGGCAGATGGAGTTTAATCCGGATAAATGCGAAGTGATGCATTTTGGAAGAAATAATGTAGGGAGGAGTTATACAATAAATGGCAGAGTCATCAGGAGTATAGAAACACAGAGGGACCTAGGTGTGCAAGTCCACAAATCCTTGAAGGTGGCAACACAGGTGGAGAAGGTGGTGAAGAAGGCATATGGTATGCTTGCCTTTATAGGACGGGGTATAGAGTATAAAAGCTGGAGTCTGATGATGCAGCTGTATAGAACACTGGTTAGGCCACATTTGGAGTACTGCGTCCAGTTCTGGTTGCCGCACTACCAGAAGGACGTGGAGGCGTTAGAGAGAGTGCAGAGAAGGTTTACCAGGATGTTGCCTGGTATGGAGGGTCTTAGCTATGAGGAGAGATTGGGTAAACTGGGGTTGTTCTCCCTGGAAAGACGGAGAATGAGGGGAGATCTAATAGAAGTGTACAAGATTATGAAGGGGATAGATAGGGTGAACAGTGGGAAGCTTTTTCCCAGGTCGGAGGTCATGAGGGGTCACGGGCTCAAGGTGAGAGGGGCGAGGTATAACTCAGATATCAGAGGGATGTTTTTTACACAGAGAGTGGTGGGGGCCTGGAATGCGCTGCCAAGTAGGGTGGTGGAGGCAGACACGCTGACATCGTTTAAGACTTACCTGGATAGTCACATGAGCATTCTGGGAATGGAGGGATACAAACGAATGGTCTAGTTGGACCAATGAGCGGCACAGGCTTGGAGGGCCGAAGGGCCTGTTTCCTGTGCTGTACTGTTCTTTGTTCTTTGTTTGTTCATGATGGCATAGGGGCCTCTAAGAGAAAGTCAGGTAAGTGCAAGAGAGAGAAAGAAATAGAAGAATGTATTGATAGGATGGGTCTAGGGGAGGCGGTGGTATACTGGTATCATGATTGGGCTAGTAATCCCGACACCCAGAGTAATACTCTTTGGGACCCAGGTTTGAATCCCACCACGCCAGATGCTGAAATTTAAATTCAATAAAAATCTAGAATTAAAAATCTAATGGTCACCATGAAACCATTGTCAATTGTTGTAAAAAACCCAGCTGGTTCATTAAAATCTTTCAGGGAAGGAAATCTGCCATCCTTACCTGATCTGGCCTAAGTGTGACTCCAAATCCACAGCAATGTAGTTGACTCTTAAATGCCCTAGTGTTCAGTTCAAGGGCAGTTAGGGATGGGCAACAAATGCTGGCCCGGCCGACGACATCCATATCCCATGAAAGAATAAAAAATATAATGGTTCTAATATTGTTTCTGCGCTGGAGGTTCTAATGTAATTCATGCCACTACAGCAGTGCTTGTTTCTACCCGGTGTTGCAATGGGCGGTGAGGGAGCCATTAAAAGATTAAATGTGTCAAGGTTCCATGCCAAAGGCACCACTTACCAAAAAATGTTTTTTCACAAAATAGAATCACTTTAACCAGCGGAAGGCAGGCCACAAACTGCAACAGGCCTCGCAGACTTTCCTCAACCTCTTTCCAACGCTGGGGAACCTGCCAAAAATATTGAAAAGACGTCGAGACTGGAATGTATGCCGCAGTCAGGAACAGATCCTTGCAGTGGGTGGCAGACCCGCCATGCTGAAGAAGATCCCTAATTCCATTGAATTGAAATATCTAGGCCTAGCTATCCAGGCTTAAATGTAAAGAGCAGCCACTTTGAGCACAGCGTCCGAGGGCTGTGTGGTATCTGTGGCCTGCACCCCAGCACCAGAAAGCAGTTTGAGGTGAACAGGAGGGAAAGGAGGAAAAGTATTTTTACTTAAAATCGCGCACATACACTGCAGACGTGAAACAATATAAAATGCCAGATTCAAATATTTTAAAAAAGATTGGATTTTCTTTTTGTAAAATAATCCATTGAGTATATGGGCTACTTTAATACTCCTTGTGACATCATGTCATGCGCTGTTTCCTCCGCTATCCTGCAACACTGAGTCTTTGTGAGCCTGAATTTGTGTTGACTGTTCGGCAGTTAAGGTGCCAATAAGGGAAAGGAAGTCTAAGACCGCACACAGCAATAAATCAGGGCAGGTAACATTTCTTTCAATGACAAATGTAATGATTGTGGAGCTAAAAGGGTCTTCATGCTATTTTTAATATGTATATGCGATAATTAAAAATTGAATACAGTATTTACAATCTTCAAAAATTAAATGATTGCTTTTTACTTTAAAAAAAAAAGTTGCCAGCTGAGACTTTTCAGTCTGTGTGTGTTCAAGGGCATTAAAAAAGTGAAAACATTCAGACTGTGTGAGGAATTTACCTCCTGACTGGCTTCCCAGCCAAAGTAATAAACAGACAGCACCCACCAGGTTAACACAGATACAGAATTTATTGGTTATCTCATGTGAATAACTGGCCGTTAAAGTTAAAGTTTATTTATTAGTGTCACAAGTAGGCTTTACATTAACACTGCAATGAAGTTTCTGTGGAAATCCCTCCCTAGTCGCCACATTCCGACGCCTGTTCGGGTACTCTGAGGGAGAATTTAGCATGGCCAATGCACCTAACCAGCACATCTTTTGGACTGTGGGAGGAAACCGGAGCACCCGGAGGAAACCCACGCAGACGTAGGGAGAACGTGCAGACTCCGCACAGACAGTGGCCCAAGCCAGGAATTGAATCCGGGTCCCTGGCGCTGTGAGACAGCAGTGCTAACCACTGTGCCACCGCGTCGCCCCATGTTTGCTGTCATAAATTTGACCGATTAGTGCCTTTTTCCATAACTCCGCTCCTAGACACAGCTTTTAACTTGATGGAGCTGAGTCAAGATCCCTCAGGCCCCCATGGCTATTCGCCATCCTGATTGCTCTTGCTCGCTGCCCTGGTACCTAGCCCCAATTATCTAACTGAACAGACCACATATATGTGGCAATCATACAACCCTAATGCTGCCCAATACAGGTTTCTTGCCACCAGTGCAGTTGGCACATTGATCTTGCCAGGTTTTATGCCCACCCACCTCCTTATGATCTTCGAGCAGCTTGTCAGTGAATCCCCAATCCCTGTGGCTCACCAGAAAATAAACCACTCCAGGCCACGACCTACTGCAATTTATACACATAGCTCTGACTCAAGCCAAGAACATGCATGCGAAGGTAATATGCATAAGTGCTCATTATGTGAGAACAGGGCAACTACTAAGCTCCAGAGACGTGTTACAAAGGAGGTGCAGGCAGGCGGGAAAGCCAACAACTCGGACAGGACACTTCAATTTGACATCCAATATCTGATGTATCAGCAGTATGTGGTCTGCCATCAATAACTCACTAACTTCACCCTCTCAAGCCTGCTGATTGTACCGGCGTAACATATTGCCACGTAGAATATGGAGCAACTTTAACTCCTCCTCTTCAGGGACAATCATCTATTGAAAAGAAGCCACTGTGACCATCTGGCAATGGAAACCATAACCACAGAGACATTTTGTACCCAGGTAAAATTGAGGTTAAAGAAAAAACTGGCGCCATGGTTCCTAGATGCCTGAGTGTAGAAATGCAAGGGGCTTTATCGTGCAAAATGAACAGTACTTTCAGGTAGTTAAATTCTGAACATGACTGGATGAGGATCAGAGAGTGTTTTACTTTTGGGCACTAAGTGAGTATGTGGTCCCATTTATAATATTAAACATTTATTCAGTACATTTTGTTTCCACCATATTTTCTTAACTTACTGAATAGCTTCTAACCCTGTGCACACTGTATAAACCACTGACAATGTGTGCTGTACATACATGTACTGCATCCCGTAAGTATAAACTTTGAAGATGATTTTCCTAAATGCATTCATTCACTTCTGCTGCTTGTCCAATTTTACGCTTCCTTTTTGATACTTGGTAATCTTTTGTTGGACGAAAATTGACGGTGAAAGAATTATTGAGTCAGAGCATCGAGAAATCCGTGGGCAGTTGTGAGCTTCTGATATGTACTGGGCTTGCTTTCCTTTCCTGAACCGGATATTAAGATTCTCATTGTACTGTTGCTTATCTGTCGGAGAGGTATCCGCGTGCATGTTGAGTCAAAATGCTAAATGTAGATGCTCATCCACCCTGAGTGCTTTCGGTTTCGCAGGTTCCTCGTTGTGGCGGACCTTTCACAAACTTTTCTCAATTTTCAGCCCTTGACGCTTTTACCAGAATTTTGTACAGAAATGGGGAGAAAATTCAGATGGAAAAAAAATAAGTTGGCGTGCCAGTTATTCGAGCTAATGCTAGTTTGTGCAAATGCAATCTATTTACTTGCATTTGTCGTTAACACTTCCTTAGCTATTAATTGCACCAATTACCATATATTTAATGTCCCTTTCGGATGTAATAAAAATATTAAATGTAAAAAAAGAGTCTATAGATACTCTGCTTATTTTTTTTAATAAGCTTTATAAATAAATACCTTTTTGCTGGACAAACAACAAGTTTCTGTGGTTGAGTGCCTGAGGATACTGTAACAGGATTTGAAGGAAACCAAAATATTTCACTTTAAATAAATGGCGCTATTAAAAGAGTGGTAGTGTATTTTTTTTTTAGCAGCCTATTGATTCACAATTCTAAGCCTTTCCTTTTCAAATGAGGTGACAGAATTTTATGTATCTTTTCTGTGGCAAATAAGAAGCTAATTTACTCCAGGAAGCTGTCCTTGTGCATTGAGTAAAATGGGAAAAATTGTGAGATGTGCTCACTTTGCTAATGTTGTGCTGTGAAAAGTTTAAACTTTATCGGCCTTCGGGCAGAAGGAACAGACAAGAATACTTTATTAAACGTTTCTGTAGGGGAGGTTTTCTGACAATTGTTATAGCAGATGTTGCGGGTGGAACAATTTTGAGTTTTCTTGGGCTGTTAGTTTATTTTTCTGACTGATCCATTTGTTAAAGTTTAGGGCAGCATTGCAGGTAGGACTCTATCTATTCAGCACTTTTAACAAGATCACTGCTGTCGGTTGCTTGGATGTGTGGGGCTAGAAATTGAGCAGGGCAGTTTGTCAGGCACTCTGTGGCGTCTTAAGGACTAGAAATTGGAGCCCAAAAATTGGTTTTACGCTGGCATGAATTTCCAGTGGGATCTCTCACTGCTGCCCGTTATGGCGGACATTGTCCAACAGATGTACAAATGGGATGTCTATCCGGAACCTTCCATCAATGCCCAATCCTTCACAATGCCAACAAGAAAAGCTGCCAGTCCAGGACATGTCTGGAACAACATGGCATGCAGATGCCGGGACTCACCATACAATGCCTTGTGCTGCCTCTGTAACTTGGGATGGAGGCCACCAGCAATGCTGGACCCCAACACAGCAGTGGGTGATGGGAGCATCTACAGTCGGACGGTCTTGATTTAACGTCATTGAGGATGTCCACCTTCCAGTCTCAGAATTTTCCAGGAGACCCATTTCTTCCTTCAATGGTGGGTAGTGACATTGGCACCTTTCAGAATGGCATCCAGATACGATGGCGGGACATGCCACGGAATACGGTCCTAAACCCTGGGGTGCATAATTTATTCGGTCGGGGCCAGAAGATACGGTATGGTTTCCCGTCATCCTCCGCAGCGGGAATACACCCTATTCCTGTCCGCCATGGGAAATAGATGGGACAATTCTGCCCATGTGTTTAAATCCCATCTCAGCAGCTGTGAGATTTAAATTCAAATAATTAAGGTGAATCTAGAATAAAAAGCTATCACCTGTAACGGGCATGAAACTTTAAGTTTGTTGTAAAAACAAATCTGGTTCACTGATGTACGTTAAGGTTACAAGTCTGCTGTTCTTAGCTGGTCTTTTTTTTATTGATTCATAGGACATGGATGTTGCTGGCTGGCCAGCATTTATTGCCCATCCCTAGTCGCCCTTGAACTGAATAGCTTGCAGGACCATTTCAGAGGGCAGTTGAGAGCCAATTACATTGTTGTGGCTCTGGAGTCACATGTAGGCCAGACCAGATAAGGATGGCAGATTAACATATATATGACTCCTTATCCATAGCAATGTGATTGATTTGAAATTGCATCTGGAATGGCCTCGCAAGTCCTTCCAAGTTGTATTCAAGAAGCAACTCACCATTTCTGAAGGGCAATTAGGAATAGCTAAAAAGTGTCCACCTTGTCACCGACACCCACATCCCAGGGTTGACTTTAAAAGATAAAAAAGCCAGTGCCATCCTGTGCAGTGAGGCCGCATGCCAACAAGCTATTCCACAACGTGCCAACAAATGGATTATTCTTCATGATCTTCCAAATGATGAGGATCTAATTTCAGTCTGTCATGAGAGACAGGTACCAAGTGCATGTTGAGGAACATACCACAATCCATTGTATACTTTAGCATATCTTACAGAGCAGCTACCTGCGCAAGGAGGGCGAGGGCTCACGAGGGCAGGCAGATGGACAAGGAGGTGGATGAAGAAGATCATAGAATCATGGAATGTACACTGCAGAAGGAGGCCATTTGGCCCATCGAGCCTGCCCGACAACAATCCCACCCAGGTCCTCCCTGTAACTTCACTTATTTACCCTCCCAATCCCCCCGACATTAAAGGGACAATTTATCATTGCCAATATTTGGACTATGCGAGGGAACTGGAGCACCCAGAGGAAACCCACGCAGACATGGGGAGAATGTGAAAACTCCACACACAGGTGCCAGAGATCAGAATTGAACCCAGGTCCCTGTGAGGCAGCAGAGTTAACCACCTTGCCACCGTGCTGCTCTTGAATGAGGGAAGGCAGAGGGAAGACCGAGGAGGGAAGCTGGACCCCCCAATAAGGCTGCATGAAAAGCTCACAACAAGGGGGTCAAAAGGCTACTGCATTGTTTACTGGAAGGGGATGCACAAAGACTGCAACTGTGGTGGGTAGAGGTTCAAGTGGGGCATGGACACCTCGTAGGTGCTGGGCTCAGGGGGAGTTGGTTAAAATAAGGAATAGACTTCTTCTTGAGGCTGCTAACCTTTTCCCTCTGGGTTGCTGACATCCAGCAAGGTCTGGTGAAGACAGGTGGGCTGGGGAGAGTGACACGCGTGTGCTGGATTGGTGTTTAAACATGGCGGCGGGACATTTGAACCCGCCAGCTGATGGCAGGTGGACAAATCAGCTGCCAGCCCATGAGGTGACTCGAAGGGGAATGCGGTTGTGCATAACCAATGAGGTTCCAAGTACAGAATGTGGTGTGGGATCTTGCCATTCTGACCAGCGGGAAAGTCACCAGCCACAAAACATCAGTGGAAGAATTCTGTCCCCCAGTTCCTGTTCCTTTTCCTTCAACACAACCCACCATAAATTGCCTTGTCAATATTTCCCATTCAATTTTGCAGTGTAAATTATCACAATGTAGTTCGAGCCTCGAGGCCACAAGGTTTGTTTGGGGAATATATTTCTTAACTTTCCTTTCCAACTCCAGTGGCCAGTTATACAGGTTGAAAGTCATCTTCATCAATGAGCAACAGACATTGCCAAGGCAATTCATTGGTATACTATGAATTATTTACAGAACATTGATATAACATTGTAATGATTTCTGATATGTGTTAAAAAGACTGGTAGCTTTCTTTTCTGTTCTGCTTTTCTGTAATTAGGACTGTCACTATTATAGCTTTCGATTACAATAACTACTAGTCTATTTTCTGTGTCACTGTACACAGACTGTCAACACCAAAGGCTGGAATTCTCCCAAAAAAATTCAAAGTGTCGAATTCGTGTGAAAAATAGAGTAATTCACACTGGTTTCTTTCAATGGGAAAAGGCTGGTGTGGAAGATAAACACCAGTATCGACCAGCTGGGCTGAATGGCAAGTCTCTGTGCTGTAAATTCTATGTAAAACTGTGAAGAGAGATTAGGAAATAAGTGATATTTGGGGAAGGGCATGTAACCATAATTCAGTCCTCATTTTGAACTAATAAATTATTTCCTTTTTTTAATATCGTTTACATTTAAATAGTAAAACCAATGGGTGGATTTTCCGCCACCATTTTGGTAGGCGGGAACGCCAGAGGGGGCGGTGAATCCATCGAAAGTCCCAAAATGACACTCACACCAGCGGGATTTCCCATTGAGACAGTCTCCGGCAATGATGTAATGGTGTTCTGACCATGAAAGAATGGCAACTCTATTACCATACATTTAAATATCATTCGCAGATCTCCCCACGGTATTATCCCCCCCACATAAGGAATCCCATCCCACCCCCATCAATGTGACACCATGTCGTTGGGGTTTACAACATGTCTGGACAAACAGGGACATGCTGAAGAGAACCTGTCGGGGATGCATAAGTAAGTTCAGCCCCTCACGGGGAGAGGGTCATCCCTCATGCCTTCACTGCTAAGGGGAGCGTCGGGCTGGAGCTGGTGGTAGGAGGGGGCCTTCTGTTGGGGGATGTTCAGGATGTTGGAGTTTTCCTGGATGGGAAGGCTGGGAGGGGGTGGGGGGGAACCCCATGTGCTGTGGGGTTTTTTCTTTTTTTAAATTTCCTTCAGTTTGGGCTGCTCTTTAAAAAAGGCACCCCGATCTATCAGGGGGACGAGGTTGCTGGTGGGGCAGCGTCTGACGCCATGGGAATGGCTGTCTGTATCTATCTTTGACTATCTCTCAAGAAATATGGCAAGAAAAGCTGGCAGTGCCGCTGACGGGCTACACAATGCTTTTCCCACCTTTGTTGACGTATAGATGGGGATCTTCCGGCCTCCCCATCGCGTGTTTCTCGCGGCGGTTGGCAACCCGTTGTTCGCCTGTGGCAGGACCTTCTGGTCCCGCTGCTGTCAATGGGATTTTCCACCGGCTGCACCCCACACCGCTGGGAAACTCACGGCGGGAATGCGGCATTGGTGAAGGTCCCACCGGCATGAACAGCCGGAAAATTCCGGCCACAGTCAAAAATTAAGAAAAGTTTGGTAATTTGGGCAGCAGAAGCAGCGACCAACAGACTGCAGGGGGCACAACTGAGACACATTAGCGCCATCACTGGCAGGAAGGTGTGATTACTGTGTGACAAGTTTACATAGACAGTTGCAATTATAAATGTGCACACTGGAATTTATGAATGGGACCACATAGCTGTAATAGGGAATGGTTGACTCAAAAGTGGGACAAAATTGTAATTACAGAAAATAAGATTCTCATTCAGATAATGCACGCAGAGGTAAGTTTTTTTAATGACTTATTTATATTTATAAAGCAAAATTTACTGCAATTTCGAAAGCAGGAAAGTAGAGATAGTTGGAACAGGGTAAAAAGCTGGGAAATGTAAAACTGAGGTATTACGGTGCCACCATTGGCGTAATTGTGTAATTACAGGATGATAGGGTTGTTTCCTTCAAGATATCTGGAGATAAATTCACAATTGGAAAAGTTGAACAAAAGTGTGACAAAAATATGACAACAAAAAAATTTTGATAACGAGGTGCATGTGAATATGATTTTATTAAATATATAAATTAATTTCTTGAGAATTTTTTTCTAAACGCAGAATTGAACCAAATTGACTGAACAATAGTGAGAATTCGCATTGATTTAGCATCATTATTCCAATAAAACACCCCAAAGAATGTCAGTGGAGTGCAAACAAGTAGGGCCTGGGTAAGATGCTCTTCCTTTGTAAGGTCAGAGCAGACTCGATGGACTGAGTGGCCTCATTCTGCACTGTAGGGATTCTATAATAGATCAAGAAAATTCAAGTGTGGCATAACTGCAAGCATAGCTCATTTATGGCCAATTTCCCTTCATGTTTTCCACTGAGGATCAGTTCTACTCACGATTACACTTGGTCGCTGCACGGAAACACACAAATAATCTCAATCCATTCTAAATGATAGGCTTGATCAAAGAAAATGACACTCTAACTTTAACATTTAAAGCTTTGCCAAGTTGTATCTAATCCACCCCACATATAAACAAAGATAAATATTAAAATAATGATTAAAGCCAACGTTTCGAGTCTAGATGACCCTTCATCACAGCTGTGCCATCCCTGACAAAGGGTCATCTAAACTCGAAATGTTGGCTCCATTCTCTCTCCACAGATGCTGTCAGACCTGCTGAGATTTTCCAGCATTTTTCTGTTTATGTTTCAGATTCCAGCATCTGCAGTGTTTTGCCTTTATCATAAAATAATGATTGGTCGCTTATGAGTGCCACACCAATGTCCAAATTGGGGCCAAACATCATGCCTTTGCTCATTTCATCAAGAAAGTGAAAAGGAAAATTAGCTAGGAGAGCACAGAACTCAGACATTGTTTCACCACTGATGCATGGAAGGAACTGTGGATTAAATTTCTTGAGGTCATTCCCATTACATATGCCTTTTACTCACATCATTGGGAATTTGGATACCATGGTGGCGTTTTTCCCAAAAAGAAACTAAGTGCCCAATGGGCAGGGAAACAGGAGTTTATCCGACCCATTTTTTGAGTCCGCTTAGTCTGTCGAATTTCCAGCACTCTGTGCATCACAGAGTCTGCCGGAGGGTTCACGCAAGTAAGGGGTACCGGGGCCTAGTCCCACCAGAGAGGCCAGCAACAGTGCACTGAGCGGGCACTGGGAGACCGGCATATGCGCACTGGACAGCCCATCACCAGCATCCTGATTGGCGAGGGTCTCCCAATGGCTTCCTCAACAGCGTCCCCCACATCCCAGCCTGATGGCGGCCTCCCGATCTCCGCACTCCTGCTGTCTTTGGAGGCTTTGGAGAGGGTGCAGAGGAGGTTTACCAGGATGTTGCCTGGTATGGAGGGGAGATCCTATGAGGAGAGGCTGAGGGATTTGGGATTGTTTTCGCTGGAAAGGCGGCGGCTAAGAGGGGATCTTATTGAAACATATAAGATGATTAGAGGTTTAGATAGGGTGGATAGTGATAGCCTTTTTCCTCTGATGGAGAAATCCAGCACGAGGGGGCATGGCTTTAAATTGAGGGGGGGTAGTTATAGAACCGATGTCAGGGGTAGGTTCTTTACCCAGAGGGTGGTGAGGGATTGGAATGCCCTGCCAGCATCAGTAGTAAATGCGCCTAGTTTGGGGGCGTTTAAGAGATCCGTAGATAGGTTCATGGACGAAAAGAAATTGGTTTAGGTTGGAGGGTCACAGTTTTTTTTTTTAACTGGTCGGTGCAACATCGTGGGCCGAAGGGCCTGTTCTGCGCTGTAATGTTCTATGTTCTATGTTCTATGTTCTATGTCTTCCACAACTCCCACACAACCCCCTGATTGCCAGCCTTCTTGAACCCTCCCCCCCACCCCACCTGATGGTCAACCCCAACCCCCACCCTCCCCCAAGCCAACCCCGATCGCCACCCCTCCATGGCCGGTCCTGATTGCCCCCCCACTCCCTCCCATGCCCCCATCCCTCCCTCCCACGCGCCCACGATTGCTGTGCAGAGTGTGCAGCAGTCCCCCCACCACCATCGAACTGCCTGCCCCCACTCGGGAAAATTGCATCCGATGTCTTCCTTGCTCGGACTGGAGTCTATGAGCTGGACTTTACGTCATCCAACCCCCCCTGCATAGTGTGTTTTGGGCCGGAGGGCTGGTTGGGGGGAAAGGGGCATGTAAAATATGATGGGTAGCTAGCCATGGACTAGCTACCCATCATATTTTACATGCCCCTTTCCCCCCAACCCGCCCGTCCACCCTTAACCCAGTCCTAATAAAAATGGCGGGTGAGAAAGAGCCGCTGAACAGCAGCCTGCCCTCATTTTTAAGTAAATAATTAATGGCCAATTCAGCTTGTTCCCAAGCCAATTGACCCAAATGTTACATTGCTCATGTCATAATACGGTTACTGTGGACAGGCGGGTGGGGGGAGAAGGTAATTTATAAAACAACTCTGCGGACAAGGCAGGAAAGGGGGGTGGGGGTGCCAAGGTGGAGAGACATCATTCAGTGGGTGCTCTATGACCCTCAGGGCCACCATGCTCCCCTGTCACACCTCCCCTCCCTGATGTTGTTCCACCTTGTTCCTGGCCCCACCTGGCCTCCAAAACCCAGCTCCACCATTCCCATCAGTTCCTTCCCGAGGCTTCCCGTCCAAGATCCCCAACTTGCCTGGGTCCAGATGACATGGCTGTCTTCACCCTGGCGCCAACTATCAGCCCTGGCAGCACCCGCTACTCAGCTCAGGTGCTGCTGGGAGCTAGAGCTGCTGGATATTCTGATTGGCTGGAAGTTCTCAAGGGCAGGAATCCTCTCGCTGAAGGGTGGAAGTCCCACTCTCTTGTCTAGCCCTCTGACAGTGCATTATCGCTGCTGGGTGGGCTTTCTTTCAAGTTGCTTGCCTTTTGCAATGGTGCTCTCACACGGTGGTACAGCAGTTAGCATTGCCACCTCACAGCGCCAAGGATCCAGGTTCGATTTCGGCCTTGGGTGATTGTCCATGCGGAGTCTGCACGTCTCACCGTGTCTGCGTGGATTTCCTCTGGGTGCTCCGGTTTCCTCACACAGTCCAAGAGATGTGCTGGTTAGGTGCATTGGCTGTGCTAAATTCTCCCCCAGTGTACCCAAATAGACGCCGGAGTGTGGCAGCTAGGGGATTTTCACAGTAACTTCATTGCAGTGTTAATGTAAGCCTACTTGTGGCAATAATAAATAAACTTAAACTTACTTGCCACATGGCTCTCTCTAACTGCAACAAGGCGGTATGGAGGGCAGCCCTTCATTGTAGCCCATCTAATTACAAACACTTGATGCTTGTCAACCCTGTGAGGTCCAAAGAGTAATTGATAAAGGTTAAAGAAAGTTTCAAATAATTGCAACCTGTCATATTGATCATTGTCGAACGTTAATCTATTTGTACGTTCCACTCAATTTTACTGCAATTTATTATCACTGATTTCAGCAATGCCATTAATGCTTTAAGTATATGGATTTGATGTAAACAGAAATTGAATTCTAAATGCAGAAAGGGAATTTTGTTATGATTCCCTCAATAGCTTGGCAACCCACTATGGCCATTTGTTTACAGTAACCTTGCTCTTGAATTAGAGTTGAGCAATGGTTATTGCTGGCTAATGTAAAGTTAAACCCCCTGTACTTGTCGTTCTTAATACGTCAAGTGCAAGAGTGGTACAGCAAGCATGATCGGGCTTCCCACAGCACTGGGGTGCTTACTGACAGGGGCTGATGTTGCTGCAAAGTGAACGCCTGCCAGATTTACAGGCTAATGTATCAACATGAGTTCTGTAAGAATAAATGACTCAAGCCTTGCTTATTGAATGACTTTTGCAGGGTTCGGACTAGCATGTTCTGCTATCGTGTGAAATAAATGACTTTAGAAATGACCGTTAGAAATGGAGAGGGCAGGCAGATATCCACGACTTAGTTTGTGTCAATGCTGCAATTAAACCAGCATTTTAGGGTGCCGACCTTCCATTTTCCCTTTACTTATGTGAGAAATGTGCCCAGTTTCTGCTTGCCAGCTCCCTCTACTAACGCAGCCAGGATTGCACTGGGTTCTCACTGGGTGAGAATTGTGGACATGAAGCTACTTTCCTTTTGGACAATCAGTATTTGCCAGCAGAATTTCTAATTCTAGGTTTTAATAAATGACGATGAAGCATACGGGGCAATGAAATATCCGATAAAAGCAAATTACCGCGGATCCTGGAATCTGAAACAGAAACAGAAAATGCTGGAAAAGTCAGCAGGTCTGACAGCATCTGTGGAGAGAGAATAGAGCTAATGGGGCAGTTCTCCCATCCCGCCACGTTAGTTCTTTTAGCACGGTGGGCCGGGAGAATCGCATGTCTGCCGAATCGCGGGATTTGTGCTTGCGTTCCCGCCATGCGCGCATCCCCCAGCACCGGATATCCAGCGCCATCTGAGCCGCGCTGGAAACCGGCAGGAACACCAGGTAGGTGAGTTAAATCTACTTTTAATATAATTTAAATCTGATTAGCGGGCCTGGGACTGAAGTCGTACTGCAAAAACCAGCATGATTTACACCAGTTTTCCCACAAATTTGACACTTCGAACCTTTTTGAGAGAATTGCGGCCAATGTTTCGAGTCTGCATGACCCTTTGTCAGGCCTATTTGTGTGAATGAATTCTGCATCAATAGGAAGCAGTATCAAAAAATGTCAGTTTAGCTCAATAACACTAATTCAAAAGAACATTGAGGCAGGAAGAATGAAATTCTTCCAGTCAAAGTTTTGCAACAAGGGGGTTGGTTGAATATCAGTTTCTTTGCTCCAAAACCCTTTTCTCGGCAAATCGAAACAGATTTCCAATCTATTTAGAAATGGGTGGCATGGTGGCACAATGGTTAGGACTCCAGTCGGACATTCAGACAACAATAACTTTGCCATCACAAACCAAACTCGCATTACTGCAATCCACAGTGGTTAACACTGCTGCCTCACAGCGCCAGGGACCTGCGTTCAATTCCTGCCTTGGGTCACTGTCTGTGTGGAGTTTGCACGTTCTCCCCATGTCTGCGTGGGTTTCCTCCGGGTGCTCCAGTTTCCTCCCGCAGCCCAAAGATGTGCAGGTTAGGTGGATTAGCCATGCTGAATTGTCCCTTCATGTCCCGGCCTGGGTGAGATGCTCTGTTGGAGAGTCAGTGCAGACTCAGTGAGCTGAATGGCCCCCTTCTGCACTGTGAGAGAAAGAGTTGGGAGGAATCACCATTGACTCCCACAGAGAGGAAAGAAAGCTGGACATCTCGCGTACAAACCCACAGAGTCACAAAAGTGACAAATGCTTTCAATTGTGCAATTGTGAAGAGACATCCAACTGAGTTGTAGTGAATTGTAACCTATACTCGTAAAAGAATTAGAGGTAATCTGATAGAAATGTTGAAGACTCTGAAGGGGCTTGACAGGGAAAATGTTGAGAGATTGTTTCTCCCCTCATGGGGGAATCCAGGAGCAGGGCGAATTGTTTAAAAATAAAGGCTCTTTCAAATAAAGACCATCAGAAATAGGAACAGGGGGTGACCAGTCAACCCTTTGAGCCTGCTCCACGTCCACTCTCCTGCCTTCTCTCCATAAGCTTTAATTCCCCCACTGATTTTTCTCTCAGCCTTAAAAATGTTCATGGAATTCTTTACCCACAGCTTCCTGGGGTAAAGAATTCCAAAGATACACCACTCTTCGAGAGAAGAAATTATCTCTCTTTGACAATTCTTACAGACTGCTATCATTAGCCATGATCTCCAGTCTTTGAGTTGGTCAGTACCATGCCCTTCCTCTCTTCTGCAATTTGCCTCTGCCAAATTTGCATTTGTTCTGCTGCTGATTATCTCATTGTCTCCCACGGCGGTGGCTGCCACCTGCCTCTGCTCCATATTGCATTGACACCATATCATCCATCATGCCATGTCAATCCTGACCTCCTCAATCCAAAATGGCTCTCTTCCTCCTGAGCAAGCTACTAATGAACTTGATAAGGGCATTAAGTTGTTAACGTAACCCACTGATGGGCTCCCTCTTTCGCCTCCCATCACCCCGAGTGGAAATCTAAACATGCCATTCTAGCATACAGAAGCTGACTTGCCGACCTGACGGGCATGTCTCTGTGGCTGCCCACTGACAAATCCCCCTTCGGCAGCCTTTGAAATTCTAGCCCAAGATAATATTTTAACCAATTTGTTTCACAAACTGTCAAAGTGTAAACACTATCCAGCACTGCACAGTTAAACAAGTCTACAATGAACACATTAATTACAGAACTAAAATGCCTTGTGACTGTTATAATTTGATCAGCTCCATCAGTATCTTTATCCTTGGTCTCAGAATTCTCGGATCATATGTCATATTCTCGGACCCTGCCTCACTGCTTCAGGCAGTTCGTACAATAATCAAACTTAAACCACACCAAAAACACCTATTGCCCATTCTTTTGGCATTCCTGAGATTCATTCACCTATTACTACTATTCCAATTCTATCTTCTGCTGTAATGATCACACCTGCTAAAGGGGGTTTCATCCTGTTTTACTGAGTCTAGTAAAAAGATCAGCCATATTTAATTGAATGGTGGAGCAGGCTCGAGGAGCCAGATGGCCTACTCCTGCTCCTGGTTCTTATGTTCTTAATGTTTCAATTGTTGTGAAGCTATGCTTTGTATCAAAACATGATTTTTGAATTTACTGGCTAGAAACCCCAATTGATTTTTCTTTAAAGGCTAAAGCCACATTCCTGTGACTTGGCATCATAACCAAAGATGGCCGCATATTTGCATCACTGTATGTTCTACATTCCAAATCCATTGAATTGGACTCAGCCTCTCTGTAAAGCAACACCTGGAACAATTGCCTTGAAATGGGGGCCATCTCCTATTCCATTAGCAAAGCATCCATGCAATCACCTGCCTACCCAACTGGATGGAGCAAAACCAATTGACTTCATTACTCAAGGGTTTCCAAGCTGGAGCCTGCTAACCACCAGGTGTCCATGAAGGGTCTCCAAGGTGTCCATGCAACTAGCAGCAACCAGTAAATTCCAATTTGAATGCACAAAATTTAAGAAGAATTAGAGATATCAAGTGAGCCAGTCAGAGTAAGGCCTCTCGGAACACTGGATGCTGATAGCCTGACTAGTCAGTGTTCCAAGAAGCCTTTCACTGATTGGTCCATTTGATTTATTCCATGTGGTTGTTGCTGGCAGAATAGCCCACAGCCAATAGCGAGGCTGAGGTGAAGCAGGTGTTGGTGGGGAACAAATTTGTCAGAAGCAGGATGGTGGCAGAGTGGAGAGGCTGCGTGCGGCCTACAAGCAGAAAGGAGAGGCTACGAGTGAATTACAAGCAGTGTGGAGAGGCGACGAGTGGCCTACAGGCAGTAGTGGAGGAGCCTTGGGAAATGGATGGGTCAGGTTCAATCTTCAGAAAAGGAATGGAGGGGTTGGAGCGTTTCTGGCTTTGGGAAAGGATTAGGGGGGTGGCCTCAGGGAAGCGGAGGGGTCATCTGGGAAAGTATTGGTGGGAGGGTTCTGACCTCAGGAACGGATTGGGGGGTTTTTAGACTTGGGAAAGGAGTGGAGCGGGGGGACAGGTTCTGGCCTCAGGAAAAGATGGGAGGGAACGTTCTGGCCTTGGGAAAAGAGCGAGGGGAGGGGGGCGGTGTATGGGCCTCGGAGGGTGGTAAGTGAGTATTTGTGTGTGTGTGTGTGTGTGTGTGGGAGAGGGAGATGTGTGTGTGTGTGTGTGTGGGAGAGGGAGATGTGTGTGTGTGTGTGTGGGAGAGGGAGATGTGTGTGTGGGAGAGGGAGATGTGTGTGTGTGTGTGTGTGGGAGAGGGAGATGTGTGTGTGTGTGTGTGTGTGGGAGAGGGAGATGTGTGTGTGTGTGTGTGTGGGAGAGGGAGATGTGTGTGTGTGTGGGAGAGGGAGATGTGTGTGTGTGGGAGAGGGAGATGTGTGTGTGTGTGGGAGAGGGATATGTGTGTCTGTGTGTGTGGGAGAGGGAGATGTGTGTCTGTGTGTGTGGGAGAGGGAGGTGTGTGTGTGTGAGGAGAAGATGTATGTGTGAGTGTGTGTGGGAGAAGGAGGTGTGTGTCTGATATTAGAATCATCTTTCTAGCTTCATTCCTCCCATTAAACATTTTTTTTTACAGAACTTTTAAATTATTATCAGATGAATATATGCATAAATATAGCTGGAAAAGACTTATTTACATTTGATTTCTGTATTCACACCTATTTCGTGGCCAGCGTTCTGAGCGTTCCAGGTGTTTCCCAGTTCTGTTAGTAGGTCATTAGGGATTCCATGGCGCGAAGATTTTGGGAAAACCTGAATTAGACAGTGGAATCCTGGCTGAGAGAGTAATTCCCAACCATGATCTAATCAATTTACAGTTGGAATATACTATCCATGACTATATCTGGGTCACTGGGCAGTGGAGAGAGAAGAACATGTGACAAACCAACCCGTTGTGCGGAACAAGTAACTGAGATGCTGAAGGAGCAAGACAATGGGCAGAATTTCCCGGCTGTTCACACCGGCGGCATCTTCTCAGCTTGCCAACAGCTATGTAGTTCCCTGCGGCAAGGGGTACATTCAATGGGAAGCTCTTTTGACAACAGCAGGGCCAGAAGATCCTGCTGCTGGCCAATGGCGGGTCGCCGCCACTGTGCAAAAGATGCGGCGGTCGAGTGGACAATTCTGCCCCCTGAGTTATTTCTTTTCCTCTTTCTCCCCCTCTCTCTCTCTTTCTCCATCCAACTTGCAAGTTTTGAACCCTGTCTGCTGATTTTGACTACCAAGGTGCCACAGACATAGATTTTAAGAAGAACTCAACCCAGCGCTGTTGTTTCCAGGAGAAAAGATAAATCAGCCATCTTTAAATCACCTCAGTTCTCAAATCAGCAGGATGACTCAGTCCAGCTTGAAGCCAGAGAGTCACCAACCAGCCATACAGCCATTTAATTCTACTCCACATTACTTAATATATCCTTCCCACTCTGATTTATGTGTGTGTGTGGGTTGTTTGTGGTCATGGCATTTAACGTTCACAGAATTGGCATTATATCCATTTTATAAAAAATACTATCGTGGTCAAATGATGAGAGGAAAAAGAGGAAATGATTACTTCTGCAGAAATATTTTAAGGCAACAGGCATATAATCCAATAGGGTCTCCCTTTCTGAGAACCAAACAACAGTTATAATAAGGAACCTGCCTACATGAAACACCTTAGCGCAATTCGGCAATTTATAAGCTCGTCCTGACCTAAGGATCTCCAAATTAAATTTCCTCAATCTTTTGTATAATATGTTAAAGTTCCTGATATAACCCTCCTTGGAAAGACGATCTGTTTTCTGGAATCTATTAAAACATGACCATGCCTCATAGGCACTTGATAGGTCAGTTTTCTTGTAAAGTTCATCGGAAAACCCGAACAGAAAGTGCAAACGTTCATCATCAGCCAACTGATGGGCATCCAGCTCACAAAATGATGTACTTCTTCACTAGCAGCAAGTGGCAATACCAAGGCAACTGTTTGTTTTTCTCTCTTTGGTAGGGACATAGCCCATGTCTGCATATCCACACCATTCTTCCACTGGTCAGTTGGTTCAGAGTCTGAGGACTCAAGCAAATCTCCAGTTAATGCCCACCACATGCATTTAAACACAAATGATTGTACATAAGATAATTATACCTGTATTTTTAAAAGGCATTCAATAATGGACCACATAAAATATTAATAGGCAAGATAAGGGCTCATGGAGATGGGGTGGGGGAACGGGCATGGTATATCAGCCTGGATGGAGGACTAGTTAACTGATAGGAAGCAGAGACTGGCCATAAACGGGAAGTTGCCGGATGCGGCTAGTGGATGTCACAAGATCATTACTGGAGCTTTAGCTATTTATGATCTATGTTAATGACTTAGATTATTTTAAATTAATTCTTAGGATGTAGGCATCGCTGGCTAGGCCTGATTTGTTGCCCATCCCTACTTGCCCTTGAGAAGATGGTGATGGGCTGGTTCCTTGAACTGCTGCAGTCCATAGGTGCACCCACAATACTGTTCCTAGAATCCCGACAGTGCAGAAGGAGGCCATTTGGCCCATCGAGTTTGCACCGACCACAATCCCACCCAAAGCCTATCCCCGTAACCCCAGATATTTACCCTGCTTATCCCCCTGAGACTAAGAGGCAATTTCACATGGCCAATCCACCTAACCTGCACATCTTTGGAGTGTGGAGGAAACCCACGCAGACACGGGGAGAATGTGCAAACTCCACACAGACAATGACCCAAGCCGGGAATCGAACCTGGGTTCCTGGCACTGTGAGGCAGCAGTGCTAACCACAGTGCCACCATGCCGCTGTTCAGGCGATGTTCCAGGGTTTTGACGCAGCCACAGTGAAGGAGATGAAAAAACTGAGCGCAATGTATCTAAATTTGCTGATGATACAAAGCTAGGTGGAACGGTAAGCTGTGGGAAGGACACAAAGAGGCTACAAACAGATTGACAAGTTTAGTGAGTGGGCAACATGATGACAAATACGATATAATGTGGGAGAGTGTAAAATTATTTATTTTAGTTGTAAGAATAGAAAAGTAGAATATTTTTTAAAGGGTGAAATGGTTAAATGGTAATATTCAAAGAGATTTGGATGTGTTCATGCAGAATGCAGAAAGTTAGCACATAGGTGCTAAAAGCGATTTGGAGGGCAAATGGTCTGTTGACATATGTTGCAAGAGTATTGAAGTGCAGGCAAAAAGTCTTGCTATACTTGTACAGGGATTTTAGAGGAGGCAATGGCACAGTGGCATTGTCGCTGGGCTAGTAATACTGAGACCAAGGGCCATGCTCTGGGGACCTGTGTTCAAATCCCATCACGGCAGATGGTGAAATTTGAATTCAATCAAAAATATCTGGAATTAAGAATCTGCTGATGACCATGAAACTATTGTCAATTGTTGAAAAAACCCATCTGGTTCACTCATGTCCTTCAGGGAAGGAAATCTGTTGCCCTTACCTGGTCTGGCCTACATGTGACTCCAGATCCACAGCGATGTAGTTGATTACATTGTGAATACTTTTCTTACTTGAGATTTGCTTATGCAAATCCATTCAGAAAATGTTGCCAACCTGTCATTTTGTGAAGCATTGGTTTCACAATAACTGGAGTCTAATGGGCTGGACTTCACGAGGCACCGTATTCCCCATCTCCTCAACCGAAAAGCTGTTCAAGTACAGCCCTTCCACTCAAAACTAGACTGCCCCACAGGAATATTATGATGTGAGCAGCCTTCATTGTTTCAGAGTAGGAACTCTTCACTCCTCTTGGGGAGGAGGTCCGGCCCTATAGAGTTGCAAGACAATCCGATGGTCTCTGCAATGCCAGGATTTAGTGGTGGTCACTGCTGGGATGACAGGCAGTCCTCGAATAAGAAGAAATCATTGAAATCATAGAATCCCTACAGTGCAGAAGGAGGCCATTCGGCCCATCAAGTCTGCACCGACAACAATCCCATTTAGACATTATCTCCGTAACCCCACAAATTTACCCTGCTAATGCCTCTAACCTACACTTCCTGGGATACTAAGGGGCAATTTAGCATGGCTAATGCACCTAACCCGCACATCTTTGGACTGTGGGAGGAAACCAGAGCACCCAGAGGAAACCCATGTAGATACGGAAAGAACGTGAAAACTCCACACAGACAATGACTCAAGCTGGGAATTGAACCCAGGTCCCTGGAGCTGTGAGGCAACAGTACTAACCATTGTGCCACCATGCCACCCTGTCTGAAAATTCAGCCTGGGATTTTGGATGGGCCTGGCTGGTAGGCTTCAATGAGTGGGGGTCGGGGGTGGGAGACTGGATCTGAGGACCAGGGCTGGAGGCTTAATGGAAGGCTTACAATCTCGGTAGGGGTTTTCCCCCAAGGTATCCCCTTCCTGCCCAACAGTAGTCTGTGCTGTGTAAGCTTGCAAGGTTTCATGCCTTAGTTCTGCCTTCTCCTGCCGCAAGTAAAATGATGTTGGAGCCAGAATGAGGTTTTCAAGTGGCCATTAATTCACTAGTTAAGCTCCTCAATAGGCCTAAGGGCGGACGAGCTACTTGCTGCTTCTCTGATCATTGTAATATGGGAGACGGGTCAAGGGTTGCTGGGAAGATGGTGGGAAGGCCACCTGTTTTATTTTATGAGCCTCTCCCATCTTCAAATTAATATGTTTGGGCTGGGGGGGCTGGGGGGGCTGGGGGGTTGGGGGGGGGGGCGGGGGGCGGGGGGTGGGGGGGCGGTGGGGGGGTGTTGAAGGTCGGGAGGGGGAGGGGTGTGTCAGTAAGATTCAGCTCCATGTTTTTTTTACAGGGTAGAAGAGGAAACCATAATTAAATCACATTGTCATGCTACCTATTTCCTTCCCTCTCCTTGTCCTTACAGATGCTCTTCAACTCCTGGTTGATATTCACTCCCCCTCTTCCCATCACCAACAAACATATACCCTTGCCATCATTTAAGTGCACTGATACATTGTACATATGAGGAGAGTTATATAAATGTGACATGATTGCGGTTTACTCTCCTACTGTTTTCAATCTAGATGACTGATCTACATAATGGGGCTTGATCCTTTATTTGGTCTTATCGAAGGGTGATAAATTGCCCCCTGAATTTGTGTGTTCACAGCCAATATTATTCACTCAAACTCTGATACAGTTCCTGACCTTATCACAACCTTCAAACATGGACAAAAGAGCTGAACTCAGAGCTGAGGTGAGAGTGACTGCCCTTGAATCAAGGCAACATTTGATTGAATGGCATTGAGGCCCAGCAAAACTGGAGTCAATGGGAATCAGGGGGAAAATTCTCCACTGGTTGGAGTCATACCTCGCACATAGTAAGATATTTGTGGTGGTTGGAAGTAAATCATCTCGGTTCCATGCCATTACCGCAGAGATCCTCAGGGTAGTGTCCTAGATCCAATCATCTTCAGCTGCTTCATCAATGAACTTCTTTCCTACATAAGGTCAGAAGTGGGGATATTCGCTGATTGTTGCACAATTGCTCAGATACTGAAGCAGTCCATGTCTAAATGCAAACATTATCTGGACAATATCCAGGCTTGAGCTGACAAGTGGCAAGTAACATACACGCCACACAAATGCCAGGAAATGACAATCTCCAATAAGAGAGAATCTAACCATTCCCCCTTGACATTCAAGGCTGAATGTCCCATTATCAAGATCCTGGGCGTTACCATTGACGAGAAACTGAACTGGACTAGTGATATAACTACTGTGGCTGCAAGAGCAGGTCGATGGCGAGGAATCCTCTGGCGAATCGCCTGCTTCTAACTCCCCAAAGCCTGTCCACCATCAACAAATCAGGAGTGTGATGGAAAATTCTTCATTTGCTTGGATGAGTGCTGCTCCAACTACACTCAAGAAGCTCAAAACCATCCACAGCAAAGCAGCCCGCTTGATTGGCATCCCTTCCTCAAACATTCACTCCACCCTCACTGACGAATAATGGCAGAAGTGTGTACCATCTCCAAGATGCACTGCAGGAACTCAGCAAGGCTCCATAGGCAGCACCTTCCTAAATATACAACCACTACCATCTAGAAGGGCAAGGGCAGCGGACAAATTGGAACACCACCATCCAGAAGTGCCCCTCCAAGTTACTCACTATCCTGATTTGGAAATATATCTCTGTTTCTTTGCTGTTGCTGGATTAAATTCCTGGAACTCCATCCCTAACAGCAATCTGGGTGTACTTACAGCTCAGGGACAGCAGCGGTTCATCAAGGCAGCTCACCACCACCTTGTCAAGGACAATTAAGGATGGGCAATAAATGCTAACCTAGCCAGCGATGCCCACACTACGTAAATGTAGTGGAGGATTTTTAAGGAGACCCTTTTCAGTTCTCAGCAAAAATATATTCCTGCAAAAAACAAGGATTGTAAGAAAAGGGAGAACCAGCCGTGGGTAACGAAGGAAATAAAGGAGAGTATTAAAATAAAAACAGCTGCGTACAGAGTGGCCAAAAATAGTGGAGAAACAAGTGATTGGGAAAAATTTAAGAAACAACAAAGAGAGACTAAGAAAGCGATAAAGAAAGGAAGGATAGACTATGAAGCTAGGCTAGCAATTAATATAAAAAATGATAGTAAAAGTTTTTATAAATATATAAAAAGGAATAGAGTGGCTAGAGTGAATGTTGGACCCTTGGAGGACGAGAGGGGGGAGTTAATAGTGGGAAATGAGGATATGGCTGAGTCTTTAAATAAGTTTTTTGTGTCGGTCTTCACGGTGGAGGACACAAATAGTTTGCCAAATATTAACGATAGAGGGTTGGCAGCAGGAGAAATACTTAATACGATTAATGTTACCAGAGAGGCAGTGCTGGGTAGACTAATGGGACTGAAGGTGGACAAGTCCCCGGGTCCGGATGGAATGCATCCCAGGGTATTGAAAGAAATGTCAGAGGTAATAGTGGATGCGTTAGTGATTATTTATCAAAACTCGTTGCATTCTGGGGTAGTGCCGGTTGATTGGAAAACGGCTAATGTTACGCCGCTGTTTAAAAAAGGAAGGAGACAAAAGGCGGGTAACTATAGGCCGGTCAGCTTAACGTCTGTAGTAGGGAAAATGCTGGAATCCATTATTAAGGAGGAGATAGCAGGGCATCTGGATAGAAATGGTTCGATCAATCAGACGCAGCATGGATTCATGAGGGGAAAGTCGTGCTTGACGAACATGTTGGATTTTTATGAAGATGTGACTAGGGCGGTTGATGGAGGAGAACCGGTGGATGCGGTGTTTTTGGATTTCCAAAAGGCGTTTGATAAGGTGCCCCATAAAAGGCTGCTGAAGAAGATTAGGGCACACGGAGTTGGGGGTAGTGTGTTAAAGTGGATTGGGGACTGGCTATCCGACAGGAAGCAAAGAGTCGGAATAAATGGGTGTTTTTCCGGTTGGAGGAAGGTAACTAGTGGCGTGCCGCAGGGATCGGTACTCGGGCCGCAACTGTTTACCATTTATATAGATGATCTGGAGGAGGGGACGGAGTGTAGGGTAACGAAGTTTGCAGACGACACAAAGATAAGTGGAAAAGTGAATCGTGTGGAGGACGGAGAAGATCTGCAGAGAGATTTGGACAGGCTGAGTGAGTGGGCGAGGATATGGCAAATGGAGTATAACGTTGATAAATGCGAGGTTATACACTTTGGAGGAAATAATAACAAATGGGATTACTATCTCAATGGAAACAAATTAAAACATGCTACTGTGCAAAGGGACCTGGGGGTCCTTGTGCATGAGACGCAAAAGCCCAGTCTGCAGGTACAACAGGTGATCAAGAAGGCAAATGGGATGTTGGCCTATATTGCGAGGGGGATAGAATATAAAAGCAGGGATGTCTTGATGCACCTGTACAGGGCATTGGTGAGGCCGCAGCTGGAATACTGTGTGCAGTATTGGTCCCCTTATATGAGGAAGGATATATTGGCATTGGAGGGAGTGCAGAGAAGGTTCACCAGGTTGATACCGGAGATGAGGGGTTTGGATTATGAGGAGAGGCTGAGGAGATTGGGTTTGTACTCGTTGGAGTTTAGAAGGATGAGGGGGGATCTTATGGAGACTTATAAGATAATGCGGGGGCTGGATAGGGTGGAGGCGGAGAGATTCTTTCCACTTAGTAAGGAAGTTAAAACTAGAGGACACAGCCTCAAAATAAAGGGGGGTCGGTTTAAGACAGAGTTGAGGAGGAACTTCTTCTCCCAGAGGGTGGTGAATCTCTGGAATTCTCTGCCCACTGAGGTGGTGGAGGCTACCTCGCTGAATATGTTTAAAGCGCGGATGGATGGATTCCTGAGCGGTAAGGGAATTAAGGGTTATGGGGATCAGGCGGGTAAGTGGTACTGATCCACGTCAGATCAGCCATGATCTTATTGAATGGCGGGGCAGGCTCGAGGGGCTAGATGGCCTACTCCTGCTCCTATTTCTTATGTTCTTATGTATTACTATTTACTTAGTTTGAAATTCTTTCTGTAGACATTTACATCCTTGATAAAATTGTTGACACATTTGATCCCATCATATTTTTTTATTGGTGATCTGAACCATTTCGAGCTGATTTTGTACCTCAATTGCACGGTAAGCACTGCTGCCTCATAGTGCCAGGGACCTGGGCTCAATTCCTGGCTTGGGTGACTGTGTGGAGTTTGCACATTCTCCCCGTGTCTACGTGTGTTTCCTCCGGGTGCTCCGGTTTCCTCCCACAGTCCAAAAATGTGCGGGTTAGGTTGGTTGGCCATGTTAAATTGCTCCATAGTGTCAGGGGGATTAGTAGGGTAGGGTAAAATAAAACCATTTTTGGCAAAATCTCAATAAAAATCACTTCAAGAATATTACACAATATAGGAGGGCAAAATTTGCAATAAATTATACTGTAAACGTGAATAGGCCTTCCACACACTGCAGCCCCTCGAGAAAGATCTGGACATTTTCATTTCCATGTTATCACTGTATGATGTGTCAGCATTTTCATGTACTAATGTGATAAAATGTTTTATCTTGCTTTTTACATGTTTACGGATGATAATAAATCTAATCTGAATAGAGTTCAAAGGGGGTAAGGGTTTTGATTAGTACATGATGACTTCAGGTTACTCTTTAATAAGATTTAGGTTCTGGCTGACCCGCTGTGAACAGTGTGGTCCAGTCAGTCTTCTATGTAATCTTACAAAAATTGGACTGTGAAGGAAGACAGACTGGAAACCCCCTATTAACTGGCTCCTGGATTGAAGCATTAAGCAGGCAACCTGGAGACGCTCTTCGTAGCAGTGGTTGCATACCAGAAGTAATCATAGTCAAAGCTTAGCATCAAGGGGCCTACTGGAAGTTACTGGGTAATGCACTTGGGATTAGCTCTGAATGGACACAATCAGTAGTACCATGCCTGTAAATGATGCCGGGATTTATGTAGATGACAGGGTTATTGAGGGATTGAGTATCATCTCTGCCTTGTCAGATTACACAGATAACGAGGAATGTAAAAGGGCAACTGCATAAAGGGCATTTGCCGGGAGACTCCCAGGCAATTTGAGACTGATTGTACTATGGCCAGTCAACAATAAACCCTAAAAAGAAATGTTCTCTCACAATCCCCCTCCCCAACACTACCACCCCACCCCCACCACTCCACCCTTCAACCAAAATGATTGAACTTTTAGTCAAGTGCTGTTGGAACGAACTGCATGGGTGGGTGGTCGAACGGAGACCGATATACCTCAGATGTTTTCAGAGTGTGAGCACAAATGACCTGTTGAAGGCCAATGGGACGGCTCACTGAAATAATGACAAGAAGAAAAATATGAAAACCCTAAATCAGTCCCATCAGTCCGCTGACACAACACTGCTCCTGTTTTAATTGGCCATTCTTTGCATCTGAAACTTTTAATTGGTTAACCCACATGCAAGTGTCAAGCATTTTGTTTTAACAACATGCATTTTTTATCAGAATGTAAATGTTTGAAGGCTCCTAGCGATATATTCTTCATTCATGTTTGTGACTGGACATGCACGATAAGGACACCAGTTCCCATCTGCTGGTGACTCCACGTTTAATTGATTCCAGATGCAGGTTAATTAGCTAGTCTGCAGTTAGAGGGCTGCTTGTTCTCACTGGAGTTCTTGCTTCAATTGCCAAGCAAGTGTATAAGCTTTGACACAAAACCAGATGTCATGTGTTTCTCTAAGCAAGTCGTTCAAAAAAAAAATTGGTTTAGCGGGCTCTCTAATACATTAGCTGAATATAATGAGAGTAATGTTCAGTGCCATGGGCACAGCCGTGAATCTCCATGTTAATGAAACAAGTCGAAAAATGAATTGAGAGTGCAAGGGTCGCAGCTAAAAATAACTCAGCCCCCACTGTGGAGTGGCATCACTGCACTCACACAGTCTGCTGCTGATTTGTCAAGATCCCACGCAGAATTCATTACTAGCAATGTAAATCTAGTGTATCAATTGGAAGGCATCTGGACTGCATTACATGGGGGTGGTTGCAGCAAATTAGAGTATTAAACTTAATTTACTTCTGTTGGTGAACGACAGCTCTGTCACCGAAGCTGCGATTGTAAGTGCAGACTGTACTTATCTATAAGTAGAAGTGAATTCCTGAGGGGGATGTGGGGATTTCAGCTGAAGGAACAGCACAGGGTTGCTGCACATCCTCTGTAGTGTGCACAGCAGCCAATTTATTCACAGCAAGTTCCCGCAAACAGCAACTTGATAAAGAGCAGGGTCCAGAACTCCCGTTCTCTGCATGGTTGTACCCTGGAGTCAACCCCCCCCCCCCCCCCCCCCCCCCCCGCAACGATGTGCTGGGGGACCCCCTCCAAAATCCTGACGAACTGACAATGTGTGAATTTCTCAGGAGGTCTGAACCTATGATGGGAAATTCTCCCCTGTTTCTGGAAGCCCTCCGAAGCTCTGAGTTAGAGTCAGAGACTTTGGGCGGTTCCGACTCACTTTCTGATTCACTTTCACTCATTCTGAAAACAGCAGCAAGCCACATACGGGGGAAATGGTGAGAAGGTCAGTGGATTCGTGATCCAGAGGCCCAGGCTTACGCTTTGGGAACATTGGTTCAAGGAGACATAGAATCATAGAAACTGGAAGCAGGTGTCGGCCATTCGTCCCTTCAAGACTGCTCCACACATTCACCTCTCTCTGAACAAAGAACAAAGAAAATTACAGCACAGGAACAGGCCCTTCGGCCCTCCAAGCCTGCATCGACCATGCCTCCCGACTTAACTAAAACCCCCTACCCTTCCGAGGATCATATTCCCATCCTGTTCATGTATTTGTCAAGACGTTCCTTAAGAGTCACTACTGTATCCGCTTCCACTACCTCCCCCGAAGGGTGAAGAAATTTCTTCTTACCTCAGTTCTGAAATGTTTTCCCCTTATCCTCAAATCGTAGAAGCCCTACAGTGCAGCACGAGACCATTCGGCCAATCGAGTCTGCACCGGCTCTCCGACAGAGTATCTTTCCCTCATCCCCACTCTATCCCTGTAACCCCACACACTCACCACAGCTAATCCATCTAACCTGTACATCTTGAAAGCTGATGGAATTTAAATTCCAATGATAAATGTGAATTTTCATTCTTAAGGCGAGAAGTGGGAGTCGGGAAAATTTCCAGCTCAACCCACCCGCCTCCCGAGAAAGTGCCCAGAGGACGGGATTTTCATTGTTGGGGGCTGGTGTGGGCGGCAGCCAGTCAGTTAAGATGTTTGAAGGCAGCTATAGGGGTAGTTGGCTAGAGACTGATTGTTTAAAAGGCCCAATTTGGTGGCTATGGGACTTTGCCCAGTTGTAATAAAAATTCCCGCACACCTCATCATCCCCTACAAACACACCATGCCCCATCCATGCCATCTCATTCCCCAATATCAAGCTATGCCCCAAAACATTCCCGATAGTCCTTCATGCTCCCCATGACAATCTATGGCACTTCCATGCCCATTCACCCACTATACACTGTATAGAAGCAATGAACCCCATAGTGACATCAGGATATAGAAACATAGGAGCAGGAGTAGGCCATTTGGCCCCTCGAGGCTGATCTTCTACCTCCCCTTGAAGCCTCTTAGCATCATCCTCACAACTCACATTCCCACCAAGTGTTGGTCATTAGCAAACTTGGGAAATATTGCATTTGGTCCCCACATCCAAATCTTTGAAATAGATTGTGAACAGCCCAGGCACTGACCCTTGCCGTACTCCACTAGCCACAGCCTGCCAACCTGAGAAAGATCAATTTATCCCTACTCTCTGTTTTCTGTCTGTTAACCAATCCTCAATCCATGACAGTACATTACCCAATCCCATGCACTCCAATTAAGTTTACTAACCGTTTGTGTGGGACACTATCCAAAGCTTTCTGAAAATCCAAATACACCATATCCACTGCTCCCTCATTTATCCTGCTCGTACCATCCTCAAAAATTCCAACAGGTTTGTCAACCATTAATTCCCTTTAATGAATCCATATTGACTCTGCCCAAATTTAGCATTCTTTCCTAAGTGCCTACTTCTGATATCAGGTTAACAGGTTTCCTGTTTTCTCTCCCCCTCCATTCTTAAACAGTAAGGTTACATTTGCTATCTTCCAGTCCACGGGCACCGTTTTTTAGAGTCATCGAGATTTTGAACGATAACCACCAATGTACCACCATCTCCAGGGCCACCTCTTTCCACACTCTGGGATTTAAATCATCAGGTTGAGGGGATTTATCAACTTTCAGTCCCAATAATTTCTTCAGCATTACCTGTGCACCACTGGTGGGGACCTCCCTTACTGCTGAGAATCTCCTGACAGCCTCTTTACTGCAGAGGGGCTAAAAATTATCAAAAGTCAGCTTGCGCAACAAGTGGGTGAGAAAACCTCCTGTTTTTCTGCCCATTGGGCATTTAGATTTGTTTTAGGAAAATCACGCCCATGGTGGGTGTAAGGGCACTTTTAATCTTCGAAGGTGGGCGATACGGAGTTACGAGGATAGAGCCTGGGTGGTATTGTTGTTGGTGCAGGCTCAATGAATGGCCTCCTTCTGCACTGTAGGGATTCTATGATTCTATTATTCTCTGATATCTAATTGGCAGCTCATCATAGAACCCTATCCAATTAAAGCAAAACCCAGCAGAATGTATAACAGGGGGCCTATCTCTTCCATTTTGAGTCTAAAAGTTTCACCTGTTGAGCTAAATTTGGCTAATGACTTTCTCTCATCTATGCTTATTGTAGTGATCTTTATGGTGACTATAGACCCAGTGGTCACATGATGACATAGCTCGAAAAAGGGTCACATGTCTGGGGCATGTGAGTTTTCCCTGGGAGCAGAGGTAGAGAACAAGCATGAAGTAATTGCTTAGCTTGTGAATAAAGTGTGTGTTATAAGTCCTTGTTGTCAGTGTTTCAGGAACCCAACATATTTACAGTGACATCAAATGCAGAGATTTGGAATTTAAACCATTGACCCAGGAATCAAATTCCACTTTTGCTCACTTGTTCAGAGCCAAAACATATCAAACAAGCTCGACCTAGTCTTTCTTACAGATCAATTCATATTTCCTGATATTGTTGAAATACAGAAACTACTTAAGTAAGTGTTGGAGGAAAGTTAAAACATCTCCCTGTTGCTTTCATCACCAACAGTAAAATTTTAATGAGGACAATGCCCTTTTAATTGTCCCAAGAATTTTAATAAGTTTGATTGCAAATGTGGTTTTCAATTTGGCTCAAGTTGAACGGATTCATTTTTCAGATGAGCGTTTTTTCAAGAAGAGGTCTATCTTTCAAATCATTTTTGTTGTCGATTAAATGTTGTATTTATGAATAACTTTTGTTTCCACGATCAAAATATAATCTCTGTGCATTGTTCCCACTGAACTCTGACTGTTGTGTTGCATACAAAGCACATTGCTCATTTTGTTACATTTTTTGCATGTTCATTTATGAGCCATCGCTTTTCAGAATTATTAGTCAAAGCTCCCAGGATTTATTTACTGCTCAGATACGCATTCGTCATATGGAAATATTTTACTGATTACATAACACTTATTGGCTTTGCTGCAATTTCCAACGGAACAGGAATTTGCATGTAGCTGATTTGATTTGATTTTTTATTGTCACGCGTATTGGGATACAGTGAAATCTATTGTTTCTTCCGCACTATACAGATAAAGCATACTGTTCGTAGAATACGTAGGGCAGAACGGGACGGCACGAAGGCACAGTGGTTAGCACTGCTGTCTCACAGCTCCAGGGACCCGGGTTCAATTCCCGGCTTGGGTCACTGTCTGTGTGGGGTTTGCACGTCCTCCCCGTGTCTGCGTAGGTTTCCTCCGGGTGCTCCGGTTTCCTCCCACAGTCCAAAAATGTGCATGTTAGATTGATTGGACGTGCTAAATTGCCCCTTAGTGTCCCGGGATGTGATAAGTTAGAGGGATTAGCAGGGTAACTAAGCGGGGATGGGGCCTGGGTGGGATTGGTATCGGTGCAGACTCGATGGGCCGAATGGCCTCCTTCTGCACTGTCAGGACTCTATGAAATCTATGAAATAGAAGGAAAGGAGAGGTTGCAGAACATAGTGTTACAGTCATAGCTAGGGTGCAGAGGAAGATCATCTTAATATAAGGTAGATCCATTCAAAAGTCTGATGGCAGCTGTTCTTGAGTCAGTTGGTACATGATCTCAGATTTCTTTCCTGATGGAAGAAGGTGGAAGAGAGTATGTTTAGAGCGAGTGGGGTCCTTGATTATGCTGTCTGCTTTTCTGAGACAGTGAAAATTGCAGACGGAGTCAATGGATGAGAGGCTGGTTTGTGTGATGGATGGACTGGACTACATTCACAACTCTTTGTAGTTTCTTGCGGTCTTGGTCAGAGGAGGAACCATACCAAGCTGTGATACACTTGGAAATAATCCTTTTTATGGTGCACCTGTAAAAATTGGTGAGAGCCATAGTGGAAAACTCAATCATTAACGGAAAACTTGTATAAAAGCAGCTTCGCTCTGATCCAGGTTATATTGAAGGTTAAAATGGTATTGTGGTTAAAGTGAGCTGGATGTCCAGTTTGACGTTGCAGCTCTTTAACCTCCTTTCTCGTTGAATGGTTCCTCCCACTCTCCCACTTCTCTCCATGATGTTCTGAGCCTGCTCCAAGACCTGAGACCCACTCACTGCCTCCAAGCAACACCCACACAACAGACATGGGACCCTCAAAATAAGGAATGGAGAAACTGTGGACAAAGCCTCTTGTCAGAGGTTACAATATAATTTCTGAATGCCACACCGCAGAACGCCCCACCTTTCAAAGAGGTCCTACTTGTAACAATTTCTGCTTTAACCATTGAACAGGCACTCACTGTAAAATATCTATTTGCGGCTTCTAAAGGACGCAATACACAGATGATTTTTATTGACCTTATTATCAGAAAACACAATTCAAAATAATACTACATCAGATAAATCAAGCTGTCGAATTCTTTCATATTCATTGCTGCAAAATGTTTCAGGTTAGCATTCATGTTTGATTATGATGATAGCTACTGTAATTGTATTAATATTGCTTTGTTGTTTTCTCTCTGGTTCACCTGAAGCCTCATGTTTGTAGATAAAATTGTCATTTAACATTGTGCTTTTTTAATGTAACTTTTTTGTTTGTATTTTAAACCTCTGCTGTTACTAAAAGGAAGTTATACTTGTGTTCTGAATCTATTGTGATCTGCTTTGCAAAGTATGTCAACTCAGGATAAGATCATTTCCAACGCTGAGTCAACAGGCTTGTGACAACGTACGCAGGCTGTATAGTGACTGATGTCTGGTTTAAAAGTAATTGGGTACAAAATGGCCCCAGGAAGACAGTGATAAGCATCTTGGTTGATGTTGCAATCCTGGCGACAAACGGATTGAGTGACAATAGCAATAAATCATTGTTGTGTGAAATCTTGCATCGTGACACAACATAACATCAATTGGCTCAGCGACTTCAGTTTCAGTGTATCTCAGCTACAGATCTTTCTCTCTGTTTCTTTTAACCCTTAAAGAGCAGGCTGTCCATAATGATACCCAATGCCACCTCCCCCCCCCCCCCCCCCCCCCCCCCCCCCCGCCGCCTTCCCCACTCCACCGGCCACCTCCTCCCCAACCCGTTAGGATACTACGTTGAGATACTTTGTCTTGTAAGTGCTTTTTAAATACAAGGCTGAAAAAGTCTCCAAGGAGGCTGGTCAGCTTAGTTGGCGAGACAGCTGGCATATTGTTCAGAGAGACTCCAATAGCATGGGTCTGATCCATCCTCGCTCAGATAGAATTGTGTTCGGCTTCATCTTCCTGCCCCATCATAAAACACAGTGCAGTTTGGCAATCCTGGAATAATCAAGGATGCTACCTGGAGAGGAAGAAGAATATCTCCAGTTGCTATTTATTGTGACAGTAACAATTTAATTTGTGAAACAGACCAACTACTTGAACAAGATATTAAAAACAGAGAATTCAATGTCACAGCACACTGTCATTACAGGTCCCGCCTGATATTTATGTATGAAAATCCTTAATAACACATTATAAAATCTATTTTTGTCACAGGGTGTCTATTAACCTGTTCATTTTCTTCTATTAAGCTAATAGTGTTTTTGACAGCACTGAACTTAAGACTGAATTATGCCCACGGTTTCAAAGAAAAGTTGGTTATGTGTCTGCAAACAGAATCTCAGGTCAGAATTTTACCGACTCGCCTGCCCCAGAATTGGGGTGGGCGAGGCTGGCAGAATGGCATTCTCCGTTGGCCTCGGACGGGATCTTATGAGCCTCTGGTGGGCGAAGCAGTAAAATTCCGGCATTAATTTCCTTATCTAGCTCCTAAATCATGACTCATTCAAAAAACTGTACAATGAGTTGAATTTCAGATAAAATATTCATGTTAAGCTACTAATCAAGAAAAAAATCAAGGTTGGTCTCCATTTGCCATGAGTAACAGGTATTTGATTCCCTGATTTTATCTGCTGTGTGAAGAAGTGATTTAAGGTTGGAGATGTGACAAAATTTAGTATTTTTGTCTTCGACTTTTTCCATTAATTAAAAAGCACAAACAACCCAGTCCTTCAAAATAGAATGGTGCCTTTCTAATCCTTTAATGATGCAAAAGATGCTTTGAACTAGGTGTGATATCTGTTGTGAGCTGAATTGTGATGAATGGCTTCAAACTCAGTCAACGTCTGTTTATGGTCTTTGTTAACTTCAGAAGATATATGTGGTCACAGCAACCCATATGTGCTGCTCTGACAAAGAGTCATCCAGATTTGAAAAGTCGGCTCTGTTCTCTCTCCACAGATGCTGTCAGACCTGCTGAAATTTTCCAGCTCTTTCTGTTTTTGTTGTCTGCAGCTCTCCTGTTTGGCTGAAGGTTTCCTACTATGACTCCAGAAACCTAACCTCCTATACAGTCATTGTTGGTTTTCAATCCAGAGTTAGGAACCTGTTCAGCAGAATACTTTCTGGGAAGCTTGGTATCATAAAATCATAGAATCTGCAGTACAGAAGGAGGCCATTTGGCCCATCAAGCCTGCACCAACAACAATCCCACCCATGTCGTATCTCCGTAAACCCACATATTTACCCTCCTAATCCCCCTGACACTAAGGGGGAATTTATCCTGGCCAATCAACCTAACCTGCACATCTTTGGACTGTGGGAGGAAACCGGAGCACCCGGAGGAATCCCATACAGACATGGGGAGAATGTGCAGACTCCACACAGATAGTGACCCAAGCTGGGAATCAAACCCGGGCCACTGGTGCTGTGAGGCAGCAGTGCTAACCGCTGTGCCACCATGCCGCCCTAACCAGTGTGTGCCACTGTGCCGCCCTAGTGCAAAATATGGAACTTTACATCTTGCATTCATCAGGGCAAATGCAAGAATGCCAAATTTCAAATGATCACGATGTATACTACTGGTGAAAATAGCACTGATTGGTTGGGAAGTGGACTTTGATTGGCCAACGCATGGCTGAGGAGAAAGCGATGGTGAACTTCAGGCTCCCTGGAAGTATAAAGAGTTTAGCAGATACTAAATTGGAGGTGAGAGGAGTCTTGATTCTCCCTTGCCCTCTCTTTGGAAGTAGCAGTGTATCTCAGAGGAATCAGGACACTGACATGTTACTTATATAACTCATCCTTATGGACAATTAGAAATCAAACCCATAATGGGGCAGGGGTTTCTAGTCCCCCCCCTTCACTCCACCCCCACGGTGTGTTTTGCCATGGCATGTCTGGGAATAAATCTTATTAATAGACAGCTCTCTTACAAAAAGACAATTAACATGTCAAATATTCATATCATTAAGTGATATATAATACGATAGAATCATATGGATTATCTTGTGGAAGGTTTACCAGGCAGGTAGAGATTATTCATCCAGTGGCTAACTGTATCTTGATGCTCTTAACATCAAGATCAAAGTTTCAGTTCACACATAGAATCATAGAATCCCTACAGTGCAGAAGGCGGCCTTTCAGGCCATCAAATCCGCACTGACCACAATCCCACCCAGGCCTTAACCCATGTCCCCACATATTTACCCTGCTAGTCCCACTGACACTAAGGGATAATTTATCATGACCAATCCACCTAACTTGCACATTTTTGGAATGTGGGAGGAAATTAGAGCACCTGGAGGAAACCCATGCAGACACGGGCAGAATGTGCAGACACGGGGAGAATGTACAAACTCCACACAGACAGTCACCCAAGGCCGAAATTGAACCTGTGTCCCTGGTGCTGTGAAGCAGCAGTGCTAACCACTGTGCCACCGTGCCGTATACTCTACGGAGACTGCCTGTTGGTGAGCACATTATAGGTCACCACATTATAGGAAGGATGTGATCGCACTGGAAGGCGTGCAGAGGAGATTCACCAGGATGTTGCCTGGGATGGAACATTTAACTTATAAAGAGAGATTGGATAGGCTTGGGTTGTTTTTTCTGGAGCAGAGGAGACTGAGGGACGACCTGATTGAAGTGTCTAAGATAATGAGGGGCATGGACAGGATGGATAGGGAGCAGCTGTTCCCCTGAGTTGAAGGGTCAGTTACGAGGGGACACAAGTTAAAAGTGAGGGCTGGGAGGTTTAGGGGGGATTTGAGGAAAAACCTTTTTACCCAGAGGGTGGTGATAGTCTGGAATGCACTGCCTGGGAGGGTGGTGGAGGCGGGATGCCTCACATCCTTTAAAAAGTACCTGGATGGGTACTTGGCACACCATAACATTCAAGGCTATGGGCCAAGTGCTGGCAAGTGGGAATAGATGGGCAGGTCAGGGCCCTTCATGCGTCAGTGCAGACTCGATGGGCCGAAGGGCCTCTTCTGCACTGTAGTATTCCGTGATTCTGTGATTCTGAGTACTAGGAAGGAGATTCCAAGAAATATTAGTGAGCATTTTGTAGTATTTTCACTTGGTCATCCCTTCAAATAGTTAGGCTCAGTTTCAGCTTTGAATTAACTCCTTTGGCGACGTTCTGAGAAATGAGTGCAGAAATGAAGAGTCACAGGCTCTCCCGATGGCTCAGTGAGTGCAATTCACAGCGCTGAGCTGAAACATTCAGATCAGGATTGTCCAGGCCTTAACCACCCATCTGTGTCGCATCAGGGCAGTATGCAACAGCACCAATTAGTTAGGAAGGGGAAAAAATCAATTGATGTTCCTGTCCCTGGACAATGCCCATTGTTTCCCACTGGAAAGGGCACCTGATGTCGACAGAAAGGACAATTAGGCAGGGTACATAATGAATGGTTGATCAGGTAACAATGAATTAAATGTGAAAAAGGTACAGGATCATTTACAATCCAAAGATGTGCACGTTAGGTGGATTGGCCATGCTAAATTGATCCACGTGTCAGGGGATTAGCAGGGTAAATATGTTGGGTTATGGGAATAGGACCTGGTTGGGATTGTGGTCAGTGAAGACTCGATGGGCCGAATGGGCTCCTTTTGCACTGTAGGGTTTCTATGATTCTATCAAAGGAGAATTGACACAAAGGGCCCAATTTTAACTTTGCGCAAGTCGATAGGGTTTTAAATGTGTTAAAATTGTACCCGAGCAGACTACCAGTGTTCAAACAATTTAATGTCTGGAAGAAAAGAGGAATAGAGGATCCTAATTTTTTAATTTGACTAATTCTACCTGGCCTGTGTAAGGTGTTCTTTCAGAGAGTCAGTGCAGACTCGATGGGCTGAATGGCCTCCTTCTGCACTGTTGGAATTCTAACACCAAACCGCAGCACAACTGTATGTTCTTCTTATTTTTGCTTTTTAACTGATGGTATTTTAAAATTATTGCATGAGCAAAGCATTCGCAAAGAAGCAATACACAAAGTGGTCTGAGAGAATAAATGAGAGTGAATGAAGATAGTGAAGCATTGTAATAATGTGAAATGAAATGTGGTAATTGGGGATAATTGATCACGTGCGTGTATATTTGTTTCACATTCATTTAGCCATTCATTTATTTTAGTCAGTTTTTCTCTTTAATCTGTTGTACTTTTTATTTTCTTTTGTCCTTGAGGCCATTGCTTCCTACTTGTGTTTGTCAGATATCATTGCAAATTTGTTTTCTCAGAGGGGACTCTATGGAACACTATAAGAACATATTACTTTGGCCAAGCTTTCAGCGGCTTCCTTTGATATTCCTTTCTTTGGCTTGGTGCTAATTTTTGTTTGATTGCATGCCTATAAAAGGTCTTGGTACTTTTTTTAACAAAGGTACTATGCATAAGGCAAGTTGTTGTGATTCTTGTTAATCATTTCCTACTTCATCTGTACACATCGTTTTATTTTCAATTGTTAATGTTTCATTTTTGGATCGTATTTTATGAAACCTTTCTATGTTTTTTGTTGCAACGCTTCTATTTTGTGGCATTTTTTCTCACTTCTCCTGACGTCTCTAACATTGCAGTCTATCCCTAGCATTTAGTTATTGCTTTTGTAAAAATACCTGTTGTCAAGGTATCAAATGGCTCTATGTCCTTTTACTTTCTTTCTTACACTTTCCATCATTACCCTTTTCTTAAAATTAATTTCAGTAGTGGCACATGATTTAGCTGCTATTTTGCAGACATTACTGGACTACATTAGGATTTGTAATAGGTACATTCATAGAATCCTACAGTGCAGAAGGAGGACATTCAGCCCATCAAGCCTGCACCGATCATAATCCCACCCAGGCCCTATCCCCATACTTACACTGCTAATCCCCCCTGACACTAAGGGGCAATTTAACCTGGCCAATCAACCTAACCCACACATCTTTGTGACTGTGGGAGGAAACTGGAGCACCCGGAGGAAACATGTGCAGACACAGGGAGAATGTGCAAACTCCACACAGACAGTAACCCAAGCCGAGAATCGAACCCGGGCCCCTGGCGCTGTGAGGCAGCAGTGCTAACCACTGTGCCACCGTGCCGCCCGGGGATAATGTACCTCTTTCATACCCTAAAATAGTCCAGAAATGTATTGCGTCAAGAGCCAGACCCAGAGAATTGATCGGTATTGATAAAAGAAGAAAGCATATCCAGATGACATGGAAAGGTTTAAATGATCACTGCTTAATTACAAAATGCAACAAGTACAACCATCACTAGCTCATAATGAGTTAACTGTTAACTTTTAGCTTCTAAATATCCATGCCATGACACATACATTGTCATTATGACTGAGAATCCTCTGCCATATGGGACATAAAGGTCATATCAGCCATTGCAAGTAATTAGTCACATTAGGCCAAATGAAATAAATACTTGGTCATTACCACACACAGTCATGGAAAATCTTTATCAAAATATACTACAAGATACCCTCGTCAATCAAATATACTATAGGATACCCTAATGAACTGAATGTACTGTCAGAGGCTGTAAACAATGAAACATACAATACGATATCCTAGTCACCTAACCTATAGAAATGTGTTATTATTTGGAGCAAACCTAGGACAAATTGAAAATATTACTGCACTTAACTGTGCTATTGGACTTTAATATACTTTTACAAGAGCACTTCCAAATCCTGTGGGATTGTTTTATACTGGGGGGATCTGCCATTTTCAGATTTTATATTAGTCTCTGCCTTCAAAATATTCTGTTTCACTGGAAATATACCAGAAATGGTCCATTTACCATAACATTAAATGCAATTCTGCATTTAGGTCTAATAAATTGATGATTAACAATCTGTTTTATGTGACTTTATTGAGTCATTGTGGGACTAATAGCAAACTGTTCGAGGTCTGCCAAAAAATGTCCTTTTCTTTTATTGTGCTTTTAAGTATAACACAATATGATCGTGCTAGTCATTCAGGATTACACTTTAACATTTGCATTGATTTGGTGCAGTGATAATTCAGCTGTAATTGTTTTACAGTATTAAAGGATTGCACTATTAGAAGCCAGCCCGCTTTGCGTATCTTCCTTCTCCATGAGCGAACTTTATATCTAGACTGGATTCTTTTGATCTACGAATTCCAACTTTCAAAAAAAATCTGATCAACATGTACATGAGTTATCGTATGATATGCACTGGTGTTCAAAAGGACAGCATTTCCATATAAAGGCACCTAAATCTATGTCAAGTTCTCTAAGTTGCAGAGTTATAACACTGGATGAGAAACTAAAAGGCCTTCAAAATCAGCTAGATTTGGAGTGACCAAAAACAAAATCTTTTAGCAGCTTGCATTCTAAGAATAAATATTAATGTTGGCATCAATATATGGTTCATATAGTTTATTTTATTGAAACATCAATGTGGGAGGTATATCTTCCCCCATTGAGCCTATACTTTCGCTGTGACGACAATGAGTATTGCGGCATGAAAAGGGAGGACTAGCAGCAAAGCAAAGGATGAACCACAATATGAAATGGTAAGCTTTTAATAAACAACCTTTCCCTTCTCTTTGAATCAGGTCATAAATAACGTGCATCCTACTATCAGCAGGATCATTTTCCTCATTAGCTTGGGAGCCAAGACAAAGTGGTTTATATCCTGCATCTGGTGCAAAAATTAAACTGTGTTGGAATTTTTAACGGATTTAAAATCAATTCAGAGAAAATTTCGAGATTTTGAGAAAGTTGCATAGAAAAAATTTGCATCGATATGGGCGACACAGTGAGGCAGTGGGTGAGCACTGCTGCCTCACAGCGCCAGGGATCCAGTTTCAATTCTGGCCTCGGGTCACTGTCTGTGTGGAGTTTGCACATTCTCCCCGTGTCTGCGTAGGTTTCCTCCAGCTGCTCTGGTTTCCTCCCACAGTCCAAAGATGTGCGGGTTAGGTTGATTGGCCATGCTAAATTGTCCATTAGTGTTAGGGGGACTAGCAGGGTAACTGTGTGGGGTTACGGGGCTAGGGCCTGGGTGGGCTTGTGGTTGGTGCAGGCTCGACAGGCTGAATGGCCTCCTTCTGCACTGACGGGATTCTATATTTCTCATGTAGTTTGCCAATATTTAGAGAATCATCTTTCGGAGAGAAAACCTCTGGACATTGTAAAGGCTGTCTGATGTAAATGACTTGCAATAAATAAAGGGCATAAAAAGAAAATGGTTAATGTTAATTATTTCATGATATAATAAGCAGTGTTTGCTAACACATGTTGGGAGGGAAGATTAAAATTTAATTCAAGAAGCACATTTGTTTCTATCAGTATTCCGATATATTTAATAAATAGATAGGTTTTTTATATAATGCTTAATTGTTCCCTGGGAGCTCAGGGTCAGGAGAATAGCTTTCCATCTTCTTGTGTTTTGTTAACCTATAGCAACTCTTTATTATGTTATTATTTCAGAAGAATAATAACAAGAAGCTGAATAAAGAAATTCTTGTTCCCCAGTGATTAAGGCAGCATTGCACAAATCCGAAGACAGACTTGGATCAGTTGCGGTTTTCTCAATATGTTTTCAATGTAGGGCTGCAAAGTTGAAACGTTGTGATTTGAATCCATTAGGCTTTGTGATGCTGTGGCTGTTAACCTTTGACATGGAAACTAACCATGGAGCTCTGGCAGGGGGGACACTACTGTCCAGGCTCTGATAACCTCAGTGACATCATTCAGATGGAGTGACCCTGTTTGCTGCAACTCACTGATAACAGTAACAGACCTGTAAATAATTTCTGCATGATCAAGTCCTGATACAGCCAGACAGATCCCTTCCACACTGACACGCTGGATTAGTATGTGAGCAAAACCTGTTCAAGTCAGTCGAAGTTCCTATAGACAATGTTTCCTTATCAATCAATTCACATGCCGTACCCTGATTAAGTTTTGCTTTTCAATTTGTTATAGAGATTAATTATTTTTGCGCACCTTCTCTGTTTAAAGAATCTGCTGAAAGACAATTTTTTTTGGCAAAATATGCTTCTGGGTTGCAATTATGTGGAATTAAAATGAAATTATTTTGTATTGAAAGCTGCCCCCTTTTGTTCAATTGTGTTTTTTGAACCTCACTCTTTAACAATTTGATAGGTAAACAGCTAGTTTAACAGAATGTAATTAAATTCCTCATGAAAACCTCGGCGGAGGTTAAAAAGAAATCAATATCTGCTCCCCTTTGCCATTTTTCTGGTATTGCCATTATTTCAAACTTCCACTGACCTGGAAATGTAATCATTGGAGACACCCAGGTGAATAAGTGTTTCTATTTCTTGTTCCTTTCATTATATTGTGAATTCTAAACAGGAGACTTGCCTCTGAATACAACATTTTTCTGTTATAAATAATCCTTTTATTTCTTCCTCCTAACTCATTGTAAGCTTCTTGTAAAATCCGTTAATTTAATCTCTGAGATTGTTTTGAACTTCAAACAAAATAGAAACTGAAAAATAAACTTGTGGTGTTGACCAAGAACCAACGCAGATTTGGATACAAAACAGCCCGAATTAATGGCCTCACAGCTTCAGGGACCCAGGTTCAGGATGGTAGTTTGACTCCCTGGGTGCCAGGGTCCTGGATGTCTCTGAGTGGGTACAAAGCATCCTAAAACGGGAGGGAAATCAGACAGATGTCATTGGCCACATTGGCATGAATGACATAGGAAGAAAGAATAGCGAGGTCCTGCAATGGCAATTTAGGGAGTTAGGTAGGAGATTAAAAAGCAGGACCTCTAAGGTAGTAATCTCAGGATTACTTCCCGTTCCACGTGCTAGTGAGGCGAGGAACAGGGAGAAAGGTTTCACCCTTATGCTCTTGAAAGGCCACAGCATACAAGGCTAAGTGCTGGAAAATGGGATTAGAATAGATAGGTGCTTGATGGCCGGCGCAGACACGTTTTACTGTGCAGTAAAACTCTATGGGCGGAATTTTCCCGTCCCGCCCATCACGGGAATCGTAGCGGGTAGGACACGGACCATGCAATATTCTGTTGATCTCGGGTGGGATTTTCCAGACTTGGGGTGAGTGCAGCCAGAAAATCCCACCCTATGACTCTATGACCTGGTGGCAAATAAGGGAAAGAGTAGGGCCTCTTAAGGATCAACAAGGTAATCTATGTGCGGATCCACAAGAGATGGGTGAGATCCTAAATGAATATTTCTCCTCAGTATTTACTGTTGAGAAAAGCATGCATGTTAGGGAACTTAGGGAATTAAATATTGATGTCTTGAGGAGTGTACATATTACAGAGAAGGAAGTGCTGGAAGTTTTAAAGCGCATCAAGGTAGATAAATCTGCGGGACCTGATGAGGTATATCCCAGGACATTGTGGGAGGCTCGGGAGGAAATTACGGGTCCCCTAGCCAAGATATTTGAATCATCGATAGTCACCGGTGAGGTGCCTGAAGATTGGAGAGTGGCAAATGTTGTGCCTTTGTTTAAAAAGGGCTGCAGGGAAAAGCTTGGGAACTACAGGCCAGTTAGCCTCACACCTGTGGTGGGTAAATTGTTGGAAGGTATTTTGAAAGACAGGATCTACAGGCATTTAGAGATGCAAGGCCTGATTAGGGATAGTCAGCATGGTTTTGTGAGTGGAAAATCATGTCTCACAAATTTAATTGAGTTTTTTGAAGGGGTAACCAAGAAGGTAGATGAGGGCAGTGCAGTTGATGTTGTCTACATGGACTTTAGCAAGGCCTTTGACAAGGTACCGCATGGTAGGTTGTTGCATAAAGTTAAATCTCACGGGATCCAGGGTGAGGTATCTAAATGGATACAAAATTGGCTTCTTGACGGAGTTGTTTTTCAAACTGGAGGCCTGTGACCAGTGGTGTGCCTCAGGGATCAGTGCTGGATCCACTGTTATTTGTCATTTATATTAATCATTTGGATGGGAATATAGCGGGCATGGTTAGTAAGTTTGCAGATGGCACCAGGATTGGTGGCATGGTGGACAGTGAGGAAGGTTATCTCCAATCTTGATCAATTGGGCCAGTGAGCTGACGAATGGCAGATGGAGTTTAATTTAGACAGATGCAAGGTAATGCATTTTGGTAGATTGAACCAGGGCAGGACTTGCTCAGTTAATGGTAGGGCGTTGGGGAGAGTTACAGAACAAAGAGATCTAGGGGTACATGTTCATAGCTTCTTGAAAGTGGAGTCACAGGTGGACAGAGTGGTGAAGAAGACATTCGGCATGCTTGGTTTCATCCGTCAGGACATTGGATACAGGAGTTGGGACGTCTTGTTGAAGTTGTACAAGACATTGGTAAGGCCACACTTGGAATACTGTGTGCAATTCTGGTCACCCTATTATAGAAAGGATATTATTAAACTAGAAAGAGTGCAGAAAAGGATGCTACCGGGTCTTGATGGATTGAGTTATAAGGAGAGGCTGAATAGACTGGGACCTTTTTCCTCTGGAGCGTAGGAGGCTGAGGGGTGACCTTATAGAGGTCTATAAAATAATGAGGGGCATAGACAAGGTAGATAGTCAATATATTTTCCCAAAGGTAGGGGAGTCTAAAACTAGAGGGCATAGGTTTAAGGTGAGAGGGGAGAGATACAAAAGTCTCCAGAGGGGCAATTTTTTCACACAGAGGGTGGTGAGTGTCTGGAACAAGCTGCCAGAGGTAGTAGTAGAGGCGGGTACAATTTTATCTTTTAAAAAACATTTAGATAGTTACATGGGTATGATGGGTATAGAGGGATATGGGCCAAATGCGGGCAATTGGGATTAGCTTAGGGGTTTTAAAAACAAAAGGGCGGCATGGACAAGTTGGGCCAAGGGACCTGTTTCCATGCTATAAACCTCTATGACTCTATGAAATGGCTCCATCAGAGTACTACAGGTGAGTTGTGTAACTCCAGTTCATGTTCGTTCACATCCCAATCTCTAAATCATTTTGATGCAATACTGAGAGGTGCAGAGTAACCAGCCATAAAAAACACAGGAAAATTACTTCTCAGTGAAATTTGTATCATCAGTTTCCTGTGTGCAACAAAATTAGTTATTTTCCTTAGAATCAGCAAATATAAGAGTTTGATCATATTGCAATGTAAGATGTGCTTTACAGGGATTTGAAACAACTTTTTCATTATATTAAAACATTCTAAGTTGTTAAATTTAGTATAAGGATTTAATATTGGAATTTTATTCCCTTATGCAACAATGATTTTTTTTACTTAAATATAAGTTTTCTATTTTGACATTTTAGTCAAATTGTTTTATGTTTGTTTTATAAGGAGAGGAAAATATATCCCAAATAATGCATTGTGTTTGGGGATCACACTTGATGTAATGACGCTCATGTTTAATTGCGGCACCATGGCACAATGGTTAGCACTGCTGCCTCACAGCTCCAGGGACCTGGGTTCGATTCCAGCCTTGGGTGACTCCCTGTCTGTACGGAGTTTGCATGTTCTCCCCGTGTATGCTTGAGTTTCCTCCGGGTGCTCAAGTTTCCTCCCGCAGCCTGAAGATGTGCAGGTTAGGTGGATTGGCCATGATAAGTTGCCCCTTAGTGTCCCACGATGTGTAGGTTAGATGGATTAGCCATGGTAAATGTGTGGGGTTATGGGGAGAGGGCCTGTGTCAGATACTCTGTCAGAGAGTCGGTGCAGACTCAATGGGCCGAATGGCCTCTTCAGCACTGTAGGGATTCTATGATTCTACAATTGCTTCTAAGCTGTAAGATGTGCCTGTTTCCAGTCTAATAAAAAATGGCAAAATATATAATGAGAAAAATTATTTTTGAAAGTTGCAGCACAAGCCTTTTAAGAATTAGTGGGAAGGCAGATAAAGCTGAATACAATTACTCCAGGTATCTTTTAAAATCAGCGAAACTGCAGAGTGTTTAATTACCGTCAACCTGAAACTAACTCAATGTTACCAAAAATAATTTCTGTACTATTGCCTTTTGAGACTTCTAGTATTCCATATAGCAGACCTCAGAAAATATAAATGTGTCATAGAGGAATCAACTTGAAATCTTGCTAGGAGCATTGAAAAAGAGGTGAATTCTGTTATGTTGAATGTTCAGTGTTGAATTAGCAGATCAATAAGAGCTTTAAGTTTATTGATTAGTGTCACAAGTTGGTTTACATTAACACTGCGATGATGTCCTGGGATTGGCAGAATAAAAATGATTTTTTTTTAATTGATACAGCTATAGGACTAGGCTATAAATTTGGTCAAGACCAATTGCACAGAAATGTCTGTTGAAGCATGATTCTACAAGTCATTGGGTGTTATTTTTTCACTGAAAAGCTTTAATATAGTTCCACCTTTCTTTGCAATTGCTTTTCCCATTGCGGCTATGTTCTGAGTCCTTTTTTCTCTCGCGGCACTGATGTGGGTACTATCTCTCTTTTGAATACTTTGTGGAGAAGCTTGTCTCTAGATGCTTACTCCAATTCCATTACATATCTTCCCTGGGGGAAAGAAAATACAAACGCCAGCAAGCTCTGACCTCATCCACGGCTGGAATTCTCTGGTCTCATTGCAGTGAAGGGAGTTTTGACTGAGCACCAAATTCTCCATTCTCACTGGCAGTGAGGCAGGTACAAACAAGATTGGTGAATCCTGTCCTACATCCTGTGGATCCTGGAGACAGGTATAATATCCTACAGTGCCAAAGGAGGCAATTCAGTCCATTAAGTCTGCACCGACCACAATCCCACCCAGGCCCTATTCCCACAACTCCATTCATTTATCCTAGTTAGTCCCCTGAGACTATGTGGCCATTTAGCATGGGCAATCCATCTAACCAGCACATCTTTGGACTGTGGGAGGAAACCGGAGCACCCGGAGGAAACCCACGCAGACACAGGGAGAATGTGCGAACTCCACACAGACAGTGACCTGAGCCAGGAATCGAACCTGGGTCCCTGGCGCTGTGAGGCAGCAGTGCTAACCACTGTGCCACCATACTGCCCCATGGCAGTGGATTGGGAGTCTGAGTTGCAATGGTAACATGCAGTATCCTGTAAGTTTCAATAAGATCCCCCCTCATCCTTTTAAACTCCAATGAGTACAGATCCAGAGTCCTCAACTGTTCCTCATACGACAAGCTCTTCATTCCAGGAATCATTCTTGTGAACCTCTTCTGGTCCCTTTCCAAGGCCATCAAAGCTTGATTAAAACTTTAATAATTCATTAAATTCATTAAAGCTGATTGGCTCTAATAACCATTATGCATATATGTGCAACATAAGAATTCGGGGCAGGAGAAGGCCATCTGGCCCCTTGAGCCTGCTCTGACATTCAATAAGACCATGGCTGATCTATTCGTAGACTGAGCTCCACTTACCTGCCCGCTCACTGTAACCCTTAATTCCTTTACTCTTCAAAAATGTATCTATCCTTGCCTTAAAAACATTCAACAAGGTAGCTTCAACTGCTTTTACATGCTTGTTGGAGTGTGGATAATGATTATAGAGGCTCTACATTTCATTCCACCACATGTCTGACCATGAATCCCTCCCACTCTAATCACCTATTATTGGTGTGCTTTGGTGGGATTGCAGGATGTTACTCTTACTCATATTCCTTGGCCAGCCAGGCATTGAAAATGAAACCAGAGCTTCTGGGTCAGAGACAAGGATGCTACCTGCTGTGCCAAACCTCCACTGAGACTATACTCATTAACTTAGAAGAATGAGGGGGGATCGTATAGAAACATAAAATTATGAAGGGAATAGATAGGACAGAAGCAGGGAGGTTGTTTCCACTGGCAGGTGAAACTAGAACTAGGGGACATTGCCTCAAAATAAGGGGGAGCAGATTTAGGACTAAGTTGAGGAGAAACTTCTTCACCCAAAGGGTTGTGAATCTGTGGAATTCCCTGCCCAGTGAAGCAGTTGAGGCTACATCGTTGAATGTTTTTAAGGCAAGTATTTTTGAACAGTAAAGGAATTAAGGATATGGTGAGCGGGCGGGTAAGTGGAGCTGAGTCCACAAAAAGATCAGCTGTGATCTTATTGAATGTCAGAGCAGGCTCGAGGGGCCAGATAGCCTCCTCCTGCTCCTATTATTAAAGCCAATCAGCTTTGATGAATTTAAGAGTCATTAAAGCTTTAATCAAGCTTCAATGGCCTTGGAAAGGGTCCGGAGGAGGTTCACAAGAATGATCCCTGGAATGAAGAGCTTGTCGTATGAGGAACGGTTGAGAACTCTGGGTCTATACTCATTGGAGTTTAGAAGGATGAGGGGGGATCTTATTGAAACTTACAGGATACTGCGAGGCCTGGATAGAGTGGATGTGGAGAGGATGTTTCCACTAGCAGGATAAACTAGAACCAGAGGGCACAACCTCAGACTAAAGGGACGATCCTTTAAAACAGAGATGAGGAGGAATTTCTTCAGCCAGAGAGTGGCGAATCTGTGGAACTCTTTGCCGCAGAAGGCTGTGGAGGCCAGGTCATTGAGTGACTTTAAGTCAGAGATAGATAGGTTCTTGATTAATAAGGAGATCAGGGGTTATGAGGAAAAGGCAGGAGAATGGGGATGAGAAAAAAAATCAGCCATGATTGAATTGTGGAACAGACTCGATGGGCTGAGTGGCCTAATTTGCTCCTATGTCTTATGGTCTTATAGTTTAATTATTTAGATTTCTATCAGAGTTATGCCGATATTTCTCAAATGCTGGAGATGACATACGCTTGTGTCAGGATAAGAGGCAGAACGAACACATTTGAAATCTAGAAAGGCCCCAGACGGTCAAGGACACTTCCGGCCCCTTTGTTACTATTATCATGTATACTGCCTTATAACTTTCCACCAAACATCAGGCCTCGTATTATCCATTTATTTCCTAACTGAAGCACAGCTTGCAGCTCAGAGGAAGTAATTTGTCTGTCTTGAAAATATCCTCTCACTCCTCTGCACAGCCTGTGTCACAAATGGGTCCATCAAACTCTCTCAAGCACGCCAACTGACATTAAGATGGAACTGCGTCTTAACAAAGTCTAGCAATGTAAACCGAAAAAAAAAAGTAATGACATTACGTGGCTCAGAATGGTATTCGGGTCAAGCAGGTTTGCCCGCACAAGTGCGCTAATGGGTAATTTGCGACGAAGCTGCTATTGCTGTTGGATAAAGGATTGCCTGACCACATCCTGATGCAAGTAACCCAGATTCTTGCTCAAGATTTCCTGTTGTTTAGCCACCAATCCAGGACACCTGTGTTAAAGTCCTGTAATACATCAGTTGAATTTGCACGACATGATGAAGATCACTATGTAAACAAGCACCCTGTTTAAGGCCAAGAAAAACAACACACATCTGAGTAGATGCCGACTGATGCACTGATCTCAATTTGGTGACTTGGCCAGCTTATAGTGGGGGGCCCCACTTAGGAAAGGAGTTTGCATTTTTTTTAAAGTAAATTTGATTTAGAATCGTCAATTTACAGATCTGAAATAAATTAAACCATTAAAGAACACTGCTTGAGCCTGAGGGCTGATGTGCTTCTCTATAAAGTGTAACAGGCAGAGTTAACAGTGACACTCGTGTTTCCAGTCAATCCATACTGACTGCGTTTTCATGTTAAACAGTTGAGTCCACTCAACACTCAATAAATAAACAATTCAATTAAAGTACTGGAAAAACATTTCGCAATCAGAACTATTACCAATCTAGAAGCGCAACACTTGTGTTTTATAATTTTATACATTTTAATTGCAACTCTCGGATGACCAGTTATTTCTCACTAGATTTGTCATCGTAATGAAGCCAGCCATAAACACCACAGGACTCTTGTCACTGAACACTCACTTCTCCCTAACCTCTCAGCTGCTTGGCTGCAGTATCATACGTCCTCTTCTGTCTCGTCAGTCTGACCACCTCAGTCCATCTTTTAATGAGATGAAAACGTTTAATGTCACATTTCCCCAGAAGTAGTTGTAACTATTGTAAGGCAGCACGGCGGCACAGTGGTTAGCACTGCTGCCTCACAGTGCCAAGGACCCGGGTTCAATTCTGACCTCAGCTAACTGTGTGGAGTTTGCACATTCTCTGCGTGGGTTTCCTTCGGGTGCTCCGGTTTCCTCCCACAGTCCAAAGATGTGCAGGTTAGGTGGATTGGCCATGCTCAGTTGCCTCTTAGTGTCAGGAGGATTAGCAGGGTAAAGACGTGGGGTTATGGGGATAGGGCCCAGGTGGGATTGTTGCTGGTACAGGCTCGAAGGGCCTCTTTCTGTACTGTAGGGATTCTCTGAACTTCAAATGTGCCCAACAAGGCATTGAGCATTTGAAAGTTCCAGATATAGCATTCTTTTGCTTTTTGAGATTAGTTATTGCATTATCTGCAAAAGGTGATCTGATGGTACCCTAATGTGTTATGCCAGATAATGATGGATTTGTGCCCACAATATTGCTTCAGGGAAAATTTCCAATGAAATACGATATCAGAGATTCCAGTAGAACATTGGCTCCTTGCCAAAATTAATAAGAGAAAATGGGATAAACAGCCAAGGAACACCAACGATAAATATCCAAGGACCTTCCCACTCTGCTAGGCAAGCAGTTGGAATGTGGCTTGAAAGCATTCAAAAAGATGGGAAGAAAATTAAGAGGGGAGCTGAATAATTTCTTTAAAGTTTTTACGTTTGTCCCTGTCCTTAGTTGTCATTCAATAAAGAAAAAAATTGGCTGTCTTTTGGATGTCATTCCACGCAAATCTGTACACAGCCTTACACAAAACTCAAAAACGATTATATATTGTTATATTACTTGTAAGGAGCTAGGAACTGATTGTTATGTGACTATCTCTCTGGGCATATTCACTCTGACACTGAAGTCATGTGCCAAGTAACCAATGTATCAGTCTATCAATCCACCGGCCAGAGATGGAAGATGAAGGGCGAAATTCTCCCATTTTGAGACTAAGTGCCGTGGTGAGAGTGGGAACGTGTTACCCACTCTGGCATCTGGTGGGAAAGCACACCAAATCTTCCAGCCCTAACCTCATGAATTATGCACCTGGGTGTTTCACAGTGTGTTCATTAAGAAGTCCCACAACACCAGATAGAAGTCCAACAGGTTTATTTGGAATCATGAGCTTTCGGAGTGCTGCTCCTTCATCAGGTGAAGGAGTGGCGCTCTGATAGTTCGTGATTCCCAAATAAACCTGTTGGACTTTAATCTGGTGTTGTAAAACTTCTTACTGTGCCCACCCCAGTCCAACACTGGCATCTCCACCTCATGACTGTGTTCAGTGTCAGGGCATTCCTGGTTGGCATGTAGGCTGCCATTGCGTCTTGGGCATCATATTGAAAATGTGTCCAACATCACTGACCCACTCTTGAAGAAAGGAAGTGGACTGCCTGAAAATGAAGATGGATCTCGGGGGAGAACTCTGAGACCAGAAGATGGACCAACTGAGAGCAAATATGGATCTTCTGGAACATTCTGAGGCTGGAAGACGTACCCCTTTCAGGATACCAAATCTGGAAGGTCCATTGCAGATGCTCCCCACACCCACTGCTGTGATATTCGAAGGTTCAGTGCTGTGGGCAGGCTCCATCCTGAAATCTGGGGGCAGCCCCAGACATTGTTCAGATTTACCCAAAAATCTGCACACCATGTTGCAGGAATGTGTTTCACGCCAGTGCGTTTTCCCGCTGACATTGTGGAGAATCTGACGTGCTGGGTGGGGAGGAAGAACCATTAACAGGATTGCAAATGAGGTTCACATCAGGCTTTGGTGGGTTTTCTGATCTGTGCTGGTGGGTAGCAACAGAAGATCCCTCTGTAAATTCACATCAGCATAAAACCGATGACTGGGCCTCCCATCATATTCTCCACCCAAGCCCGCCATCGAACCCACCAGAGGGGACCTGGGAGAATTCCACCTGACACTCTGGCATTTTGAGTCTAAAGAGTGAATGGGCTGTAAATTTGTAACTCCATGGTAGGGGAACTTTGGGGGGGGGGGTCCCCAAAGATGTGCTGGGGAACCCCCCACCCCCCTCAGGAGTTCCCAGGTAAAGTCTGCACAGCAATTGCCCTGGAAGTGCAAACCTCCGATGGGCATTCAAGTGGCACGGTGGCACAGTGGTTAGCACTGCTGCCTCACAGCTCCAGGGACCCGGGTTCGATTCCCGGCTTGGGTCACTGTCTGTGCGGAGTTTGCACATTCTCCCCATGTCTGCGTGGGTTTCCTCCGGATGCTCCAGTTTCCTCACACAGTCCAAAGCTGTGCAGGTTAGGTGGATTGGTCATGATAAATTGCACGTTAGTGTCAGGGGGATTAGTGGGTAAATGCATGAGGTTATGTGGATAGGGCCTGGGTGGGATTGTGGTCGGTTAAGACTCGATGGGCCAAATGGCCTCCTTCTGCACTGTAGGATTTTATGAATTGTCCTGAAATAGGAAACATCTGAAAATGTGATTTAAACCACAAACTTCAGATGATTCAGATTGTCTAACACGAATAGCTACCCAGAGAAAGTTAGGCAAGTTAAAACTGGCTAGCACGAGGGGACATAGCTTTAAATTGAGGGGTAAGAGATATAGGACAGATGTTAGAGGTAGGTTCTTTACTCAGAGAGTAGTAAGGGTGTGGAATGCCCTGCCTGCAGTAGTGCTGGACTCGTCAACGTTGAGAGCGTTCAAGTGGTTATTGGATAAACATATGGATGATATTGGAATAGTGTAGATTAGAGGGGCTTTAGATTGGTACCACTGGTCGGCGCAACATCGAGGGCCGAAGGGCCTGTACTGCGCTGTAATGTTCTATGTTCTATGTTCTATATTTCTAGTTTTTGGGTGACTATTGTAAAGACCCATACTGACCCGTCACAGGACTGCCCCCACTTCACAAATCTCCAGAGGACTCACCCCAAACTACCAACTGCCCCACATCTCCTCCATCGGCTTCCCCCGACTCCCCCTCCCCTCCCAACTGAACACCCCCACCACCTGACTATCTTTCATGGGAGTCCCTCCCATGGATCCCCCCACACTACCAAATGCCCAGGGGGCCTCACCCCACCCTTCAACTAACCTTCCCACCTCATAGGACTCCCCTACCCCCTCAACCACCTTGCTCCCCACAGGACATCTCACATGACATGGGACTCCCCCCCAACCCCGAGCCAGAGGGGACCATCCCCACTCACCGAATCTTGGGTATCCACCCTCCCCACTACCCTGCAGGACTTCCCACAACCCCCCACTACTCCATGAGGCCTGATCTCCACCCTGCCTCCCCTACCAAGGCTCTCTGACAAACCCCTTCCCATGGCTGTCTGCCACCCCCCACCACACCCTGTCAAGTGCATGACCCCATTCCCCCATGCCTTTAACTCTAACCACGTACCTGACAAACCTACCTTCTCCCAGGCTGGACTTTTAAACCCACCTGATTTATGGCAGCTAGTGCTGTTAAATGGGACATGGCCTCCTTGCCTCCAACTCTCCAGCACTTGGCGGAAGGCCTCATGATCATACTTGCCCTGCACCATTCTCACCCGGCCTGAGTCAGAAGGTTGGGGGACACAGAGTTGGACAGATTAAACTAAGAAAATAGGAACAGGGTAACAATCAGAGTCCATGGAAGTTCAGGCTCATTCTTTCTAATTTATGTGGACTAAAAGACATGGCAGGTACTAATACGTCTGTAATGGTTCGATCATAATATAAAACAAATGCTCTTTGTGACCATGATTTCTGTAGCTTACGAAGGGAAGTGGGAAGAGATCAGGATGATCATCTTATTTGGAAAATATAGGCTGGAATTTTACCGGCACGCCCACCCCAGAATCGGGGTGGGTGAGGCTCACAGAACAGCATTCTTCGTTGGCCTTGGACAAGGATCTTTTACGAGCCTCGGTAAAATTCCGTCCATAGGTTCCTCCGTTGGCCCTGCTCACCAATCATTACAATCTATTCAATCTTCCTGCTCAGAATAGGAACAGAGCTAAACTTTACTGAACAGCTAATTTCTCGATCCGCATAAACATGAAATTGATGGTTGCCAATTACCATCCTGTGTACATTTTGAAGTAAGAGGTTATCAGGTGGACACAACACTCACTGGGATGGATATCTGGGGGGACAGATTGATACAGTCACCCTCTGCAAATCGAGCTGACTGATTTTGGGGCCCAGGTTACATGAGGAATCTTAGCTGACTGGGCTTTTGCTGCTGACAGCTGAAGGTAAGTCATGGGCGAGATAGGGTCACAACTTTATCTTTTCTTAGGTAACTTCCAGAGCAACAGAGGAGTAAGTGAAAACGCTTTGCTGCTGGGTTAATTTATTAAATTAAATTCCTCACTCCACAGGTAAGAAAGCACACACACACACACGTGCACACGCACACACGCATGCACGCACATGCACACGCAACGCACACATGTGCACGTGCACACATGCGCACACACACATACACACATGCAATACATTGTTCATGGGGCGGCTTTGGAGAAACACCTTTTAAAGTGACTGTGACAGCATAAAAACAAGAATGACTTCAAGCACACAGGACGTCCATCAGTATTGGAGAAAAGAAAGCACCATGTTCCATTTCTGATTTGATTTGATTTGATTTATTATTGTCACATGTATTAGTATACAGTGAAAAGTATTGTTTCTTGTGCGCTATACAGACAAAGCATACCGTTCATTGAGAAGGAAAGGAGAGAGTGCAGAATGTTGTGTTACAGTCATAGCTCGGGTGTAGAGAAAGATCAACTTAGTATGAGATCGGTCCATTCAAAAGTCTGACAGCAGCAGGGAAGAAGCTGTTCTTGAGTCGGTTGGTACGTGACCTCAGACTTTTGTATCTTTTTCCCGACGGAAGAAGGTTCATTCTTCACTCACTGAAGTTTTTGCTGCTTTCCTCTTGCTGGCTTGTTGTGTATTTGTGATATTTTCTGTTCTTATATCAAATTTACTGTGTTCCCAGCTTTTCCTTGCACGTGTGGATATGTTTATTTTTTTTGTGCTGGCGATGAGTTTAGAGAGACCATTCACACTGCTTGGCTCCACTAAAGGCAGCAGCTTTACATTCTCGATTCTTCATTCCGAAGCTAGATTTCAGATCCTAGCTGTGGTTTTCCAATAACTAAAGGGACGAAATTTAACATTGAGAGTGATACACAATGGATGTCGGTCAATCAGCAGCCGGTTTTACACCCTGGCCTGAATTTCCTCTCCATTGAAGTGTGACTGAAGCTGACCACGGGCCATCACCCATTTTATGTCCCAGAGCCGAACTCAAATTTCACCCCACCTTGGCATCACAGCAATAGAAAAGAGGAGTTAGCTATGTGTACCACTGCAGATCGCAGGGTGAAATTCTGCAAGGTTTCCAAAATTAGACTCTCCCACCAGATTCAAGACTAAGGAATTTCTCCAGTTAATAGTGAGGGCCCCTGAAAGCCTGCGGAATTTTAACCCCCCCCCTCGCCCCCCCACCACCCCCATGCTTACAAGATAGGGATCTAAAGTGAAGTTCTGGCCAATGTGGTTTCCTCTTCCATTCTCACTGTGGATCAATGTTGATGCCATACTTACACTCCTGCCTTGCTGTGAGTCCAATGTAAATGTACTCTTGATTCATGCAAAGCAAGTGGAACTTTACTTTCTGAAGAGGAATCAACTAACTTGGAAGCATGTTAATAACCCCTTGGACCAACAACTGAAACTACTACAAAAATGCAAATTGGCAAAAGAAAATGACTGGTAAACAGATCAAAGAACACTATAGCACAGGAACATGTCCTTCGGCCCTCCAAGCCTGCACCGATCATGTTGTCTGCCTAAACTAAAACCGTATGTACTTACAGAGTCTATATCCTTCCATTCCCATCCTATTCATGTATTCGTCCAGTTGCTCCTTAAATGCCGCAATTATACCTGCTCTCACCACTTCCCCGGGCAGCGCGTTCCAGACATTCACCACCCTCTGTGTTAAAAACTTGCCTCGCACATCTCCTCTAAACTTTTCCTCGCGCACCTTAAACCTACGTCCCCCAGTACTTGACTTTTCTACCCGAGGAAAAAGCATCTGACTATCCACACTGTCCATGCCATTCATAATCTTGTAAACCTCTATCAGGTCACCCCTCAACCTCCATTGTTCCAGTGAGAACTAACCAAGTTTCTCCAAACTCTCCTCATAGCTAATGCCCTCCATACCAGGCAATATCCTGGTAAATCTTTTCTGTACCCTCTCCAAAGCATCCACATCCTTCTCGTAGTGTGGCAACCAGAACTGAACACTCTATTCCAAGTGCAGCCTAACTAAGGTTCTATAAAGCTGCAACATGACTTGTCAATTTTTAAACTCAATGCCCCGTCCGATGAAGGCAAGCATGCCGTATGCCTTCTTGACTATCTTTTCCACCTGGGTTGTCATTTTCAGTGGCCTATGTACCTGTACACCCAGATCCCTCTGCCTATCAATACTCTTAAGGGTTTTGCCATTTACTGTATATTTCCCATCTGTATTAGACCTTCCAAAATGCATTACCTCACATTTGTCCGGATTAAATTCTATCTGCCATCTCTCTGCTCAATTCTCCAACTGATCTATATCCTGCTGTATCCTCTGACGGTCCTCATCGCTATCTGCAAATCCTTTGTGTCATCCACAAACTTACCAATCAAACCAGTTATATTTTCCTCCAAATCATTTATATGTATTACAAACAGCAAAGGTCCCAGCACTGATTCCTGAGGAACGCCACTTGTCACAGCCCTCCATTCAGAAACGCACCCTTCCACTGCTACCCTCTGTATTCTATGACCGAGCCAGTTCTGCATCCATTTTGGCAGCTCACCTCTGATCCCATGCGACTTCACCTTCTGCGCCAGTCTGCTACGAGGGACCCTGTCAAAGGCTTTACTGAAGTCCATGTAGACAATATCCATTGCCCTACCCTCATCAATCATCTTCGTCACTTCCTCGAAAAACTCGATCAAGTTAGTGAGACACGACATCCCTTCACAAAACCATGTTGCCTCTCACTAATATGGCCACTTATTTCCAAGTGGGAGAAAATACTGTCTCGAAAAATCCTCTCCGATAATTTCCCTCTCCAATCCTCTCCACATAGCTAATACCCTCCAGACCAGGAAACAGCCTGGTAAATCTCTTCTGTACCCCCTCCAAAGCATCCACATCCTTTCTGGTAGTGTGGTGACAAGAATTGTATACAATATTCTAAATGAGGCCGAACTAGTACAGCTGCAGCATGACCTGTCAATTTTTATATTCAATGCCCTGACCGATGAAGGCAAACATGCCTCTGCCTTCTTGACTACCTTATCCACCTGCGTTGCCACTTTCAGTGATAGGTAGACATGTACGCCCAGATCTCTCTGCCTGTCAATACTCCTAAGAATTCTACCATTTACTGTATAATTCCTACATGCATTGAACCATCCATAACGGACTTCACACTTGTCCAATTTAAACTCAATCTGCCAAGTCTCCAACTGGTCTATATCTTTCTAAATCCTCTGACAATCCTCTTCACTATCCACAACTCCACCAATTGTTGTGTCATCTGCAAACTTACTAATCAGACCAGCAACATTTTCCTCCAGTCATTTATATATGCTATGAACAACAAAGGTCCCAGAACTGGTCCCTGTGGGACACCACTAGTAACAACCTTCCATTCAGAAAAGCACCCTTCTACTGCTACCCTCTGTGTTCTATGGCAAAGTCAGTTCTGTATCCATCGTGCCAGTTCTCCTCTGATCCCGTGTGACTTCACCTTTCGTACTGTTCTACAATGAGGTTGGTCACTTGTCAAAGGCTTTACTGAAGTCCATGTATACAACATCCACTGCCTTTCCCTCATCTATTATCTTTGCCACTTCTTCGAAAAACGCGATCAAGTTAGTGAGGCACGACCTCCCTTTACAAAACCATGCTGGCTATCACTAATAAGTCCATTTGTTTCCGAATGTGAGTAAATCCTGTCCCTAAGAATCTTTTTCAATAATTTCCCCACCACATCTGCCTATAGTTTCCTGGATTATCCCTGCTGCCCTTCTTAAACAATGGAACAACACTGGCTATCCTCCAGTCCTCTGGAATTTCACTTGCAGCCAATGGGAATACAAAGATTTCTGTCAAGGCCCCAGCAATTTCCGCCCTTGCCTTCCTCAGTATTCTCGGGTAGGTCCCATCAGGCCCTAGGGACTTATCTACTTAATGCTTTTTAAGATGCCCGACAGCTCCTCCTTTTTGATATCGACGTGACCCAGAATATCTACACACACTATCCTAGACTCCTCATCCATCAAGTCCCTCTCTTTGGTAAATACTGGGGCAACGTATTCATTTAGTATCTCACCCATTTCCTCTGGTTCCAGGCATAGATTCCCTCCACTATCCCTGAGTGGACCAATCCTTTCCCTGGCTACCCTCTTGCTCTGTACAGTTGATAGTATCCAATATTCAAAAAATACAACAACAGATATCTTATTTTTTAATGTGTAATATTTAATTAAATTCAATGTTAAGATGAAGTTCTCATCCGAAGTTTGATCCTAATAGCTAACCCCAATAGTTACTAACAAGTTAACATATTTGTCTGAAATTCCTTGAATCACTATTTTGACAAAGGTTCTAAACCATTTTAATTTATTGTTTTGCAGTATGTGGGTGTTACTTTCTAGGTCAGCATTTGTTGCTCATCCTTAATTGCCCTTGAGAAGATGATGGTTAGCAGGGTGGCACGGTGCCATAATGGTTAGCATTGCTGCCTCACAGCGTCAGGGACCCAGGTTCGATTCCCAGCCTGGGTCACTGTCTGTGCGGAGTCTGCACATTCTCCCCGTGTCTGCGTGGGTTTCCTCCAGGCGCTCTGTTTCCTCCCACAGTCTGAAAGACTTGCTGGTTAGGTGCATTGACCGTGCTAAATTCTCCTTCAGGCACCGGAGTGTGGCAACTGGGGGATTTTCACAGTAAGTTCATTGCAGTGTTAATGTAAGCCTACTTGTGAAACTAATAAATAAACTTAACCTTGATCTGCTGCAAACCAACTGGTGTAAGAACAGCCACAGCACTGTTACAAGCTATCTCCAAGATTTTGACCCTGGAATGAATGGTGGTATTTTTCCCAAGTCAGGATGGTGTGTGGCTTGGAATCAGATGGTGGTGTTCCCATGTATCTGCTGAGCATGTCCTTCTAGGTGATAGATGTTGATTGTTTGGAAGGTGCTGTTGAAGGAGCCTTGGTGAGTTGCTGCTGAACATCTCGCATATGATACACACTGTTGCCACTGTGTGTTGGTGGTGGAGAGAGTGAATGTTTAAAGTGGTGGATGGGGTGCCAATCAAGTGGGGTGCTTTGTCCTGGATGGTGTCGAGCTTCTTGAGTGTTGTTGGAGCTGCATCCATCCAGGCAATTGGAGAGTATTCCATCATATTCCTGACCTGTGCCTTGTCGATGGGGACTCTGGGGAGCTTGCAGAATTGCCGACCTCTAATCTGCACATGTAACCACAATATTTATATACCCATTATTTACTTATTTAACCATTTATTTAAAATTGGTTATCAATATTATCCAAATGGTGGGTAGAGGAATTTCATATGTAAAATTTTTTGCACTGATACCATGCAAAGTGATTTCAACCCTTGCTGATTTTAAAGTAATTTTTTAGCTAAGTGTCCATTGCTACTATTCGGCCATGGGATCCTGTCCATGTGGTTTCATGGAAAGGGGCTGTTGGAGATGGCAAAATAGAACAAACTATAATGCCACATAAGATCAACAGAATAAAGTGTCTTGTAAAGCAGTGAAACAGTGCCAAAATGTAACAACCTACTTAAAGTTGAACCCTGTTGAAATTCTATACATGGATAATAGCGAATAATCGACCATTAGCAGACAAATGTAATACTAAATTAGGTAATATGCATGTCGTTCCTGGCTTTTACTTCTGTGTATACAGTTCCCAGCAGGGTTAATGAAAAATGATGCAAGGCAGTGATTAGAATGTTGTTTAAATGTTGTATTGCAGCAGGAAGCTATAAAAGTTTGCACGGTTTAACCACTAAGTATAAAGTGGACTTCACCGCTGACATAAAATTGCGGCCACAATGACACAGCGTGTCTAATGGAGTTGGTAAATAGGCATCACCACAGTGAGTCATGATCCAGCTGTGTGTTATTGCTTATTTACTTCATCTGTGTACATCCAGTGACCCCCTTGATGTTTTGTGGATTAGATGTACTGTCCAAATATAGATACTTAGCAAAAATCCATGGAGTTTTCCTGTTTTGTCAGCCTGACTCATTCCTGTACAATGCATTACGCTGTTAAAATACTCTTTTTTTTTTGCCTGTTTGTTGCAACTTAAAGGAGTGCCATCTTCATGAAATGTGTTTGACAAACCTTTTTCCTCATTCAGGAAGGGAAAAAAGCCTGGCATCATCTATTTTGGGAGCGCTCTCCCCTCTTCGACCGTCATGAGGTTAAAAGTCTCCCTCCAGAGACTTAAACACAAAAGTCCGGGCTGATGCTCCAGTGGAAGCACGCTGCACTGTTGGAGGAACTATCTTTCAGATGAGACATTAAACCCCGCCCCCATCTGTCAAGGGTGGATGTGAGAGACCCCAATAGACTATTTTGAAGAAGATTTGGGGAACTTTCCTCATTGTCCAGACCAAAATGTATCCCTCAATCAACATGCTAAAACCAGATGATCTCATCATCATCATCATCACATGATTGGAGCTTGGAATACAACGTGGGAAAGTGTGAGTTTAGGCACTTTGGTAGAAAGAATAGAGGCGTAAACTATTTTCTAAATGGGGAAAGAATTCAGAAATCAGAAGCACGAAAGGACTTGGGAGCTTTAGCTCAGGATTCTCTTAAGGTTAAATTGCAGGCTGACTTGGTAGTTAGGAAAGCAAATGCAATGTTCGCATTCATTTCAAGAGGACGAGAACACAAAAGCAAGGATGTACTGCTTAGGCTTTACAAGGCTCTGGTGAGACCACATTTAGAATATTGCGAGCAATTTTGGGCCCTGTACCTCAGGAATGTTGACCCTGGAGAGGGTCCAGAGGAGGTTCATGAGAATGATCCCGGGAGTAAAAAGCTTGACATATGACGAGCGTCTGAGGACTCTGGGTCTGTACTTGATAGAGTATAGAAGCATGAGGAGGGAATCTCAGTGAAACTTACAGAATAAAAAAAGGCTTGGATAGAGTGGACATGGGGAAGATGTTTCCATTAGTTGGAGAGACTAGGATCCGAGGGCACAGCTTCAGGGAAAAGGGATGACCCTTTAGAACTAAGATGAGGAGGAATTTCTTCAGCCAGAGGGTGGTGAATCCATTGAATTCATTGCTGTGGAGGCCAGGTCATTGAGTGTACTTAAGACAGAGATGGCTAGGTAGAGGAATCAAGGGTTACGGGGAAAAAGCAGGAGAATGGGGTTGAGAAACTTATCAGCAATGATTGAACAGCAGAGCAGACTCGATGGGCTCAATGGCCTGATTCTGTTCCTATATCTAATGGTCTTGTGTGTGCAAATTGATTGCTGTGTTTTGCATGGTACAACATTGATTACATTTCCGAAAGTAATTAATCAGTTGTAAAGAACTTTGGGATGTCCTGAAGTCAGGAAGTCATATAAATGTGACCTTTCTTATGGCATGCCGGGAGGTAAGCTGCGCTGCCATCTGGAGACAAATTAATAAGGTTCAGAAAAAAACCTTTAATTGTCACCAAAATGTTTAGAAATTATGGTAACTGGGTTTTTTTCTTGTAATTCTGTCTCTCCTTTTCCTTGCGGTTTCCCTGGGTCATGCACTATAACCTTGGCAGGGAGGTAATGCAGAAGGTCTGGTCCCAGGGCTCCAACAGTGCTTTTTTGTATTTGGCCACTGGAGGAGAAGGCCGAGAGTGTTATTACTTGACTGGTCATCTGATTTTACCTCCCCCTGACCTCCATTCAGAACCCACTTTGATATCGAAATTCACCAATAGCATTTTTTAAATTATTATTCATTCGTGGGACATGGATATCACTGGCTGGCCAGCACTCATTGCCCATCCCTCGTTGAGAGTCAACCACATTGCTGTAGCTCTGAAACCACATGTAGGCCAGACCGGGTAAAGATGGTAGATTTGCTTCCCTAAAGGACGTTAGTGAACCAGATGAGTTTTTCCAAAAGTTGACAATGGTTTCATGGATACCAGTAGATTCTTAATTCCAGACATTTTTTATTGAATTCAAATTCCACCATCTGCCGTGGCAGGATTCGAACCCAGGTCCTCAGAACATTAGCTGAGTTTCTGGATTAATTGTTTAGCGATATCAATGAAGATGGTAGGCTGTCCCCCCCCCCATTTTATATAATAGATGAGAATTTGCTGTTAAAGTAATAGTGAGGCAAATGGTATATGCTGTCAATTATGGGTCGATGATTCAGAAACCTCAGGTGAGAAGTTGCTGCAAGATTAAATGTGAATATCCAGTGCTTGCACGAGTTGTACCACTCTGTCTTTCATGAGAATGACAACTCATCCTTGGCTTCCCCTTTTTTTGGGAACTTGTTCTATTTACAAGGACGCAGATCGTATATCTGTAATGTCCTACCTATGTTAGGGGTTCTGGGTTTAACACAGAAAGTTTGCACACGTAAATTCAAACTAACAAACAAAAGGTTTTATCGAAGAGCTGCTTCCTGCTCTGCCCAGAATACAATACTGAAAGTAAGACAGCAGCCGGCAACACCCCTAATGACATCACCATCAAATCATGTAATCAGCTCATAAAGCAACCTGCAACCCTTTTAAGTGTACATCAATGTCCCAGTGATTGGCTGATTGAGTCAACCAGCCTGTTCCTTCAGTTGTTTGTAATAGGCAGAGTACAGGCTGTACTCAACCAGTCCACCCTCACAAAACCCACAACAACATGTCTACGGTTAGGTGTGATTCCACTTGCAGACAATTCTGAGTGTGCTAACGGCTACACTAACAACACATTTGAGATAATCATTCGCGCTGATAACGTAACTCATTTATGATTGCTGGAAGCATAAAAAGGATTCATGTTCTGTAAACAAAAGGAATATGTTCAAACCTTGCACTGTAAGCTACAAGGCAATGGGCTGGGTGCAGGAAGGTGGAAATTAGAAAGGGCACCTGGGTGTTCTTGGGCTGGCATAGACAAGATGAGCTGAATGGCTTCCTTCTGCGCTGTAGCTTTTCTGTGCTCTATGGTTCTATATGCTTTACCTTGACAACCTCATCTGAAAACATATCAATTTCCACAAATGTGGTTATGGCCCATAGTTTCACCTCATCACCACCTCTTTTGTCCCCTCCACTGTCTCTAAATTATCAGATTGCTTGTCTGAAATCCAGTACTGCATGAGCAGAAACTTTCTCCAGTTAAACATTGGGAAGACTGAAACCATTGTCTTCAGTTCCCACCATAACTTCCACTCCTTTGCCATCAACACCTTCCCTTTCCCGAGTGAATGCCTAAGGCTGAACCAGACTGTTTGCAAACCTCTCAGTGAAGTTGAAGGAGGACACATCCAATGGGTTACACTTTTGGAGGCTGCAATAGAAGAAGATTCTTTTATTTTGTTGCTGTTGCTTCAGAATTTTAGTTAATGGTCTTCCATTTTTATTTGATGGCATCAAAATTTGATATTACACAATTGGGATCATCTCCTTATTTTATGTTATTCAGAGGAAGAAGCAAAGGAATAATGTGTCTCCTGCTGCAGAATGCTCTATCCAAAGGCATATTTAACAGTGTGTTTTGGAGGAAATAGTTGGTGCCATGTCTATTCTGGACAGCTACTGCATGATAAGTCCTAGCTTGGCTTCTCTAAACTGAGTTCTCTAGACTATCAGCTCCTCTTTGACTATAGAGCATCCATTCACATCTTCGCAGCAAAGGGTCCCTGGTCAGTGGTCAGGAGAGTGATGCTGATGCATTTTCCCTCCCCAAAACCAGGGGGCACAAAGGACAAGTTTAGTCTCTTTGCTCATTATTGTTAGAATTACTAATGCTTCTATTGCTTTACATAGTCTGGTCTATCATTAAATGTGTGCTGTAAGCTACAGGGCTATGAGTCGGGTGCAGGAAGGTGGGATTCAGGGTTGGCTGGCTAGATGGATACAGAACTGACTTGGTTATAGAAGACAGACAGTAGCAGTGGAAGGGTGATTTCCAGAACTGAGATCTGTAGCTGGTGGTGTTCTGCAGGGACCAGTGCTGGGACCTCTATTGTTTGTAGTATATATGAATGATCTAGAGGAAAATGCGGGTAGTCTGATCAGTAAATTTGCGGCTGACACGAAGATTGGTGGAGTTGCTGATGGTGCCAGGGATTGTTAGAGGATACAATTGGATATAGATTTGGAAATTTGGACACAAAATGGCAATTGGAGTTTAATCTGGACAAATGCGAGGTGATGCATTTTGGAGGATCAAATTTAGGTGTGAATTATACTGTAGGCGGCAGAACCCTGAGGAACATTAACATAGAGAGGGATCTAGGTTTGCAGGTCCACAGTTCTCTAAAAGTGGCAACACAGGTGGCCAAGTTGATTAAGAAGGCATATGGCATGCTTGCCTTCATCAGCCTGGCATTGAGCATAAGAGTTAGGAAATCATGTTGCTGCTATATAAAAGCTTGGTTAGGCCACATTTGGAGTATTACATGCAGTTCTGGTCACCACACTACCAGAAGGACATGGATGCATTGGAAAGAGTGCAAAGAAGGTTCACTGGGATGTTGCCTGGTCTCGAGGGCATTGGCTGTGGGGGGAGGTTGAATAAACTAGAATTTCTTTTTCACTGGAAAGACGGAGGCTGAGGGGAGACCTTATAGAGGTCTACAAAATTATGAGGGACATAAACAGAGTTAGAGGCTTTTTCCAAGGGTGGAAGTGTCAATCACAAGGAGGCTCAGGTTCAAGGTGAGAGGGGGGAAAGTTTAAGGGAAATGTACGGGGGGATGTTTTTCACGCAGAGAGTGATGGGTGCCTGGAACGTGCTGCCAGAGGAGGTGGTGGAAGCAGGCACATTAGCAACATTAAAGAGGCATTTGGATGGGTACATAAATAGGGAGGGAATAGAGGGATACGGACCGAGTCAGGGCAGAAGGTTTTTTTTAGTTTAGTTAGGGCATCATGATCGGCACAGGCTTGGAGGGCCAAAGGACCTGCTCCTGTGCTGTACACTTCTGTGTTCTTTGTTCTAGAAAGTGCACCTGGGTGTCCTCAGGCAAATTACAAATGTCAAGACAAGTGTACAAATGACTGAAATTCTGAATCACTCTGCTCATCCCTATGAAATCCAATTCTGGTTTGCGTAATAAGATTATTTTGCAGCCTATACGCAAAGTGAGCACCTCTGAGCTTAGTTAATGCCCCTGTTATCACCTTTACAAATACTAACTCTTTCATTATTCTGCTAAATGTGTCAGTTTATCACATTATAATTCACTGGTACTGCATCTGGACAGTGTAAATGTTACAGTTGACCATCTCTCTTAATCTGTTTAAAATGCCTGATATCGTCTGTTAGTTTCAACCTTCATCTTTTTAAGAGTTATGATGGCATACTACAAGAGGTTAATACAAATATGAGTACACATCACATCTAAATGTGTGTGAAAAAATTGGTTAAATGTTGAGCAAAGTTCACCATGTGTGAAGATATTTTGTGGTCGCTGGTAGATTTTATGTAACTAGAACTGAACCTCTTCACAACCTCCCATGTGCTGTCATCCAAATTCCCCTTATGCTCTCCTGATTCCACCACCCCCCCCCCTCTCCCCCCCCCTCTCCCCCCCCCCCCCCCCCCCCCGGCCCTCCCCGGCCCTCCAAGCCTGGCTACCCGACTACCAGCTTTGGCTAGGAAGCCTGGACACAGTGCCTGGATCTGCCATTGCAGGAAAAGTCCTAATGGCGGTGGAAGAAGGCCCCTAAATAGCTATTAACTGGTCACTTAAAGGGCCTCAGTTAACCCACACGTGCCCAACGCTTCCCCCACCACGGTGCCAGATTTTATCCATCTCCACCGGCTATTCGGCACTCAGCGATAGGGTGTAACATTCAGGCCTATGTTTCTGTAATTCCACATCCCAAATGGATCAGTGTTTGGAACAGGATCTGGGAACCCATCATGGGCTGTAGAGTTCACATGGTTGACCCTCTAGTTATCCCCATCCAATTATCGGCCATGATTCAGCTGGTCGCCTCTGAATCTGAAGGTTGCAGTTTCAACTTTCAATCCAAAGGCTCATAAGGCAGGCTGGCAATTCAGTGCATTAATGACGGAATGCTGCATTGTTGCAGATGCTGTCTTGTAGTTAAGATGCCAAACTGAGACACCCTAACAGGTATATGTTAAAGATCCCAGAGTGCTGTTTCAAAGAATAGCAAGTGAGCACTCTTCTTTATCCCCCTACCAATGATACTAAAAAATATTGTCTGTTCATTATCTCTTGCTGTCTGTGGGGCTATTACTCTACACAAATTGGCTGCCATGTTTCCTTCATTACAACTATGACTATGCTTCAAAAGCACTTTTTAAGGTCATGAAAGCACTGTATAAATCCTTCTTTTCTGAAAAAAAGTTATTTCATCCCTGCAAAGTTGAACAGAGATATATTGAATCCCATAAATCTCACAATGCTTTAAGTGGTTCTTTTTATTTTTTACATTGTTTAAACATCAATGCGTATTTCATTAAGTAGAACTTCAATTGCAAATGACCCTTTTCCCTGTTTTCCATTTCGTAATAAGCCTTTGGATCAAACCAAAGATCAGCGATCCTCAATTAGAATTGATTTTTTGATAAGGTTTCAGACTAAACCAATTTTGCCTAAGCAATGACACCCCCTACTGGCAAAATAAACCAAAGCAAAACGTAAGGGGCACGGTGGCATACTGGTTAGCACTGCTGCGCCAGGGACCTGGGTTCGATTCCTGGCTTGGGTCACTGTCTGTGTGGAGTCTGCATGTTCTTCCTGTGTTTGTGTGGGTTTCCTCCGGGTGCTCTGGTTTCCTCCCACAGTCTGAAAGACGTGCTGGTTAGGTGCATTGGCCATGCTAAATTCTCCCTCAGTGTACCCGAACAGGCACTGGAGCATGGCGGGCTCGGGGATTTTCGCAGTAACTTCATTGCAGCGTTAATGTAAGCATACTTGTGACACTAGTAAATAAACTTTAATAAGAAGGTGCATTGAAAGCAAAAACAATGCAATTTTGGAACTGGAAGTTTATGCTACGGTGTTAGTAGCTCCTTGTTACTCTTTTTATGCAACTTTTTATGTCAATGTGTTAGCTTGACTCAGTCATGTCTAAGTCACAAAGTTAGGGATTTTTGTCCTGCTATGGGTGTTAGCATATAATCTAGGTTGAGAATCCACTGCAGTATTTAAGGGATGTATATTTGGATGTGTTACCCTCCTGTTTGACACAGATGCGTCTTTATCAGTTTAAGCAAACATCAACAATTCCAAAGCACTGTTTAGAGAGGGCAATTCATAGAATCATAGAATCCCTGCAGTGCAGAAGGAGAGTAAGAAGTCTCACCAACACCAGGCTAAAGTCCAACAGGTTTTTTCAGAAGGAGGTCATTGGGCCCGTTGAGTCTCTACCGACTCTCCAACAGAGAATCACACCAGGCCCTTACCCATAACCCCACATAGTTACCCCACTAATCCCCCAAACCTACAACACCTTGGACGCTAAGGGACAATTTAGCATGGCCAATTCACCTAACCTGCACATCTTTAGAGTGTGGGAGGAAACCGGAGCACCCGGAGGAAACCCACGCAGACACGGGGAGAATGAGCAAACTCCACACAGACAGTGACCCAAGACCGGAGTTGAACCCAGGCCCCTGGCGCTGTGAGGCAGAAATGTAAACCGTTGCGTCACCATGCCACCAGTGTCACCAAGAACAGTAGTTATTTGACTTTCTGCAGCACATTTAATATAGAGGAATGTTCTAAAAGCCTTCACAAAAGCCTCGCAGAAAACTACATAAGCCAAGACTATTAGGAAGGTGGTATCAGGAAGGTAACCAGAAGTTTGGTCAGCACAGTTAATGCCGAAACTTAATCTTGCCATCCAGATACTGTCCTGTGTGAGGCCTTCGAGATCTGCAAGCATTGAATGAAGATTTTAATTAATTGAAGGCAGATGTAAAATTTCTTCAGGCATTCCAAATCAACTCTCCACCCCTACTGTGCCCAGGCAGTTGGTTTAACACCTAAAGAATTTCCACTCTGAAAGTTCAGCTGAATTGTTGTGAAGCTGTTCCATCCCGATTCAATTCTGAGTCCAGATTTACCTCACAATGCCCAGTTGTGCTTACTGACCTACATTAGCTCCCAGCCCAGCATCCAGCTTAAGACAAGAGTTCCAGATTTTACAAAGCAACTCCTTCACTTTGGGAAAATAAGCACACCCAGGACTCTAGTAACTGATAGACGAACATTAAATAGTTTGACTTTAATCAAACTATACAAGGAGCTTCTCTCATTAGCTACCTCCAGAGGCAGACTGAGGCCTGTGTTATCATAACTGTACCTTTGGCCATAATGGCTGATGTAGCGGTTGAAACATTTTATCAGCGTTTTGATATTTTCTTTGAACTCAACGAGTGAGCAGTCTTTGCCTTCTTAGGGAAACTTTTCATAACGTTTTTTACTTCTGTGTTTCCTCCCTTGGTAATACTGTTGAGTCCAGCTAAAACACATGCTCTGGATAAAAGTTCAGCCTGTTTTTGCCAAGGCTCATAATAGCTCCCAAACTGATCTTAACCAAATCGCTTTCCTGCTCAGAGAGAGAGAGGGAGAGAGGAGAGAGTCGGGGATCTCAAGGAAGTCACAAACAGGATCAAAAGAAAGAGAAATAAGCTTGAAAAATTTGGAGTCACAGAATTCTACAGAATCATAGAATCCCTACAGTGCAAAAGGAGGCCATTCAGCCCATCGAGTCTGCACCGACCACAATCCCAACCAGGCCCTATTCCCTGCCTCTGCCAGGTACTTGATTTCTGGTTCTGTTCCCACAGTGGATCTCAATAGTTGTTCTGGGGGGGATTCTAGGAATTATATTTGCACATTTGTCCCTGGATTCTCGAATATTAATTGTCTACTCATCATGTACTGTGTGACTTAGCCAGTGATCCCCTCTAGTCACCGTCACAGTGCTTTGTTATACCATAGACCAGCATCCTGTCAGCTATACGGACCTTATAACACATTTGTATCATTGCCAGTACTGCTTAAGGAATGATTGTTCATGATGTATTAAGAATAAAGTTAATTAAAGGAAAAGCATGAAATTACTGTCCTCTGTTACTGAGCCCTGATTACCTGCCCTCCTAATGTTCAAGTTCCAATTTGTCAATAAACTGGACCAATCCAATGGGGTGATGTTGGAGGCTGTGAGGGAGGGTCGGGGGTGGGGGGTTGATCATGGCAGGGCTTCTCTTTTTTTATTTTATTTATTAGTGTCACAAGGAGGCTTACATTAACACTGCAATGAAATTACTGTGAAAATCCCCTAGTTGCCACACTCTGGTGCCTGTTCGGGTACACTGAGGGAAAATATAGCATGGCCAATGCACTGAACCAGCGCGTCTTTCGGATTGTGAAAGGAAACCGGTTCACCCGGAAGAAACCCGCGCAGACACGGGGAGAACGTGCAGACTCCGCACAGACAGTGACCCAAGCCGGGAATCAAATCCGGGTCTTTTGCACTGTGAGGCAGCAGTGCTAACCACTGTGCCACCATGCCACCCATGACAGATAATAACAGAATGAATCTGCAATTTTGCTGCAACTTTGGTCAGAACACATACTGCTCAAGGATACTTCTATATGCAAGCCATGGTCAGGAATTTGAGTCAACTTGGGTAAGTTGGTGGTTTTTGTACAAACTATATTGGGAGAAAACGTCCCACACCAACTCTTTTGGACCAGCTCAGGTCAGATCAGATTTCACTGTCTGCTGAACCTCTTTTGACTGCTGGTCTTACCACCTTGGTACTTTTGAGGTCAATCCTTTTGACTTGAACTGAGTTGCTGCTCAGTTATCTGGCATTCTGGGGGTTATTCATAAGTAGGATCCCTTCTGTCATACTGGTTACTCAAGATCCCGCCCTACTTCAAACATGGAAATTCCAAAGATCCTGGAACCATGGCTCTGTCCACCTGTTTGAATTTGCCCGAAAGCTCTTTCTGGCTTGTCGGGGGATAGCTCAATCTAACCCAAGTCCTGAAACTTGGAAACCTTAGCTGTAAGTTGCTCCATCACCAATCTGCCATTTTCCCAGTGTTGTTCGTTTGAGTAACCAATGGCATTTTGTGAAGATGGCTTTAGTGAGTTTTTAGTAATGCACGGTCATGGATAACCAGTATATATTTGCCAAAGACAAGCTGTGCTTGGCAAAGTTAGTAAGAGTTTTTTTTTCTGAAGGAGTTATTTTGAAGTAATGAAGGGAATGTAACATTGATGGATTTTCAGGGAGAATTTGATAGTGTCTCACAAAGCTTGTCAGAAACATTCAGGCGCACAAAGTAAGAGGAAATGCAGCAGCCTGGACAGAAATTTGATTGATGGACAGGAAACAAAGAATGAATGGAAATTGCACAGATGGGTTCAAACTTGTGCGCCAGATGATCCTCCCCATCCCCACTCCAGTCCAATTGAAGCATCCCTACTCTTACCATGGCTATAATCAGCTATCTCTGCACAGATCTTCAAGTGAGCACAGACCTTTCTAGTCTTTGTGACTCAGCACCGTATCATATGGTGCATTTACCTAATGAGACACTGAGTCAGTGGAGTGGGAAATTCACTGATGTGTTACGTTACTGAGAAAATAAAATGAAATTTTTCCAAAGTGATTCATCTGAACATCAAGATATCCCTTTTAAAATTGTATCTGCAGTACTTGAGGAGCAGCTTTGTTTTCAGTCAGAGAGATATTGATAATCAAAGTGCCCCACTTAGTTCTTGCTTGAGTTAATGTATGACCTTTAATATTCATTCATGGGGCCCTGGGCGTCGCTGGCTGGGCCAACGTTTATTCCCCATCCCTAATTGCGCTTGAAGGGGCAATTAAGAGTCAACCATGTTACTGTGGATCTGGAGTCAACATGTAGGCCAGGCCAGGTAAGGACGGCAGGTTTCCTTCCCTAAAGGACATTAGTAAACCGCACGTATGTTTATGATAATCAACAATGGTCTTCAAAATTTTGTATAGATTGAATTCAAATTTCGCCATCTGCTGTGGTGGGAATTGAACCTGGAACCCAGAGTGTTACTCTGGGGGTGGAATTTTCCCATTCCACCCGCCACGGGAATTGTAGCGGGCGGGGCGGGGGGAGGGGGAACGAACCATGCAAAGTTCAGTTGACCTCGGGCGGGATTTTCCTGTCTTGGAGTGAGCACGGCTGGAAAATCCCACCCTGGGTCTCTGGATTATGAGTCCAGCGACAGTATCATTATGCCACCACCTCCCCTTAATGCGATGGTAATAAAGTAATAACAATCAAGGGTATAATTACTCACATGCACACATAATACATACAAATTTATCTGATAAGGTTACAACATAACTCAGTATAATTGTCTTTAATTTGGCGTATCTCTTTAAATCACTAGTTATCACAGGCAGAAGGAAACCTGTGATCTATGCTTTTACTTGTGATAAAAATAAACCTGGGGGAAAGAAATCTCAGTTCTGCACTTTCCCACCATATGAAAAGTAGTTGGAATGAGAGGCTTAATTTAAATGGTGAGGCCCTGTTGTTCACAGCATTCTAATTTAGTAACTGCGTAGTTATTCAACAAGCAAGGAGCTGAAGGAAGCAGCTTCTAACTGTGGCTGCACGCAATGAACAAATTGATGGTTAAATGTTTTTTTCCTGTTCAGTGTGACGCCCTCCATCACTCTGTCAAGAACTTCCAGCAATCTAATAATGAATGTCCATACATCTGTTTACAGACAATTACATGCTAATTTCTTTTTTTTTTTCTGGTGCCTGTTCCTATAACCTGGATAGACATTCTGCAATGGCATTGATAGAATGCTAATTCTTTTTCCAAAAAGGGCATTAAAAAAAAAACTTCTGTCTGTTTAACTGAGTCTTTTGATTCTTTAATCCACCGGTCGATTTCCCTTCTCTGCAACATCAGCTTGCCAATCATCAATGTAATATTTTCAGAGAATGGGCTTCTGCATGTTTCAAGTTTTGTCATCAGGCCACTGAGTCTGGGAAGGGTGAAAATGTAGTGCAAGCTTTGCATTTGAAAATAAGGGTTACTTCAAATTCAAGGAAACAAAAAACAAATAGCAAAACAGCATAAAGGGAGGATATGTCATGGGAGGCAGTGAGATATGATGAATATCTTCACGTGCGAAATAGAACGGATAAGTCATCGATTCTTGCCAACCTTATAAGTGGAGATATTTATAACTTGCTGCTGGTCATCACACAATTTATTTGTGCCTTATCTTTTAAGCACCATTTTAATGGATTTCAGGACACACTCCGGTGTCTACAAAAATTCCAGAGTAGCTGGCAGACTTTATGACTCAGGTATTGAACCTGGCTTGTCAAACTTGTTTCTTTTTTTCTTTTACAGGATGTGGGCATCGTTGGCAAGGCCAGCATTTGTTGCCCGTCCCTAGTTGCCTTTGAGAAAGTGGTGGCGAGCTGCCTTCCTGAACCGCTGCAGTCCCGTCGGTACAAGAACACCCACAGTGCTGGTAGTTAGATCTGGGTAGAGATTATTAGAACAATAGCGAAATAGCATGGCTACAGCATCAAAGAAGACCATTCAGCCTGCCATATCTGTGCTAGTCCTGTGAAGGAAAAATTCATCTCGTCCCATTTCATGCCTTTTCCCTGTATTTCTGCAAATCATTTATTTTTTTGGATCACCATTTCCTAATCATTCACTGCATGAAAAGGTTTTTCCTCATGTCGGCATTGTTTTTATTAATCAGCTACCTTAAACCTGTGCTCTCTTGTTCTTGATCCTTATAGTAATGGGATCCTTATAGCAATAATTTTACCTTATCTATTCATTCCAGACTCTTCATTATTTTAAATACTGCTATCAAATCTCCTCTCAACATTCTCTTTTCCAATGGCAGTCCCAATTTTTTAAAATTCATTCGTGAGACATGGCTGGGCCAGCATTTATTGCCCATCCCTAGTTTAAAATAATCCTTTTGTACTCTATTCTCCTAATGATAAATCCAGGATGCTGTATGCTTTATTAACTGCTCTCTCAACCTGTCCTGCTATCTTCACCAATTAATACACATATATTTAGAGACTTAGAATCCCTACAATGCAGAAGGAGGTCATTCGGCCCATCAAGTCTGCACCAACCACAATCTCACCCAGGCCCTATCCCCATAACCCCATGCATTTACCCCTCCAATCCCCTGATGCTAAGGGGCAATTTAGCATGGCCAATCCACCTAACCTGCATATCTTTAGACTGTGGGAGGAAACCAGGGCACCCAGGGGAAACCCATGGGGAGAATGTGCAAACTCCACACAGACAGTCACCCAAGGCCGGAATTGAACCCGTGTCCCTGGCACTGTGAGGCAGCAGTGCTAACCACTGTGCTACTGTGCCACCCCAAATATACACCCAGGGCCTATGCTACTGCCCCCACTTTAGAATTTTACCCTTTATTTTGTATTGTCTCTCTGCATTCTTCCTACCAACGTTTGAACATCAACAGATCAATTTCAAATTACTTTGAACTTTGCTGCTTACCCAGCTATACTGTCTGACAGCAGAGGCAACATTATGCACTGAAAGTTATCTTTTGCTAATTATCCAACTGGGACAGAATATGACACGTATTTGATATCTTTCAAGCTCCCACTTTCAGAAGAACAGACAAATTGTGGGGTCATCAGGAAAAAAGCAGCATTTCATTTAAATGTATGAAAAAAGTCAATGTTTAAGATTTATAAACCTTTAGGATACAGTATGCCTCATTTCACTGGGATTAATCATTGTGGTGTAGACATTGTTTTATCCCTGGATCAGCATAGTGAACACTGAATCCTGCACATCTCTCCCACGACAGCATTTTTAAGTGTTTTTGTTATTTTTGTTCGCTCTCCTGCTCCATCTGTAAGTCTATTTTTTAATTAATTGTCTTTCTCTCACAGTAATTAGCATTTTCCGCTTCTCTGTTTTTACACAGATGGTTCGGAGGCTAGCAAATGCACTGTTGGTTTTGGTAATTGAGACAAGAGACCATGTCAATATTTAAAAGTAGGTAGATAGGTGGTTGATGGATAGAGCAATAAAGGGTTATAAGAACATGGGTAAATCAAATTAGGACAACTGCGCTGAGGAGGATGAATACATCCACAAATTTGTGGCGCTGAATCACTGTGTTGAAATTTCTAGATAATTCCATGTAAAACATTAAGGCCGGAATTCTCCATCTTTGCCCGCGCTGGGATTCTCTGGTCCCACTACAGGGCAGCACCACGGCACAGTGGTTAGCACTGCTGCCTCAGAGCTCCAGAGACCTGGGTTCGATTCCCGGCTCGGGTAACTGTCTGTGTGGAGTTTGCATGTTCTCCCTGTGTCTGCATGGATTTCCTCCAGGTGCCTTAGTTTCCTCCCACACTCCAAAGATGTGCAGGTTAGATGCATTGGCCATGCTAAATTGCCCCTTAGTGTCCCAGGATGGGCAGGTTAGAGGGACTAGTGGAGTAAATATGTGGGGTGATGGGGATAGGGCCTAGGTGGGATTGTTGTCAGTGCAAACTCGATGGGCCGAATAGCCTCCTTCTGCACTGTAGGATTCTATGATTCTATGGTTTAGCTGAGCCAACATATTCTCTGTTCTCACTCGTGGCAGGGGCGAGGTGTACAGCATCAGAGAATCCCAGCCTAAGTTTATTAAATTCCAAAAAAATTTCTTAAGAGGTTACTCCCCTCTTTACCTAGGTAAGGTATACATTTTCAAAGAGATGGCAGTATAATTCCTAGAACCGCTCTTATCTTCGTTGTTTCAATAGACTAACTGATGTTGACTGTCAATTTCATTCATAGATAATGGCTACTTGGAAGTACCAGAGAATGACCGACGTCCATCAGACTGAATCACAGCAATTTCAGAAGGAAAGAGGCCACGTTTCAGGAAGCCCTCAAGACAGTCCCTCTGAAAGGAGCGTGAGCAGGTGAGAGGGAGGTCAGTTCACCAATGAACTGACAGCAATGCCAGAAGAAGTTCAATGGTCTCAAGTGGGATGTTAAAGTAAGTGAATGGATCTCACATGACATCTCGTAGCATTGCACCACCAACAATACGCCACATTCCCAACACTAGCCCAGCACCAGTCCCTAGCATTCACTATGCTCATTATAGGGGTCAAAGTGAATGTTCCCACCGGATCATTGCCATACTGGACAGACACGTGATCCCGCGTCTGGGCACGTTTCCACCCTGAGTCTGGACAATGAATACACCTATTCATAAAGTTGCAATATGTGTTCCCCCATAAGAAACTTTCTGATATGAATTTTGCTAACTATGGGGTTCCCAGGCTGTTGGTTCTGAATTATTCGCCTTTCCCATCACACCTGCAGTAACTTGCCTTCGGCCAAAGTGAACAATGATTCATTCAACACTTAAAAATACATTTAAAATATCAACATATACGTTTTAAATCATAATTACTTGTTTGATTTTCTTACTGAATTCACATGTGTGAAACCTATTCTCTTATTGTCTTATGATCTTGTTTTAAGAATCATTTAACTCTTTGCTAGTAATTCTATCAGTGCCTTAAGGTTTACTGTCTAAAAAATTTATTAACCAGTTAGAAACTTCCCACATTACCATCCTTCCCATTCATAGAATCCTACAATGCAGAAGGAGGCCATTTAGCCCATCGAGTCTGCACTTACCACAATCCCACCCTGCCCTTATCCCCATAACCCCATGCACTTACCGTAGTGAGTCCCCCTGACACTAAGGGACAATTTAGCATGGCCAATCCACCTAAGCTACACATCTTTGGACTGTGGGAGGAAACCGGACAACTAGGAGGAAACTCACCCAGACACGGGGAGAACATGCAAACTCCACACGGACAGTGACCCAAGCCAGGAATCGAAGCCGGGTCCCTGCGCTGTGAGGCAGCAGTGCTAACCGCTGTGCCACTGTGCAAGTGCTGGTGAACTCCATGACAGCACAAACAGACCCAGATATGGTACAATGTCCCTTGGCCACTGCCTCAGTTTCCATTGCAACATCAGTGGAATAAGCCCCCAGTGTTTCAGTGCTGGAGGGAAAATTCAACACCAGCCTTCAACCAGCCATGCTGCAGCCCATACTGTAGCAGCAGTGGGGCAGGCAAAAAGCACCCACAGCCAGGGACTCAGGCAATGAAGTGTGACTAGTTCCTTTCTGTTTGTATAATTGGTTGTATAGTCAGATAAAGCCGCTAATCAGATTTTTGATGGAGATTTTTTTATTGTTGGATGGTGTCTCAAGTGGATGTGCCGAAAGGCAATAGTTGTCAAGGAGGTAGGTGGGTTTTATTGAAAATGTAGTCTGAGTCTTCTGGACCAAATGAGTCCAGAATGCAGTATTCCTGCCTCATTCTCTTCTTCCTCCTCTTCCACCTTCCCCTCTTTTTCCTCCTTCTGTCCATCCTCCTCCTCCCAAGATGCATGCTTCCAAAATCCTGGAAGCGATGGCTATACCTTCATAATGTGAGTGTTACCTCAGACACAATGGATCACCACTCGAGGCAATGGAGCCATTGTTGGAGCAGGTTACTCACCTTCCTGATGTTTCTTGTGTCTCCCTGACTCTCATTAACAGTGTCTTCGTGTGGTCTGGTGACCGAAAGGCATCATCAACCAC